>NW_026844365.1:20002701-20218541 GCF_029955315.1 Cylas formicarius
AATATATATATATATATATATATATAATATATATTATATATATATATATATATAGTATATATATATATATATATATATATTATATATATATATTATATATATATATATATAATATATATATATATATATATATTATATATATATAAATATATATATATATATATATATATCTATATATATATATATATATATATATATATATATATATATATAATATATATATATTATATATATATATATATATACTATATATATATACTATATATATATTACTATATATATTATAATATATACTATATATATATATATATATATATATCTATATATATATATATATAATATATATATATATATAAATTATTTGTTTTATTTGTTTGGCGCACGATACATTCCTTGTTCCTCTGCATTTGGCGAAACCTATCATTTATCTGAAACAAATGCTTACTTTGAGATGTTTTTAGGACATTTTGAACTCCGAATTACTCTGTAGTACTATTTCATATTTCAGTTTCTACTCTGTCTACTCTAGGTAAGTTTCTGGCAACAATAATTTTCTTCGCACTAGGATCATCAGCGAAATTACTTTCAACATTACCTAGTGCTTGTTTTATGTTCTCAAAAGTCTGAATGATGTCGATTCGATCTAACGATTGCGATTTTGGGATAGTCTTTGAATTGATATACTGCTTTTCTAAGAATTTTTTGAGCAAAGCACGAATATAATAACACTTGGTTACAGGGAAGTCCCACTTTGCCATTTGCAATTGAAATCACCTCCCGTTTACCGGTGCTAAAAACATTTTGATGAGACCTACCAACCGAAGTGTTATGCGCGGTATTTTATAAAATTTTGCTTCTCTTTTTGCAGGTATAGCACCTTTAATAGCTTCAAGTGGTTTTCCGGAACTTTTTCGTAATGTCTTATCTTTTTTAATTACTTAGTACCTGTAACATTAGAAAGTGTTACTAACATAAAGGAAAAGAAATGAGAATAAAAAAAATTAAAACCAAAATTAATGTCGATATTGTCCCTGTGATGGGGTTTGACGGAATTTTTATTTTTTTGCTTACGAGATCTAATGGACCAGTCACAAAAACAAAAGTATTGATTCTATATCAAGCAAAATTTAGTTTCAAACTCTGAAAATATTTACGTAATTTATTTTTTTAAGAAAAAACAAATTGAATAAATTACAAAAATATAAACAACATATACCAAAGAAGCTGAAACAGTTACAGGAATTTCAATTATTTTCAAATCCACCACAACCTTTCCTCTCGCATCTTTGTATGTTAGAACTACCTTTTTACAAAGCAGTGACCCAATAGCCAATAGTGTCCTTTGCTTCGAAAGCCGAACCAAATAGTCTTTGAATTCCACAATTATTAGAGAGAAGACCAGAGGTAATGTGTTTTAATTTTGGATTCAGTGACTCGGACCGAGAGAGTTTTACGTATCTGTAAACAAGAAAGTTGATTACCGATGGTGATGTGACAATACAATATGGTATCTGGCTCTGGGCGAATGTTTTCTTAAACGTAATCACTCAATGTTAGGTCTGATTTTATATAACCAAAATCTGATTACAATTTTTTTGGAATTTCACTGTTATCGCTTCTGAAACGATATTTCAGTGATATTTGGTACACATAATAAAAGGTTTTTGTAGTTTACCTGTGGGTATTTTAAGCTTTTCATTTTAATTAGTTCACTGGCCGAGATGCTCCTTGGTGGATCTTGGACATCCTGGACACAATATAACTTCACATTCACTGTTTCTTTCGTCATGTTTTTCCGAGTTTTATTTTTCTGTTAAGTTTTCTTTGGTTTTTCAGCTCTCTCTGTTTCTTTTTCTCGTTTATTCTTTTTTCTTTTTCAATGGCAAGATTTTCTTTTTCTTGAAGCTCTTTTTTACCGGTGTAGACGTTGTAATTCTTGCTGTAATCTTTTTCTTTTTAGTAATGGACTCGTATCACTCGTTGCACTGATCACTTATTGTAGATTTTTGGCGGTTAACATTTTCCCCTTTTTCTTTCAACATTTGCATCCCGGTTGGACCGGGTTGATCCATCAGATCCATTTCGTTGTTTGCCGAATTCCCATCATCAACAAATAAGGTTCTTTTTACTTTATCTGTTTTCGATCGGTTCATACAATTACCAGGATTCGTTGTTGGATTTTCATCCACATTGTTTTGCTTTGATACAAACTTAATCAACACTTGATTGTCCTTAGCCTCACTGTCATTATCGTTTAACATATTAAGTTCTGGATGTTCTATTTGGCACGTTCGTTTACAATTTTTATGTAATTATAAAGTTCTCTAGACTGAAAAAGACAGAACCAATTACTGTACAAAATTCATTCATAAAAATACGTTGTGGGTAAGCTGACAAATTCGTCATCTTGGCCGCACCATCTTACCCGCCACCATTACGTAGTATTAAAAAGGCCAAAACTAATTCAAAATCTATTATTTTTGGCAAACAACAAGACAATATTTTGCCTTAAACTTTATTTTCCCTATACAGATTAATCAATATTCAAATAGTTACGTTGTAAACCATAAAACACTATTTTTAAGAGCACAAAAATTATAACCTGAGCTGTTCAAACGGCAAATGTCAAATGACTGTCGATCTGCAGACTGCAGCGCCAAGGCAAGTTCGTCATCTTTCCCGGTTTTCCCCTACAATGTTTATATCCCTCCTTTGGACCATCTCCCCTCAAACAATATAATTGTCCGAGTAAAATGCGAGCCAGTTACAGTTAAGCTCCAACAGGATGATTGGCGAAGCAAGTTCGATTTAACAATAACTGACCCAGAAGGAATCCAGAATTTTTGTAAATAGTATTGCCTGTGTAATTTTCTCTGATTTTTTTTATTTTTGCTAAAATTATGGTGTTCGTTACAAGGATCTTCGCCAGTGAACTAATTTATAAGTTTTTAATGGACTCAAAATGATACTAAAACCCCTCATGCTGTGTATCAAATATCACCGGAATATCATTTGCCAATAATGAATAATAATCGGCAATATCATTTTCAACACCCTGTAGTTCTAAAACATTCAAGCATTATAAAAATTTTTATACTGTGCTTCGTCTTAAAATTCAACTCATTCCTTTTGTCAGATATATTGGAAATACAAACAAAAAATTAAATATCCTATCGTCTTAGAAAACTCTGTTCTACAATTTTATGTCGAGGTATTTTTTAACTGAAAAATACCAAAAACATTTAGGCACTTTTTACTTTAGCTTTTCAGCTGTAAAAGTCTCCCATTTAACTGCATGATTGATAAAATATTCAATTATTTCTTTTATACATCTGTAGTGCTCTAGGGCAAATGTTACTTATATTATTTTTTACTTCTGCACTTGGGAAAACCGTCTGATATTAAACAGTTAATGAGTTGTGCAATCTGGTCTTATATTTGGATGTTCAGTAGATTAACACATAACACATAAGATTTTGAAATCCATCCTTCTATAGGTGATGGCTGGATTGCACGTACGTGTGATATTATGACAGCTTATACAAATTTATTTTTTTTTTGTTACAGGCGGCCTGCCAATAAATGTAACTGAAATTTCCTTTGTAGTCGATACCGTCAACTAATGATTTCAACACTATTATTTCTTTTCTTTCTACTAATAAAAAATGTGTTTAATCTTTTGAATTGGTCAAGTGGATTATTGGAAAATTTTTATTTTTGATAATACCGAGCTGCACCTGTAAAACTCTTCCTTTAGGTATGTTAACCTAAGTTTGTAATATTATTTGAAATTTACAAGTTTTTGCCAGATTACACTACAACGTGAAGTATACTTAAAATTCTTTCAATACTTTTAAGTCACTGACAAAACATTAAGTGTTAATCGAGGTGAAAAATATTCTGTTTTGTTTTGAAGAATTAACATTTCTAAACTAAATCTTATCACCCTAGGACTGTAATCGTTCCGACACAAAAAATATATTTTCTACTCTGTAAAATACCCAATTGTACCCCAATCTAGCTTACGGCAAGCGCCACTTTAGCACGAATCCGAGCCACGGGTTTGGGAGCAATCGAATGTTTTCGCATATATTTCCCACGCCTTGAATTTTAACATTTGTCAATTCCGACGGTTATGTTAGTGAATGTATTCGTGTTGTTTGGTGCAAGTGTACCCAAAAAACTAAAGGTCGTAGAAAAAATGTAGTATTGAACTCGTTCGGTAAACTTTTTAAGTCACTCGTTTATTAATCACTCGCTCCGCTAGTGTCAAATAAGCTCAAGCAAGCAAGTCAAATGCCGTTTACCGCACTTGTTGTATATAGGTATTTTAATAAATCTGTAAGGGAATAACCTTCTACGCGTGTATAGACAAAGCAAAAGCAAACTTATAGAGGTTATTAATAAAATACCTACAAGAAAATATATATTTTATTTGTCGGAACAGTTAAGGTCATGATGTGATGCTGTATAGTGGGCAAAAACATTTCAACATATTTTGACATCCCCATTTTTATTTTCATAGCTGCGACTAACCCTGAGAGATATCAAAAAATCAATACTTTGATATCTAAACATTTAAATTGATAATGCATTGTGAAAACTCTGGTTTTGTTGGTTTTGTGAACAAACTCCTAACGCCTAAACACGAGCGCTTGTGCAGCTGGGGTATATGAAGGCGCGCACAAGTCTCCTTACCTTCCTTAGCGTTTTCAAAACTTCAGCAGCTCTCACAAAAGCGGATTCGCAATATACTCCCCCTGAGTATACTAGGTGCTTCTCATCGTGGAACACTTAGCGAACAGCAACTCCACTACTGCCTACACAAGACTTTTTTTTTTGGGGGAGGAAAATACTTTTACGTACACCTAATGGGTAGTGTGGAACTCGACCGGGATTTCGGTAATACCATCGCGCTACTATGCGCCCTTGTCTCCATCACGGGATCGCCGATTCTGGCATGCGTCGTGATGGGGTTGGCAGCTGGGAACTATTCTGGGGATCGCTGACTGCGTTCTTCTGCTTCTTTTGTTTGTATGACCTCCCTAGTAAATACGTGCATGTCGGGCAGCGTGGTGGGTTGAACGCCGATTTGCGCCTCCAGACTTCTTCGGGCGGTACCGAACCTAGGGCACTCCAAGAGTATGTGCTCCGCGGTGTCCCTTTTTCCACAGTAGATGCAGAGATCATCTGGTGTTTTGCCAATACTGTATGTATAGTCTCTGAAAGATCCATGCCCGGATAGAAATTGGGTGATAAAATAGTCTATTCTTCTAAAATCGCATGAAATAAAGGAACTTAAGCGTGGGATAAGGATTTTGGTCCACGAAGCTACAGACGTGGTTTCATCCCATCGAGTCTACCACTATTGGATTGTCTGTTCTCTCTTCGTGCGCGAGGAGCTTCCGCGGTCAAATGCCCTCTTGCACTCCTTGATCAACAGGTCTATTGGGACTACCCCCGAGATCACATATAGTGCCTCCGTAGAAGTAGTCCTAGGTTCGTCTCTGCAGCGAGGTTACCGTTTTCCTGTACGTGTCGACGCGCCTGACTCCCGACCATATAGGGGCTCCATACGTAACTACAGACTGAACGACTCCGTTCAGCAGATATCTTCCCCGGCTTCCGAGACCGCTGACGTTCGGCATTATTTTAGTCAGAGCGGTCACCATCCCTTCGGCCTTCTTCACCGTCTGTTGGAAGTGCTCCGCGAAGGTTTGCCTATCGTCCAGCCAAATCCCCAAGTATTTTACGAATTTGACGGGATTATGTCCATGTCTCCCATCTTGAACCCGACGTGTTCCCTATCTTTCCTTATCCAGGGACCTCTAACCAATACGGATTCTGTTTTATGAGGGGCGATTTCCAATTGGTTTTGTTTCATCCACTCCATTATTGTATTAATTGCCCTGTTGGTTCTGCGCATCAGGCTGTGCTCGTCTTCGCTGTTTGTCCCCAGCACCAAGTCATCGGCGTAAACCACGCTGTGCCAGTTTTCTGGCAGCCGCAGTCGTACAGGACGTTCCACAGTGTGGGACCGAGTACCGAGCCCTATGGAACGCCCTGCGACATACTTCGGTTGCGAAGGCCGGAGCAAACGGCCCTCTCATTGAAGAGTTTTCAATAATCTTGATGAGGTAGGGGCTAATGCCCAACCCCTGCAGTCTGTCGATTATTCTACTCCAGTTAACCGTGTTGAAGGCGTTCTTGACATCGGTCATAACTGCAGCTGCCCATTTTCTGTCGCCATCGTTGGCGAGACTAAGCACCCGTTTGACTGCGTCAATTTTTGATCTCCCCTTTCTGAAGCCGTATTGTGTATCCATTAGTGCCCCGCGCTCTTCCATTTCGTGCTCCAACCTGGCCTTGATGACGTGCTCGTAGAGCTTGCCTAGCGAGTCCAGGAGACAGATGGGTCGGTACGACACTTTATCTTATTCTTATCTTATTCTTATTCTTTATCTTATTTAGCGTCACGTTCGCTTTTTCCCATTTGCTCGGAAATGTTTGCGAGCTAATAAGAGTCTTCATGAGGCAAGGAATAATGCCTGGAGCAGCGGTCAGAGATACTTTAACTGGAGTGATTTTGTCCGGGCCAGGTGCTTTACCTGCTTTAAGTTTTCTTGCGGCCTCCTGTATTTCGTTAATGGTCACTGGTTCCGGGGAGTACCCTTTGCTGTCTGTGCGCCACCAGTCCGCCTTTCTAGGGAAAAGGTTAGCTACGACTAGGTCCTTTTCTTCTGAGCTAAGGTTAAATTGTGCTATCGGGCCTTTAAGTCGTCTGGTTAATAATTTGTAACCTTGGCCCCAGATGTCATTCTCCAACTGATCGCACAGCGACTTCCAGTGAAGCTTCTTCGACCTCAGAATAGCTGTCCTGAACCCTTCCTTTGCATTCTTGTACTCGGTTTCCGGGTTGCTTAGTACCGGCGGCTCTGCGTGGGCTGCCCTGGTTCTCACTAGAGTTCTCCTGGCTTGGTTGCACTTCGTTCAGGGTATCAGGTCTGCGCCGATGATGCGTGCCGTTGCCTCCGCCCCGTGATGGGCCGCTCTTCCTCTGTCTATGTTAATTTGAAGTACCTTCGTTTTGTTTGGCAACGATCTCTCCCGCACGACTACCTCCAGCTCGTTCCCTGATCTTGTCGTTAATGAGTTTTCGGTATTCCGGGCATTTCATGCGGTCGGCTCTATGTCCTACCATGTTGCATGCCATGCAGAAACTCTCTTTCTCGCAGTTTTTGGATCTGTGTTGGTCATCTCCGCAGTTCAAGCAGAGATTACTTCTGTCCGTTCCCTTGCATTCTGTTGTTGGATGAGCGAACCCTAGGCATCTGTAGCATCTAGTAATGTTCACTCTCTCCCTGATTCTGCACATCGACCAGCCTATTTTTATGCTGCCATTCCTTGGCAGCTCCTTAGCCTTAAACTTGTCTAGGCTTATGGTGACATCGACAGTACCGTGACGGTTTCATCCCTTCCCTGCTTCGTGTTTTTCAGGACTGCACGGATGATTGCTTCATTGTCTATGTCCGCCTCGATATCCATGATGGGAGGGGTGCTGGTTTTGTTTACCACATGGGCCTTCTCATTCTTTTGTGCTATAGCCGCCCTAAGCGAATCGGCCTTTTCTTTACCTACCCTCACTTCTAGAAGTACATCGCATTTCGGAGTCTTTTTAATGTTTTTGATCTGTATACCGAGTTTTTGTATGTCTATCTGCTTAACCCCTCTAGGAGCGCCTACATAGTTTTTTCCTTCCGACTTTATTATGATTTTTTTCTGTGGGCTCAGGGGTATCCCATTTGCTAGACTGAAGTCTAGTCCTTGCGCTTAAAGGCCTCAGAAGGCCGATCCTAACATTTTCTCCCCGGAAAATGGCTTCGCAGAGTTTTTTGCCGTTTGCCTGTCAGTGCTGCCCACTATCGTTATTGCAAAGCTCTTGACCTCGTATTTTTGGGCTATATCCGATAGGTTTCTCAGTTGCTTGTAAAGCTTCGTCTTCCGGTTTGGGGGTGTCGCATAATGGTACAAGGTATAACGTGCTTACGCTTTCCCTGTGGCCATTGCTGGTTTCCCAGGTTTGCCTACACTTGACTCATTCCACTTTACCATCGCTGTCAGGGATGATATTTTCCAAACCCGGGAACCTTCGGGCTAAGCTCCTGACCTCAGCGCTGATCCTCGTTTTAGTGTCTGTGACGAGGACGGACACCCCTTTACCCCGAAAGTCTATTTGTGACTTGTCCTCTTCTGAGGTTATTTCGAACAGGTCGATTGGCCATGCTCAGGAGGCCCTCAATGTCTTCGAAGCTTTTTCCGTTCCGTATTCCCTCGTCGATTTCCCCGAGTCTGATCGTGGTCGGCTCTCTCTGACAGCCATATGTCTGTTTGTGTAGCTATAGTCTTCATCACTATCGGTTTTTGAAGTGGCTTGAAAAGCTTATCCTTCCTGCATTCGAAGTACACCAGCGCGCCCAGATTTCGGTTTGCCCTGTTTAC
This sequence comes from Cylas formicarius, assembly GCF_029955315.1. NCBI lineage: Eukaryota > Metazoa > Arthropoda > Insecta > Coleoptera > Brentidae > Cylas > Cylas formicarius. The sequence continues at coordinate 20,011,201 of NW_026844365.1, forward strand.
GCACGCCTTTATGTCCCTGGCTGTTTCTTTTATCTCAGTTTTTGTATTGACATTGGCCACTGTCAGTTTCAGGAGTTTATCTGCGCCCTCCACCAGGTTGGCAAACATTTCCTTAAAGTCAGAACTCCCTCTCTGGATTACCGTCCTCTCTCTGGCGTTTGGAGCTCTCCGCCGCTCCGCTAAGAGAACCTGTTCTTACAGCCTTGGTATTTTTCTTCACGTCCTCCATGAAGTTCCTCCTCTCCGTCGAAGGGGTGTTTTTCTTTTCTCCGCCAGAAACTTTCTTGCCGGTGGTGGTGTTCTTGCCAATAAAGACCTCCTCGCGAAGGGACTGCTGGAGTCCATATGCTCCGGGTTCTCCGTCGGTCCAAATACATTGTCGTCGTCCGCCTGCTCCGCATGACGTCCTGGAATATTTAGCTCAATTTCAGCGCGGCCAAATTCCGCAGTCGTTTAACTATGACTAGACTTAGAAAACACTCCTTACGGTCAAAGGTCAGGGAAGTGAAGTCTAGCAACCTTTCACTTAACGATAAACTAAAGCACGTTAACCAGTAACCCAAGTATAATGGCTAAATACGGTGAGATAAAGAAGGATCAAGAAGGAGAGAGCAAAGAGATTATGTTACACAAGTAGCAGGTTATTATAAACTAGCCCACATTAATAGATATCATTTGTAGAGAAAGCAGAGCGATAAGAGTAACAATAGGTGGATATACCATGATCACGGAATTGACTGGAACTAAGACACATGTAACGTTGGGAGCACTTACGAACCGGTCGCCTACCTGGGCGACTGTGTGTCCGAAAATGTCAAGGCAAGGTCTACCATATCTAACGCTTGCCGTGATAGGGACCATACCTCAAACTCCAAGTATATAGGTCCCATGCCGAGCAACTAACTTCGTCGGCGTATGAACTATGGGCAACAAAGCCAGACTGCGATCCCAGAGCCGCGACTTTCATATTATCCGGCAGAGGCCTCGACGCTGTGCTGTGACCAACTATTAACAGTGTTGAGGAACTTTGTGTGGAGATTCTTAACTCAGAATCCCTCCTGGCGACGACTCGGCAATACTCATGAATAGCGGCCATGAAGGTTAAGAGGTCAGCATTTTCGCGGACGAGGTAACGAAACTGAAATCGAACTAGCCACCTTCAGCCCCGCGTGAAGCTGCATGGTGTTCAAATTGAGGCAATAGCTCGATTCACTCACCGACGTTGAAATGATTTTGTTTATCGAAAAAGGTATCCGGCAAGGTCTTACTCAGTGATTGATGTTTTTCGACTTTAGTAATCAATAGGGATGGGCAATACCTACCGTATGGAGTGTTTAAGTTGGTGGAATGAAAAGCAAATTGAAAATCTTGACATTTTAAATATATCCACTCTGTATACCCAATCTTTTCTTCTACAATTCGGAGATTAATCGATGCTGAAAAGATTACTAAGTAGAGTGGCGGCTGGTTGTTTGGACGGTGTCTGGGTCCAGGTGCATTAAACCGCGGAGTGCAAATCCGTGTGTTTTGTTTGGGCAGTGGTGTACGTATGGAACTTGCTGCGTCACCACTTTGTTCACCCTCCATGCGCTCTTTGGCTATTTTATCTCTCAAGTAGCAGAATTCTATGAAATATTTTGCATATGTTGGTGTGGTTTTGTTCAAGTATTTAACTGTGAACCCTTTTTTTTGAAATTTCTTTCACACATTTAGTATGCGACCCTGGTAGTCCTTCCGAGATAATGGATGAAGTGTTTCTTGTCTTGGTTGCGGTGTCGTTTATGGTCGTTTATGAGCTTCGGGTCTTTGTTTTTAGTTGCTCCGCCTTGGTCGACTCTGTGGCTTCTGGATTTTTGTTCTCCTATTTCGTGACATCCATTACTTCCAGTGGTTGATAATGATTTGCAGTCATCGTCGGTACAATGTGTTTAAGTATGCCTGTCTTAGTCGCATCGTAAAACTTACCAGCCTAATAAATGGCTTTCCTTCCTGATCCTTTTTTGGTTTAGATGTCTTACCTAACTTTGGCGTTGGTGCAATAATTGGTGTGCTCCCAAGTTCGTCTATATCCACCTCGATATTGGCCGGTGTGAATTCCCGATTCTGTATATATAAAAGCGACAAATGAAAAAAATGTCTTTCTGGTGTCCTTCTAAACAACCGTTAAACCCAAATTGATTCATCCCTTACGCTAAAAAAATACAAAAAAGAAAAAAAACGGATGATAACTTAACTGGTTTAAAATTAAATCGCTTAGCTACTTCGACGAATTCATCAAGATTTTTGGAGACGCTGGCAACGCGAGTACCTCCATACTTCACAACAAAGGTGTAAGTGCTTGGAACCCACTACAGCACCAGAAGTTGGTCGTCTTGTTATAAAAATAATTTTTTACCACCACTTCAATTGCAGCTTGGAAGGATTGTTGACATTTTTTCAGAGCAAGACAAGTTGCCTGCGTTAAAACTAGGGATACGATCTTAAAAAGCCAATCTCTAAACTTGGATGGATAGCATTTTCGGGCGGCAATATGTTCGGTTTTGATTTAAACCTCTTTCTTTTTTTTAATTTGGTATTAATATTGTTATTAAATGTTTTAGAACTTTGTTTTCTCTTTAGTAAGATATCTTTACAAACAAGATAGTTGTTGTTTTCTTTACATTAATTCTCGCACTAATAGGAGGCTCCATCGGTTTCGTGTCGCATTACTGCTTTTTAAATTTAAATAAATCGTTATTTTAAATCCAACGAGTAATACGGTTAACGGACAGATCGTGAAGAACATTAAACAGTGCGTTTTAGAGTTACAGGCACAAATATCAAATTTTGGAAAAAAAACAAAAAAGGTGGATTAAAATCTCACCATCTGGGACCTCGGATCGTTGCCATAGTGATATCGCTAAGTCCCTCACAACTTTGTAATGGCCGTCTCACTAATATATCATATTAATTTCGATTTGGTAACTGCCACTCTACAAAAGTGAGTCGTTCTAAAAAAGCATAAAAGATAAAACTTTAAAATACTTGGCAATCCATATAATGCGCTATCGAGCTGTATTAGACAAATGGCATACGCATTTTAAGTTACACAGGTCGTGGTCATGCAGAAAGTGAAAATCATACATTATTTTGCGCTAACGACTATCAGCAACACAAGCGAAAACTCAGTTAAAGTCAAAATTTTAGAATCTTTTATAGTTGACAACTTGTAAAATGGAAATTTAAAAAATTTATGCCTAAAACATTGTAACAAAGAAGAATGCGAAGCCATACACAAATTGTGCTTTGATTATAGGAATATTTTCTTTAAAGATTTAATTTTTTTTTATTATTCCCGCCTCATCGAATTTATGTTAATTTTAGTTTTGCAACTCGTAGAAATAGAATTTCTATTTCCTATGCCTGTAACTGGTGAATTTACTAGTTTTCTGTCGGCCGAAATTTTTTTTAAATTTCAAAAAGTTTTAAATGTTTTTAAATAACCACCTTCTAACTTTTCTAATAGTTCGCATTTTGCTTTTAAAAGCGTTGCAGTTCGATTCTGTTACTCTTATTGATTCGATCATCTGAGCGGTCTCACCTTCAAGGTGCGCGCGAGTTACGTGTCAAAGAAACACTTTTTAAAAAAACTTTAATTTGTTTAAAGAATTTAATTGTTCAAAATAAATAAGAACTAAAAGTTCAGATTTTCACGATATTATATATTATGACATGACAATTGTTTCGACAACACCGTGTCTTTATCAAATGTGATTTGATAATATTAACGGAAGCGGGTTGTTTCTGGTCATGGATGAGGGCCATGCCCACCTCTCTAGGAGTTCTCCATCCTCGTTCGTGTCAAGATAAACCCAAGTTGTACTGTGACTATTGAAGTCTCCTATTACCACATGTGGTTGGTTAAGATTTTGAGGGAATAAAATTCTCTCATTGGACCTCTATGTGTCTGCTGGAGGCATAGGACGTCACATGAGTTCTCTTTACATAGGTTGGGGATTAACTCTTGCTTAGTATTTGAAATGCCTTCAACATTGAGGGATGTGGTTGTCAGACTTGGCTCTGAAAAGGACCCTTTTTTCATGGGTTCGATCTGATCGCAATCAGTGTAGCTCAGTTTGTGGAAAGATTAGCCGGTTCTAATGCACCGTTGCCCAGCGGATGCCCGAATGAACTAATTGTGCATTCTTCGGGCAACCACTGAAAAGGAGTTATTAAGTATTGTATGAGCCTGTAAATATTTCCATCCCATGTGCGAGCTTCCTCAAAGTGGACGGTATAAATCATGAGGCACTAGTTCTGCAGAATGTAATTTTATTCGAAAACGCAAAGAAACAACCTAATACACATTCTTCGAAGCCGGTCAAAATTTCCTTTAAAATTTACATCCAAAGACTTTTTACAAAATCTATGGACTCCTCCTGCGTCGGTTTTGGTGAGTCGAACTTGCTAACCTTTCGCCAAATCAACTAAAAATAAATTGGAACCCAACCGATACATCAAACACTTCATACCACTAGCGCGGGTGAATATTAATTAAAAAATAATATTATTATTCCTACGTAAAAGTAACCAAACAGTTTTTTCAAAACCTTGGTGTCGAGGTCAGAGTACTTCTTGAGGGAGGAGCTTCGTTTCTCGTCCGGATATATGTTGCCGGTTACATAGATGACCGCGGGGATCACCATGTTGTTAATAAGTGTGCTCTTTTGTATGGTAGTGAACTTCGACCTGAGAATTTGCCCCAGCGTTTCCTGTATGGCATCGTCTATCCTGTCATACTTCACCATCGTGTCTCGATCTAGTTGGTTCTGTCCGAGGTACTTATACCCCTCGCGGACTTCCGAGAGGAAAGACGTCTCAAGTGCTTGAGTGGGGTTTGCGGTCGCTCTCGTAAATAGGCCGTACTTCGTTCAATTTCAGCCCCAGCTCGCCTGTCGCTGCCGCTAGTTCCTCCGTTATGAGTTTTATGCTCTTTTCGGTAGGGGCGTGCCACTTGAAGTCCTCCATGTACACCAGCACTCGATGTTTTCTCTTGGTTTCTCTGTTAATGTCTGGATTAGAGTTCAAATGTGCTACAATGCAAGCTGTCGCAAGAACGAACAATAGGGGGCTGATGGAACATATCTGGAACAGGCCTCGGCGAACCGGAATTAGCTTGGTTCTGCTGACTTCAGGGCGTAACGGACGCTTCGGTGCCACGGCAAGCCGTACACGAGCCTCTTGATGATTTTATGGTAGACGGAGTCATAGGCTTTTGTGAAATCATACCATGACGAAAAACTATTCGTTCTTTTGAGCCTGGCCACTGCTGAGATGGCTTTGTTGAGCATGAGCCCATGTGTTGTGCCCCACACGCTATGCCGTGCCAGTTGCTCGGGCGGAATAGCCCTGTCAAGAAGATTTGCTTTCAGGTAATTGGTGATAACTGCCGTCGTTGCCTTGCAATCTGTATTTAGCAGTAAAATCGATCGATAGTTGGCAGGATCTTCTGGGTCGCCCTTTTTGTAAATGAGGATCACGCTGGCCCTCACGTCTGCCTCTCTGAATTTGTTAGTATTGGTCAGGATGTCACTTACGTGACTTACCAGGTATCTTTTTGCAGAGGGCAATGTTTTGTATAGAAATGCAGGGATACAGTCCTCCCCTGGTGCCTTCCACGGTGCCATCTTTTTCAACACCCTGTCCATGTGTTCCTGGATGTTCCGACTGTCGACCTGTTCCTCGTATTGCTTACGGTTGAAGAATTTTTTCATCTTACCAAGCAACTTGCTGAAGATTGGTGTGTTACTGTTTTCCCCTTCTTTTCCGTAAAGTTCTCTATAGAAGTTTTCTGTAATTTAGAGATCTAACTCGTTGTCCGGTTTGTGTACCTCTAGGACGTCGATGGAAGGGTTGTTGCGGAACCTATGCCTTAAATCCATTATTTACCGTCGCTTACGTTGCTCCTTCAGTCTTCGCGTCAGCACATCCATGCGCTCTTTTGTCGATTTTATGTATTGCGTTGGTGTCATTTTTAGTTTCTTCATAATTTTTATTTCGTTGATCAAGCGCCGACTTAAATTTTGCCCGTTTGTTTTCAGTATTTCCGCAGCGTTCTGTACGTGCCTATCAAGTTTTTTAATTTTACGTTCCATATACGCGTGTTTGGGAGCTCTCTTGAATTGCTTCCCTATTACTAATTGTCCTAGTACGACCCCTGCCACATAGATGGCGTTCTTTAATATTTTCCTTTTTGCTTGGTTGCTGATATTGCTATTCCTAACCTGCCTAATCTTCTCGTCGAGGATGTTGTTGACTTTGTTAATTTTCCCCGTGTTGAACGGTCCTGTGAAAAACTTTCTTATTCTAGTCTTTTTTACCCCAGTGGCTTTTAAGATTTTGTCAAACTGTTCTTTAAGTTTCCAAGTTTCTTCGTCCGCTTCCAGTCTAGGTGGGGTCTGGACTGTGAGAGGCGTGGAATTCGCCTCCTCGCCCATATCCTCCGCCAGAGCAGCATGTTGACTAACGGTTTGACTTCTCTGATTTCTCTGTTCTTCGTTGTCGCACCTCGTGGGTGTCGCTTGCCGGGTCCCGGGGGCTGTGTCACTTGCATCCGGTGAACTCTCCGAGTCAGAGGCGGGTGAGGCTGAGGTGGTAGTGTCGCTGCCATTGTCTCGCATGTAGTACACATCGGGATAGTGCTCACGCAATCAGGTGGCAATTGCTTTTGCCGTTCTATTGGGGAAAGCCTCCAGGATTGCCTGTATGCGGGCCCCCGATCTTGTTTCGCGTCTTTGTTTGTACGCCTTAACTAACCTCCTCGCCTCCGCTTCTGTCCATTTGCTAGTGGCTACCCGATTTTGTGGGGCGTTTTTTGGCTCTATGTATTTCTTCTTTATGGCCGCCACTGACCTGTTGGGGAGTTGTCGATGCAACGCCTCGTGATATTCCCTTGTAAGGATGAAATTCTGCGCCGCCATGCACTGCCGGAGCACCTCCAGTTCGTTCGTCTTCCATGCGGCCATGCTATCTTGTCTCTACATAACCTCCACGGAACCGCGTGCGTAGCTTGTATCGAATGCTCGCGCCTTTAGCATTCGTGGCTTGTGGTAGTTTTCCCCAGTCATCCTAATGGAAAGAAACACAGGAACTGTCCTAATTGCCCACTCAACACACACCAATCGCCCTAACTTTCCGGAGCAATCATTCCTGCTCTGAAATCTCGTCACTGGAGATTTGCTCGTTTTAAGTTTGTTAAGAGACGTTTGTCGGACAATTTTGCACTGCCGTTCAACGTTTGTGCGAAGAAAATCCGTTGAAACCGGTATTATATAGTCTTTATTTAAGCCTTTACCTTATATACATTTAATATTGTACATGGCAAAAACAAACAATTTAAAATTAGTTGGGTCCTAGTGACTACGAACACAGTACGGTAAGGGACGGCACCGCGACGAAAATCGGGCAGACGTACATATATCAGCAAGCCTAACAGATAAGTTAAGTATCACGAAGTCTCTTAAGAATAAGATAAGACACTGCCACGCTGTAGCTGGCTCTGTTAATCAGCACCTGCAGGTTCCTGGCTGAAACCCGCAGACCGTTGCTGAGGATGTTGCAGAACTCCTTGTGCTCATCTGTTGTTATAATTTTGCCATAACAGCCCACGATGAAGATACTCAGTCTTACTGGGCACCTGTAGATTTTCTGCAGTTCTGACACCAGGTTTAAGTCCCTCGCCAGGGTGGATAAGTTGGACTCTGTTACATGGGCTACAGAATTTACTGCATATCGGGTCCTCTTAAGGTGATCTTGGTTCCTCCAATTCTGGATGTGGGACACGGCTACTTCTAAGACGATTATCTCCTCCGGATTGGAGAGACGGACCACGATGTCTCCGAAAGCCACCAGAATGGCCTGTATGCGGGCCCCCGGTCTTGTTTCGCGTCTTTGTTTGTACGCCTTAACTAACCTCCTCGTCTCCGCTTCCGTCCATTTGCTAGCGGCTACCCGATTTTGTGGGACGTTTTTTAGCTCTATGTATTTCTTCTTTATGGCCGCCACTGACCTGTTGGAGAGTTGGAGATGCAACGCCTCATGATGTTCCCTTGCGAGCAGTTCGTTTGTTTTCCATGCGGCCATGCTATCTTGCCTCTACATAACCTCCACGGAACCGCGTGCGTAGCTTGTATCGAATGCTCGCGCTTTTAGCATTCGTAGCTTGTGGTAGTTTTCCCCAGTCCTCCTAATGGAAAGAAACACAGGAACTGTCCTAATTGCCCACTCAACACACACCAATCGCTCGAACTTTCCGGTGCAATAATTCCCGCTCTGAAATCTCGTCACCGGAGAATTGCTCGTTTTAAGTTTGTTAAGCGACGTTTGTCGGACAATTTTGCACTGCCGTTTAACGTTTGCGCGAAGAAAATCCGTTAAAACCCAAGAAAGACTTCGATTATCGCGGACCTCTCGTACACGCGTCTGCTTTCAATGAAAGTCTTCGGTAGTAGTATAGTAGTCAGTATCCCCGCCTGTGGGGTCCCTCTGGGTCAGTACTGAACTGTGTTTCAGGCGGAAATTTTCGCTTTATCGATGGCGACCAGAGAGGTGCTTCGGCTCAACCATGGAGGCAGGAGAGTCTTCTTCTGCTCGGATAGTAGGGCTGCACTTTTGGCGCTGAAAAAGACGATAAAAAAGTTCATTGTCACTTGACTGGGAAATACAGGGGACCCGCACACTAATATTGTGATCTTCAACTTAGAGATAGCCACACCGTTCCACTAGTATTTCATAAGCTTTTCAAATGGACCTTTCTCTTCCCATCAAGGGAAGAGTGGAAAGAGGGCAGAGTTGGCTCCTGGGATGGACTTGTCTGGTACACTGACGGGTCCAGAATGGGAGATTTGGCCGGAGCTGGATAGCACTGCGAAACAACAGGATTGAGCTTGTCGGTCCCTGTGGGTCAGTACTGCACTGTGTTTCAGGTGGAAATTTTCGCTTTATTGATGGCGGTGAGAGAGGTGCTTCGGCTCAACCACGGAAGCAGGAGGGTCTTCTGATCGGATAGTAGGGCTGCACTTACGGCGCTGAAGTCAGTGCGTACGCGCTCCTTGTTGATAAAGGAGTGCAAAGAGGTACTGAGGAGAGTGGCTGAGGAAAGGAAGGTCACGTTGGTCTGGGTACCGGGTCACACAGGTATTCGGGGAAATGAGGCAGCGGACGCCTTAGCCATAGAGGGCTCCTCGCATAGGCATAAAGGGCCAGAGCTCCGCTTGGGGATCGCCCCGTGTGTAAGGCGGGGAGCTCTCGAGGTCTGGGCGAGGGACCGGGCCGCGGGGGGCTGGAGAGTTGCTCCGGGAATGAGGCAGGCGAGGCTTATGATGGATGGGCCCGCCCTCCCTCGGACCAGAGAGCTGCTTAGACTGACCAGAAGGGAGTGTAGAGCACTAACAGGGGCCTACACAGGACATTACAGGCTTAGGAGGCATCTTTGCTTGCTAGGCATTGGAGACGACCCGGAGTGTAGGTGGTGCATGGAAGGGGAGGAGACCCCGTATCATCTGCTCACCGAGTGCCCTGCCTTGACATGGGCAAGATTGGGAGTCTTCGGAACGGCCCTGATCGATCCGGTGCACGGTATTGTGCTAATGGAGTTGCTGACCTGCTTTAGGAGGGGCGGCATTCTGAATGCCCTCTAGAGCGGCCTGGGGGCACAACGGGCCCATCTGCTTAATCGGGCAAGTTTCCCTTCTCAACCCATTCCTGAAGAGTAATTAATATTTCTTTAAACACAACATTTTTCTACTGAAATTAGGAGGGGTGTGGTTACGTAAGAACTATAATCGTTCGTTGACATAGTCGAATATTTAAGACAAATCAACGATACATGTGTATTTGTTTACAGTTTAATAAGTGGGAGCACCAACAAATTCATAGATAGATTCATAGATTTCCCGAAAACGAGTTCCCAGAACTGCGATTGTGCCGAAAAAAGAGTCAATAAAAATTCTTCAGCTAATGCCCTGCTTTTCAAAGAGGGTGATAAGATATGTCTACGATCACCCGGCCAATCATCAGCCAAAACTATATTCGACAAAAAAGTTCTTTCTGTTGTTTGATGGCCCATTTTATGTTAATAAATGGGTACCTGTTGCATGATCCTGAACCATCCAAGGAAAAACAAAACGTGATTTATTTAAAACCTTATAAAGACGTCATAAGCTATCACGTAGCATAATTTCGGCTTTTGGCGTTGGGCGTTATTTAGCCACTTCCATAACATGTTTTAGGGCATCTATTGAGGATTTTCCTTTTCTGAAGCCCTATTCGTTTTTGCAAAATCCTTTTTTACAGTCTATCTCATCCTCGATCCGTTGCTTAATGATCCGTTCATACAATTTATCTGTAGCGTTTAACAGATGGAGCTGTAGGATATGCTTTCCTGCGTGTGAATTTTTGTTTTATTTGCTATTTGCTTTACAGTAGCAAATATCGTTATATTGTGAACATAAGTCGCGGATGGCCTTATATACTCTTCTCGAAATGGGTAAGATATAGATTTTTATTTTTTTTGTCTAAATTGTTTGGAAGCCATCCCAACAATCACTCCAATGTAACCAATTTTTAAAAATTACGCACACTCTAAAATTTGACGAAATCCCTTTCTAAAATTTGAACACTGCGTGGCAATTCGATTTTATCCATTTGCTTTTATCCAACGACGAAAACGATTCCTCTCGCGGTTCAACCGGCGACAAAAAGTCAGAACAACTCAGGTCGGATAACTGCTTCCCTCTCCTCTCACTTGATTTATTTTATAGTTTTATCCCATTTTCTTACATAATAAATAAATGCAGAAACTGCCGAAATTCTAAGCCGCAAATTGGAATGTGAATAGTTTACATTCTTTTCCCCACTTCTCGAAGATCTTGTATTTTTCCACATTTCTGTTAATGAAAAGCTATAACTACTGAAGCTATATTTTATATTCAATGAATGGACTGGACTTGTAAGGTAAAGCTTATTAAGAAAATCGGTGGACACTTGGTGATTGCCGTTCTGGCTTACTTTCCTTGTATGCAGCTGCAAAACTGTCTTTTACAGTGGACCATTGTGCTTTTCTCTTTAATTCATTAATTCATTGTTATTTTGACACCTCCAAAAAAAAATTCTTAACAATAAGTTTTCCAATGCAAACATAAATACAACTTCATCAATATTGAATATTCAAAAATTCTGTAGTGCTCCAATTTGGAAAAATAGTACCAACAGTTATACCTTTATAATACTTCACAAGTATAGAAGTAAATAATCAAAGGGAGTTGGAGCCGATATAACCTCACTTTTGGCATCTCGCCCGCGTGTATAGGGGACCCCCGCGGGATGGGCGGGGCTTCGCTCCCACCACCGCGGGCCGCCCCGCCGACCTAATCTAAATGACTCACCGTCCGTCGTCGTCCGTGGTCTGGGTCGACATAACCTCACTTTTGGTATCTCGCCTGTGTGGGGCCCCCGCGGGAGGTGGTAGGCGGCCCTTCTGCTGCCCCTGCTGGGTGACATCATCGCTTGATATCGCCGAGGCGAAATGTTTAAACGAAACCTTGGCTGGTGAGATCATCGTGTCGCCTGCCTTCGCCGCAAAAAATGTTTTCCTGCAACACAGGAAATGGCTTAAACGAAACGTTTGATATTCTTATTCGACAACAGAGACGCCGTCAAAATTAAGGTGCCCCGCATTATACCCTTCCAATCGTAGAAGAAGGGGGGAATTTTACCCACTTTACCGTTATTGGGTGCCCTGGGGGCTTTGGGTTCGCTCTCGGGTGCAGCGCTGCCATTGCCAAAACAGTCATCGATGCGCAAAACGCGCGAAAGAAACTAGAGGACATTCGACACGAAGGCGCAATGGAAGAGATCGGGAAAACCGGTTAGGGGTTATTTTTGAAAAGGAGTCCGCGCGGCGGATTCGGTCTCTACACGCATGTTAAAAATACCTTACTTTAGGGGTGTCTTTATGCGAGACACCTTACCCGAACGAATCAGATCGAAAAAGTGTGGTATAGTTAATTTGGACTTGAGTCGAAATCGAAAAAAAAACACCCCTTAGTACCTACACCGAATCGAATAGCCGAGTACGTTCCCATAGACAAAATTTCCCACATCTATCAAAGACCCAACGGACAACTCGTGGCCATTGCGGACAATTTATTTTATGTGGTGGACTTTCCTAGTTTTAGGATAGAACGTAAAGCGGACATCAAGAACCTAGGCGTTCCGCAAGATGAACGCAATTTTCAGCACATACTCCGGCAGAACTTTCGTCCTTTACGATGATTATTATTTTAACGAATTGGACGAGTGCAGTTTGCGTCCGAAAGGTCACGGCTTTGTAATGAATTGTTTGGTCCGATTCCGCAGGGCGTGAACAGCGTGTTTCGCTACACCAACGGACATTTATATTTTTTCAAAAACAAAACCTATTACGAGTACAACAAATTTTTAAATAAATTGATCAACGCAGGACCCGCGGATTTCAGTCTATTCGGCATTAATTGTCCACGCGAGAGCGTGTTTCAACATGTTAAAAATTTGTTAATGAAATTGACGACTAGGGGTGACCACAATGGATAACATACTCTTGAGTCATCCGACGAACTTGAACAGTGAAGACCTGAAAGTGTTCCCGGCACAATACCTCATAACACGGGTGAGACCCTACGAATTGTTAAATATGTGGCACAAATTACCGGGAAAACATCAATGTAATTTTGAACTACAAACTCATCTACCGTGTTTTGTGCATTACAACCGGCCTGACAGCAGAACTCATATCGACGGACCGGTTCCCTGGCAAAATCGGTGTTATCATTGTTTGAGCGCTATAAAAAAAGCGCTGAAGACGTGGTGATCAGTGTCATTCGAGAACGCGATGGCTACGCTAAACGCCAAGTTTATTTTGTTGTCCACATTATTGCAAAATATGTTATATTCACAAACCCAGCTGGGTAATTGAAGCACATGTGTGTTTCAAAAACGCCGATAATCGTAATTTTTCCTGTTCATGGCCGGGCACCGGGACGCAGATGCATCTGGCGGCGACGGACGGCAACCTGTTTGAGACTAAACAGCCAATGAGTGCAGTGCACCAAAATTATAAAGTTCGTTTGGTTTTCTCCGATCGCAGTTACAGAGATCAGGGGGAATGGCAAAACATCGTAAGCAGCAGCAGCAGCAGCAATGACTCTTTAAACAGAAACAACTCCAGAAGTCTCCAAGGCAGTGGTGACGTAGACGACGACAAGCACTTTTCCCCGAATCAAAAACAAACATTTTTCATTTTGTTATACCTGATCGCGTCCAGTTCACTACTCTTGCTATCAAAGTGTTTGGTCAAGATAATTAAAACTCAATGTGTCGTCCAATTGCGACGATAGGAGGGGATGAAATGTATAAGTACTGTGTATGAGTTAAAGAACAATGTAAGTTTTGTGTGTGTTAGTTGACTGAACAACAACAACGTATGCGTATTCCGGATACTACAGTAACAATCGATGAAAATATATATGTCGAGATGGATTGCGCCTAAGTACGCCTGTATGTTACTCGACAGCAGCGACTAGACTTTACCCACGAGGCATTTGTGGATTTAATATTTTATTGATGAGGAAATTGAAAATCTTGACCTTGGCCTTGACCGCAAAGAAATAGAAAAACTCGTCTCTCATAAAATGAACTTGTTCAATGCTTTAGAGTCTTTCCACTATATACGTCTCGGCCAAAAAAATATACATATTCTACTTATTGTTTTTTTTTTTTCTAATCAGTTTCTAATGGAAAAACACGCGCGCGGGTACTCTTCCGATCACGTAATTGCATATGTGGAAAATTTAAAAAAAATTCAAATTCCGGCGGCGAAGGAAACGCATGCGTTAATAATATCAACGTTTCGTATTTCCTGTGTCGAAGGAATCACATGTGTGGATTACTAATCGGACTGAGTGGCTAATTAATTTATTTTAAACATTTTTTTTTTTGCGGCGAAGGCAAGCGACGCGATGATCTCACCCGCCAAGCGATGATGTCATCCAGCCGCTGCCGCACACCGATCCGGTTTAAAGCCAGGCAACGCGATGATGTCACCCGCTGCCACATTCTGTTTGCGGCAGTCGCAAGCGATGATCTCACCCAGTCGACAAGTTTCAACTCGCAAAAACTCACCGGCTGGGCGAAGTCATCGCGTGACGCTCCTTGAACGATTGCTGTTGCGAATAAGCAATGTCGTGGGCGTTACACGTCGCGTCCAAAGGATTCACGAAATATGTGGGTGGGCGAATAAGGGTTGTAGTCATGCAGGTGGTGCAACAGAAACTCGCACTCCCCATCGAAAATTTAGATTTTGTTTGCGGCGAGGGCGGGGGCAACACGGAAAACTGTTACCCAACTCGTTTAGGGCGGTGTTTTGTGGACCGAGCGGGTGCGGTAAAACTAACGCCATGTTGACGCTACTTTTCAGCCCCAATAGAGCGCGTTTTGAGAACGTTTACGTCTACTCAAAGTCGCTGTATCAACCCAAATACCAACTACTGTCACGCGTAATGAAGCAAACCAAAGGACTTGGATATTTTCCTTACAGGGATATCGACGAGATAATCGACTCCAGCGAAGCGAAAGAGAATTCCGTGTTTATTTTCGACGACGTGTCATGTGACAAACAAAATAAAATTCACGAATATTTCTCAATGTGTCACCACAAGTCCATTGACGCGGTCTATCTCTGCCAGACGCACTCCAAAATACCCAAGCAACTGATACGGGACAATTGCAGTGTTATAGTACTGTTTAAACAGGATGACATGAATTTACATCACATTTACGATGAGCACGTCTCCCCCGACATTTCGTACGACGTGTTCAAAAAAATCTCTTCCGCCTGTTGGCAGGACAAGTACGGAAACCCGGTAATTGTCAAAGATTTTGAATTGAAAAACGGCCGTTACTGCAAGGGTTTTGACAAGTATATAAAAGTGGATGACAAGTGATCGTCAGATACACAGCGTCATGAAGGCGGCGCCCGTTGACATCGCCGATGCGGCGCTTAAAAGGAAAATGAACCACCTGTCCAAGTCAATTAGGAAAAAGTACTTGGCTCTGAAATTGGGCAAGAGCGAAGAGGACGCGTCCATTTGGAAACTTTTCAAACCTGTCAGCGAGCAGCTCGAGCGTATTGCGAAAATAAAACCCCTCCAACCGACGTTGTTTAAAGTAAAAAGCGAACATACCGGCGTCAAGCAAGAACCGAAAGCGGAAATCAAAAAGACCGATAACGTGTCGTTTTTGCTGTTGGAGGAGATTCGGGAAACGGTGACATCTTCGACTGCCGATCGCAGTGTAGAGATGCAAGATGTTCAGCAGCAGGAGGAGGAGGAGGAGTATGAAGTGTTTGACACCTCGAATGTGGCTAACGAGTTCTTTCGATCCTATCTGGATCAATATCCTGAGACTTCCCATCCTTATATTCAAAACCGTGCACTGAGTCCTGATCGATCAGGGCCATTCCGGAGACTCCCAATCTTGCCCATGTCAAAGCAGGTCACTCGGTGAGCAGATGATATGGAGTCTTCACCACCTGCACTCCGGGTTGTCTCCAATGCCTAGCAAGCAAAGATGCCTCCTAAGCCTGCAATGTCCTGTGTAGGCCCCTACTAGTGCTCTATACTCCCTTCTGGTCAGTCTAAGCTGCTGCCTGATACGGAGGGCGGGTCTATCCATCATAAGCCTCACCTGCCTCATGCCCGGAACCACTCTCCAGCCCACCGCGACCCGGTCTCTCGCCCAGGCTTCGAGAGCTCCCCGCCTCACACCGGTCGATCCCCAAGCGGGGCTCTGGCCCTATATGCCTATGCGAGGAGCCCTCTCTGGCTAAGGCGTCCGCTGCCTCATTGCCCCGGATACCTGTGTGACCCGGGACCCAGACTAACGTGACCTTCCTCTCCTCAGCCACTCTCCTCAGTACCTCTTTGCACTCCTTTATCAACAAGGAGCGCGTACGCACTGACTTCAGCGCCATAAGTGCAGCCCTACTATCCGATCAGAAGACCCTCCTGCTTCCGTGGTTGAGCTGAAGCACCTCTCTCACCGCCATCAATAAAGCGAAAATTTCCGCCTGAAACACAGTGCAGTACTGACCCACAGGGACCGACAAGCTCGATCCCGTTGTCTCGCAGTACTCTCCAGCTCCGGCCAAATCTCCCATTCTGGACCCGTCCGTGTACCAGACAAGTCCATCCCAGGAGCCATGGGAAGAGAAAGGTCCATTTGTCAAAGAAGGTCATCTCGGGGATCATGACGTCACTTGGCATGCCCATGAACCCGCGATCCCCGGGCCAGCCCTCTGAAATGTTGTACGGGCCACGATTGAAGGTTCCCTCCCTCCAGAGCCCGCAGCTCGCCAGCCTCACAGCTGTCCTGGCCGCCTCCATCCGCACCCGATCCGCCAGAGAAGGCAAACCTCCCATCATATTTTGCTAGGGCTTTTATTATTATGTTTCGGTCATACGAGGAAAGCTTATGAAATACTAGAGGAACGATGTGGCTATCTCTAAGTTGAAGATCACAATATTAGTGTGCGGGTCTCCTGTATTTCCCAGTCAAGTGACAATGAACTTTTTTATCGTCTTTTTCAAAGGGCTTCTCGCATATGCGGCACAGTGAAGACTTGTAACATTCCATTTTCTGTCCAGCTGTTAGTTCATCCATTGGTACATCACACAAGAATACCGTCTCAATGTTCTCAGCTAATTGCTCCATCTCCTTGCAGAACTATTCCGCACAATCCTCTCCCGTATACGAACGATAATATGAAAGGGAATCGTCATGAACATTTAAAATAATAGCCAAGAGAATACGGAACATGGCGCTTATATTTCTGGGTTTTGGACATTGATTTACATCACTCGGGAACCAAAAAACATTCCGTGTCGGCCTAAACTATAAAGGGAACCTTCTCTTTGTACTTAAAGTCATTGAATTGCACAAAAATTCTTGCCTTCTTTAGGAACCCTGGAAATTTCCAAATTTTTGTTTCTCTTCTGGCAATGCTTGGCGTGCTTCTCTAACTTGTACTCGGAATGAAAATAATGCAAGCAGCGCTCACAAAAATATTTTCTATAATGAGCTTTTGAGAGTTGGGATGATAAAAGCCGTGACATACTTTTGATCCATCCATAATGATACATAACGGACGTAAAATCAATGGGGTCCTAGTCGATAAAATACTGACTTTTTACCTGTAGTAGGTTAACATGTTTGACTTTTTTATCTTTGGTCAGATAAGCAAGAACAATTTGGAACCTATTTGATGATTTTTCCCGCAGCGTGTAGACATTCACCGATACATTATTTTGACCTTCGAATCTGGGAATTTGCCGCAACGTCATTGGGAAATGGACGCCTTTAAAACAAAACAGACCGGGCGGGGGATAAGACGAAGCCTTTTAGCGAATTCTGATGGAGCAGGAAACAGAGCAGATACTACTGCCAAGGCAAAGCACATTTCATCAGAATTTTGCACATTAATACAGGCGTGCTTCTTGCTATCGACTCCGGTAACTCCAGATAACTTCCGGCGTGAAGTGGATTAAACTTGTTGATATTGACCATTAAATTTAGGATTTCATTCAAAGCCAATCCGGAATCTTTTTCTTGGAACTCCTCTAATTGGGCTTGAATTGGCAATACAACATTTCCATTAAACCATTGTTGTAAATTAGTATTTTTGTAGATTGCTGCGTTCGAAGTTGTAAAATATTTAATTTCCGCCTGGATTTGATCGGTCTTTTAAATTCTCCCCCAAAAACAGCGTTTATCTTATCGGCCTGGCCCGTTCTAAGCGCGTTATTGAAACGTTATCGAAATAGTGCGAAACAGTCTTGCAGAAAACTCTGCACGTCCTTGTGTTGAAGGTTAGTTATGACGCCAGTCCTGATGCGTGATTGAAATGTTGAATTAACGTCATCCCAGTGAACGCGATCTCTCGCAGTCACTGGTGGACTTCCTCTCTTCAACATTCCTTTAAATTGTCTCTTAAACGATTTAACTTGGGCTATCTGGGCTATCAGACGTTGTTTTTCTCCCACCGTTTTCGTAGCCCGCATTTCCTTTTGGATTCTTCTTATCGCTTAGGTACATTCTTTCATACTCTTAGCGACATCATCATCTTCGGGGATAACCAGTACAACAGCCAACAAAGCTCTAATGGCTCCAATAAGCGCTTCGACCAAAGACATTTTTTTTTCACTCTAAAAGCTAGAGCACAACTGAAGATTCCGATTTATGTCACCTATAAGGTAAACTTCGGAAGGACGTAGCACTGAACGGTATTGTGTTGTCGAGGCGAGTGGCACGAAGCTAAAAACGGATTGTTTAAAGTAAATCAGCCCAAAGACACTTGCACAAAATTCATTTAAGTTTATTTAAATTAGCACAAACTTTAGCTTTGACAGACAAAATAAAACATTGACACCACACGTTAATTTAACAGCACCCTGCAAGGGAAACCATAATAATTTTATACATAATGCTAATTTCGTAAAAAGGCAAATCAATCTTATTGTTATATCAGTCCCAAACAAATGAATTTCTATTTTAAATTTCATGCTTTGCGTTTCAAAGACGACGCTTAATTATTAATATCAGATGTTTTTGAAAACATTAAATATATTCTCACCAATCAAACCTGTAACATTTTTATTTAACTGTTTTGAATAATTAAGCTATAATGAAAAAAGTAAGTACTTACAGCTTGCTGGAATGAACACACACAACACTAACAGTAAAAAAAACGAAACCGAAACAATTGATACACACACCCAACACTAACAATTGACTTGCGAACAACACCCGGCTGAACCGACTACAACTAATAACGCTTCTAATTTACACTGTCCGTTAAGCGAAAAGTAGCTGAAATTCGATCGCAGTGGGCGTTCAGTTTCACGCTTCACGTTTCCTGGTATGATCTCGAGACGACTTTTTAGCGTAAATTTTCCGTTCAATAAATAATTTAACAGGGTGTCTAGATGCATAATTTTAAAATATTCAAAAGAAAGCAACAAAGGGCATTTTGTTTTTGACACGTGCGCAAGCGGTTTGAAATTGAAAAGCGTCAAAAATTCCGGCAGGAGTAGAGAATGGAATGAATTCTGTAAGCACTATAGAGCGAGAGCAAACACCGAGCATCCGACTTTTTAGCATAGTTCCGCCCAATAAATATTTTAACAGGGTGTCTAGATGCATAATTTAAAAATATTCAAAAGAAAGCAACAAACGGTATTTTGTTTTGACGCTTTCGCATTGGTTGATTTTCGTTAGTTTTGGTTTGGTTTGTTTTTGTGAATTTCAAAACTTTTGATTAATTTTGGTTTGTTTTTGTGAATTTTGGCTATTTTTGGTTTATTTTCGTTAATCTTGGTTAGTTCTGGTTAATTTTAGTTAGTTATGGTTTGTTCTGGTTAATTTTGTTCCGTTTTGGTTTGTTTTTGTAAATGTTGATTAGTTGTTGTAGTTAGTTAGTTGATTAATTTTTGTTGGTTTTGGTTAGTTCCGGTTAATTTTGATTAGCTTTGGTTTGTTTTGGTTAATATTGCTTTGTTTTGGTTTGTATTTGTGAATTTTGGTTAGTTTTTGTTTGTCGCGCCAATTAAAACCCAATTAGAGGGGTTCCAAGAAAAAGATTCCGGATGGGCTTTAAAGAAAATCCTAAATTTGATGGTCAATATCAACAAGTTTAATCCACTTCACGCCGGAAGTTACCTGAAGTTACCGGAGTCGCTAGCAGGAAAGCACGCCTGTATTAATGTGCAAAATTCTGATGAAATGTGCTTTGCCTGGGCAGTAGTATCTGCTCTGTTTCCTGCTCCATCAGAATTCGCTAATAGGATTTCATCTTATCCCCCATAAATAATAATAAATAATAATAATAAACAAGGAAAAGTATATTTCCTTTACGTGGCACCTTAATGAGAACTTGGTGAAATTCCGATTCATTGATAATTTTCGATTTATGGCAAGCGGTCTGGATAAGTTGGCAGTCAATTTGACGGAATATCCGATACTGCAGCGCGAATTTAGTGACTTGTCAGAGGAGCAAGCAAATATGTTGAAACTAAAAGGTGTCTTCCCCTACGATTATATGAATGGATGGAATACGTTGGAAGAAACTGCTTTGCTTCCTATTTCTGCATTCTATAATATATTGGAGGATAAACCGTTGACCACAAAAGATTACAAACGTGCTCGGGAAGTTTGGGAGAAGCTTGGATGTCGAAATTTGCAGGATTATTCGGAACTTTATATGAGGACTGACGTCTTGCGCATGGCAGACTTTTTTGAGAGGTTTCGAGAAACGTCACATAAGACCTATGGACTTGATCCTGCACATATGTACACACTGCCAGGATACGCGTTGGGCTGCAGGTTGTATAAATTGAAGCAAAAACTCTATCTACTCACCGACGTCCACATGATTTTCTTTATCGAAAAAGGTATGCGAGGAAGCCTTAGTCAGTGCTCCAAACGATACGCGGAAGTCAACAACAAATATATGCATACCTACGATCCTTCCAAATATGATAAATATTTGATGTATTTCGACGTCAATAACCAATACGGTTGGGCAATGTCTTAATATCTACCGTACGGAGGTTTTAATTGGTTGAATTAACAGCAAATCGAAAATCTTGACATTTTAAATATATCCGATGAATCGGAAGTCGGCTACATCTTGGATGTCGATTTGGAAATACCCGATGAGTTTCACGACAAATTTGCGGATTTGCCTCCATGTCCCGAACATCGCTGTTCTCCAGGATTCGAAAATCAAAAATTACAGACCATCTTATACGATTAGCAGGAGTATGTCATTCACTATCGCAGGCTGAAACA
This sequence comes from Cylas formicarius, assembly GCF_029955315.1. Lineage (NCBI taxonomy): Eukaryota > Metazoa > Arthropoda > Insecta > Coleoptera > Brentidae > Cylas > Cylas formicarius. The sequence continues at coordinate 20,032,120 of NW_026844365.1, forward strand.
GGCTCTACAACTTGGAGGTAAGTTAAGAAAGGTACATCGAGCCATCTCGTTTAAACACTCACCATGGTTAAAAGCCTATATCGACCTGAATATTGCACTACGACAGGCTGCCAAAAACGAGTTTGAAAAGAACTTGTTTAAATTGATGATCACTGCTGTGTTTGGGAAAACAATGGAAAACATACGGAACCATTCCACCGTTAAGCTAGTGACCAACTGGGAAGGCCGCTACGGTGTGGAAGCTCTGATTGAAAGACCCGAGTTTAAAGGTGCAACTATAATTAATAAAAATCTCGTTCTTATTGAATTAAAAAAATCTGAAATATATTTTAACAAGCCTATCTACGTTGGCATGTCAATTATGGAGATTGCCAAGACAACAATTTACTACTTCCACTACAACTACATTCAAGAAAGATTTTCCAATGCCCGTGTTTTATATACCGACACGGATTCTCTTGTATACGAGATATTATCCATAGACCCGTATGATATTTAAAAAAAAGATTTTTTCCGGTATTTTGATACTTCGGACTATGCGGAGGATAATCCGTACGATATAATACCTAGAGTCAATAAAAAGGTTTTGGGTCTGATAAAGGATGATAATGGACGAATTTATCTCACTTTATCGGACTTAAAGCTAAGATGTACGGCACGAAGTTATATAAAACACCCGAGGAAGAAGAGACCGCAAAACAAGAATTGATGCCCGCAGAAACAAATCGCGAAGCATTTGAACACAAACTTAAAAACTTGGGTGTAACGAAGAGAATCAAAGGAGTTAAAAAATCCGTCATCAAAACTATGATAACTTTTGAAGATTTCCTTGATTGTTTGCAAAATTTCTCTAAAAAAATATATCGCAAAATTTTTTAATAAGAGCCAGTAAACTGGAGTTGCACACAGTAAACCAAAAGAAGATCGGGTTAAGTCCTTACGATGATAAACGTCACATATCAAAGTCAATAGTAGAAACGTTACCGTGGGGCAACTATTCAATTAGGGAGGAGAATAAAAATGACCGGAAGTCCTTAATATTTTTCGCTTATTACCTCCAACTACTTTTATTATATTTTCCACTCCCAATAAAGGATGTTTAATGTATTAATAAATAGTTTGACCCCTGTTAATTTGGTTTTTAATTTTTAAACTAACCAGTACTTATAGCTTTGTGTACGTGTCTACCGTTAACAGCACACCGACGACCGATTTACAAATGCCTATTTTGAAAAAAAGTTTATCAATGTAAAAGGGATTTATTTAAAGATTAAATGTGCTATTGGATTCATTTTTTTAATATATTCCACTTTATCTCGAACTAATCTGCGATGTCAATGCCTCGCAAACGCAGATAAGAAACTACGGGCCGGCGATATTCTAGTGGGCGGATGCATCGCCTTTGATTTTAAGGCGCAAAATATATTAGCGTGTGCGATCAATAGTTTTTGTTGCGTATTTTTTACCTAATTTTTCATGTGTTCTTAAGAAATTTATACTATACATATACATAACTGCGAGATACATAACTGCGAGATTTGTTTTTACGTGATACTCTATCCGCTTTGTACGGCTAAGATTGGACGGGTCCCGGGTTCGATCCTCGGCAGCGAAAAAAAAATTTTAAAAAAATTAGGGTGAGGGTTGGGGTGGATTTTGGGGATTGGGGGTGGGTTTTGAGGGTTGGGAGTGAGGTGGGATCGAATGATCTTGAGCGGACCTCCGTCCCTTTGCAGCAGAGCCGGAAATACTCCATCCCCGCCCGCCGACTTGAAGGGGCCAAAGCTGTCCATAGCCCACCTCAGCCTACTATCCTACAGCCTACAACCATCCTTGCCGTGGCGTAGTCGCATCTAAGACGACCCCCGGCTTCAAAATTCCCCCCTCTGTCCGAATCAGCCGACCCTGGGAAGTGGGTGGTCAGTAACTGTTGTAGTGTGTCCGCTTGTCCCGCTGTGTAGCCACCGCCGGTCCTGCGCACTCGCAGTCTTCCCGCAGGGTCACTTCTGAGTACCCTAAGGAACCTAGCGGCGTCCGCGTTATTCATTACTCCATCGCAGTAGCCCCTCCAGGCCTTCCTCTGTGATGCCCGTAATTCTTTTTTGTACTGCCTGCGGACCTACCTATAGAGATCCCAGTCCGCAGCACCTAGGCCGCTGCTCTTCGCTGTATTGAACAGCACTCTCCTCCTGAGATGCTCCAGGGAAGAGCCCCACCAAGGAGTCTTCTCCGCCCTATGCTCCTCTGTCTCAGGGCAGCTCTTCTCGAAAGTACGTATCATAGCGGAACTGACGCTATCGGCGGCCTCGTCAATCTCCTCCAATGTCCAGTGTTTTGTTGGTAAACCCCCTAGGCGCCAAGCGAGCTCCTCCCTATAGAGTTGCCAGTTGGTTGCCGGGGGGTTCCTAAATCTGACGGGTTCCCGAACACCTATTTAGAAACCCAAAGGTGATGTAACTATGGTCCGACATAGAGTCCTCCTCACAGACACACCACCCAGTTATTTCCGGGAGCAGAGCCCTGGTACAAAGTGTCAAGTCTATAACCGAGCTCGGACCCGTCGTGAAAAACGTGGGTTCTGCCCCTCTGTTGGCTACCTGTAGCCCTGCTGAGGCCATGAACTCCACGAGGTCCCCCCCCTTCTTTTAGTCGCCGCGCTGCCCCACACACCGTGGCGAGCATTGCTGTCGCAGCCAATCAAAAGAGGAAGATTCGCCTCCTCACAGTAGGAGACCAAGTCACTGATCTCCTGCGGAGGACAGCTGCGGTCGCCTGGAAAGTACGCAGAGGCGACTACTACTTCCCTAACGCCGTCCCGAGTGGGAGATCTGACCAGAATTGGAACCAGGTCCCTGGACGCCTTGTCTCTTAGGAAAAAGGCCTCTAGCCCCATGGTTAGTATACAGGCCGTGGGACCGCCCTCTAAGGAGTGGACACTATGCTTGATTTTACAATCCAGGGCTCTTGGATCAGTACAATGGATGTACTGCCCTCCGAAATTTTCCTGCATAAGTGGGCCGTTGCAGCCCTGCTGTGTTGCAGGTTAATTTGTAATATCCCCGTGAAGATGTTACAGGAATACCACGTGAGGGTCACGATGCTATCCTCGGCCCGAATTCGAGCTAGAGGTTGCATCTCCCTCCGCTTCCGCTTCCTGACTGGTGGACCCTGGTGCGATCCCCAGGTCCACCTCCATCCGAGATTTTTCCTCGGTTCTCCCTTCCTCGAAGGGCCCTCCGGAGGTCTCCTCCACAGAAGCTGCAAGCGCCGCCTCTCCGACAAGCCTCTCAACCTCCATGGACGAGCCCTCTTCGTGTAAGCCCCCCGCGGCCACCTCATTCCCCTGCGGCCTCGGCGCCGCCAGGTTCACTTTAACCTGAATCGCCAGGCAGAAGAGAAGTGAGCTTTTAGCCGTGATGGCGCTTGCCGATTTCTCGTCCACGCTCACCACCAACCTTGTGCCCCTTGCGTCCTCCTTCCTCTGCCAGACCCTCCAGGTACAGAATCTAGGCCATTCTGAGCTGCCAGGCAACAGACTAGTGCCTCGTTCGAGACACCCGCCCCAAGGCCCGGAATCCAGATCGCCGCCCTTCTTAGTCTCAATCCTTCCGGATCGACCTCCACCAGGATTGCGAGCCCCCAGGGCCTGACGTTGATCAGCTCTCTGCGAACCCACTTCCTGGTTTCTTCGTCCATCATCTCGATCAAGATGTGGCTCCTCCACAGCCTAACCGAGCGTATCCGAGGAGGGGTGTTTTGCAACCCCCTTGAATGATATACATGCTTACGCGGAGGTTAAGAGGAGTAAGAGCCCCCCGGAACGGCCCGCCTTTCCCGGGCCCATCTTTCGCCGGGCCGCGTGTCGGCCACCGACCCCAGGCAGGTGCCCCGACCTGGGTGGTCTCTCCCATCTCCCTTTTCCGCCTCCCGCCTGCCGTTTCCGCTCCATCTCTGCAGAGCCCCGCATGCAGAGGTAAGGCTTCCTTGCCCGAGGTGCGCCCGGTGCCTCGGGGTTGGGATCCCTAGGGACTGATCTGATTTATGTCCACAGCGAATTAATTTATGGGAAAACATGATAGCTCTTCAGAACACCGTATTTGGTTTTATCGTTTCCGGTCCTTTAAATTTAAATTTTAATACAAAAAAAACTGTTTGACATTTACCAATTAACCGAACATTAGAAACCCAGCTGGAAAAATTCTCTCATTGTAACACTCTTCATTGTAACATTATCTCTCCGAAAAACAACAGGCAAAGTCGGCAACTCTCAATTCTGATACCGAAAGAAAGTTAAAAACAAATCATGAATTTAAATGTCATTTTCTAGATTTTATGAGGACTTGGACACATGCAAAAAATATCCGTTAATAAAAGTGAAAGGAATAGAAGCATTTTTTATTTACCGCACCATGGGGTACTAATTCTAGCACTACAACAGCATTAAGGATAGTTTTTGACGGATCTTGTCCTTTAAGTACAGATGTCTCTCTAAATGATACATTAATGATCGGTCCGTGTATACAGGACAACCTATTTTCAATACTACTATTTTCAGTGCTACTTCGAAAGCACAAGGTTGTATAACAGCTGACGTGACGAAAATGTATCGTCAAGTTTAGATATCTTAACACCAGCGTGATTTACAACGTATAGTTTGGCGCGAAAATCTAGAATCTCCTATTTCTCGTTACGTTTTGACATCGGTGACCTACGGCACTAGTCCAGCTTCATTCGAAAATCGTAAAAAATACCCCGATTCATCATTGGGTGTGGTATGGCATTCAAACTTAGATGTTTTGAAATACGATGTCAGGAATTTCAAACAATCCCAAAAAAACAATAAAAGATTCATTCTTTCAGCTGTTTCAGGCATATTTGATCCAATCATTTTCAATTTCACCAATCATTATTAGCATCAAAATATTGCTTCAGAAACTTTGGCAATGTAAACGAGATTGCTTTCGAAAAATCGTTACTGGGCGGGACAAGTTCGTAGCGCGTAGCGCGAAGCAGCTTTTTATTATAAAAGGGAAAAGCTTCGCGGTTTCGTGTGGTAAAGGGACGCATTGTTTTTCTATCGTGCTCCTGCGGACCGCTATGGAACTTTCGGAAAATCGATGTATTTTAATTAAAATTTGCACAAATAATAGCGTTGTCGAATGATATTCTTTCAAATATTTCGCGCCCCGTATAATTGACGAAACCTGAAACTCTCTCACGACACGCTTCACGATACTGTTCAAATAAAGTTATCCCATTTTTAACGGATTAATTTATCGCCAATAATTTACCCTCAAAAACGGAAATTTTTGGGATATTTTAGATTTTTTGCCCATAAAGGACAGATCAAGTATATGATACAATCATTGTTCGAAGTAGAGGTTATAGCCCTGGATTTTCCACGCTTCCTGGTTTAAGAGTTTTTTGAAAATAGTAAATGGTTTTTGAGAAAATAAGTTTTTTCTGAAACCATGCAGTGCGCCATAATAATTAATGACGTGATCGCGTCTTGACACTGCCCGAAATAACGATTTCAATATGGATTTTTTCAAATATCCCGAGCAGCGTATGTGATAGACGAAAACTGGAAATGCAAAAATTATAGGTCTTGATGCGGCCTATGGCACAGTTTGAACCAATTAGCCATATTATTTAGGATTTTTGATTTGCGGCTAATAATTTACTCAGTAAAAAAACAATTTTCTAGGACTTTTAGATTTTTGCCTATAATTTTAAAACTCTGTATATAATTGAAAAAATGCCCAAAATGAATGTTATTGCACTGGATCTTCTGCCGGTTTACAATGCGTTATAGCAATATGCTTTAGATTATATTGTAATTGCAAGGTTAAGAGAGAAAATCAAAATTTTGGAAACATTCGCGTTGAAGAAATTGTAAGTTCGTTGAATGTTATTTTAAGACTAGCGCAATCGGAAATGTTTCTCGCTATAAAAACTAATAAACCCTTATCAAAAAAATCAAAACTATTTTCATTTAAACCTTTCGTCTTGCGGCTTGCTACGAGTTAGTGGTCGATTAAATAATTCAAAGCTCACTTTTAATCAAAAACATCACGTACTATTATCTCCAACTAACCAGATTAGTTGTATTAAATGAACATCACCAATATGTCGGGTATTCTTTCCCTGTCAGCAACATTACGCGAAAAATATTGGACACAGCTATTCGTAGCATCCTTAAGTCTTGCTTGACATGTTTCAAAATTAACACAAGTAAGATAAGATACCAAATGAGTGAGTTAACCTCAAATCGTGCAACACAAAAATTACCGTTCAGATAAGCTGTGTTGATTTTGCTGGTCCCTTCCAAATTAAGGACGGAAAACTGCGAAATAGGTCCATAACCATAACTCTAGTATTTTTTAAACCAGTTAAACGAACGAAATATCATTTATTGCGGGTTATAGGAAAAACTGTGCGTACGTTTGAAGAACTTTCTACGTTGTTTGCTCAAGTCGATACAGCACTAAACTCGTCATCCATAACACCATTTTCTGAATATCTTTCTGACCTTTCCGTTTTAACCCCCGATCATTTTATGATCGGTCAACCACTGTTATCCTTACCTCAGCACGACGTAAGTAAATTGTCTTCAAATCGTTTGAACCAATTTGAAAACCTCCAGAAAATATTTCAACTATTTTGGAATCGTTGGTATCGTGACTATCTTCTAAACCTTCAGCAACGATCAAAATGACAAGTCAACTATTCAGATACCTTCAACCTTCCCCCGTTATATTGGAAAATGGGACGAATCTATTGACTACGTAACTCGAGTAGTTACCATCAAGCCCGCTACTGGTACTACAACGCTTGCAGTGAAAAAGGGTGTTCTCCCGATAGAGTGTAATGTGTACGCGTTTGCAACAAACAGAATTTGTGTTTGAAAACTTGGGTTCTCAAAGACCTCGGCACACAGGCGAATTTGATCAAAATGCTGGCTAATATTATTTATCTTAAAAAAAAAACTAAAAATGATGAACAATCAATTTATTTAAGAAAAGTATAAATTTTAATGATAATACAGTACTTTACACTATTATTCCGCTACACGTAAAAATATACAGTGTGGTCGAAAAGTCGTACCTAAAAATAAATACTGATTAATAATTTTTTTTTAGAATGACGTTAGAATATTTTTAATTTAGTTTCTTACTTGTTCACATTTTTATGTAACATAAATCAGACGTTGTATATTGCATTAAATGCTCTTGCAATTTAATTTACATTGGTCATACTTCACAGAAGTTAAAAAAACGGCTAACACTTCATAAAAGTGATTGTAAGTTAAAACCAAATATTACTAGTTTAAGTGCTCATGTCAATGATACCAGACATAGTGTCATGTACGATGAAGCGGTAGTATTAAAGAGTGAAAGTAAGTTTTTAGAGATGTGTTATATTAACTGTTGTAGTAATAGCCTCAACAGAAAGAAGGATGTTGAGGGTCTTCTTAATCAGAGTCGTACTGCGAAGCATAAGCTACCAGAGTTTTTTGATACGGTCAGGTTGTAGTGGGTTGCTAAATTTGTTGCTATTAATGTTTAAAAACAGTTTCCTTTCTTTGTTTCTTTCTCCCCGTCCTAAAGGATTGTTTCTAATTACCCTTAACGTTAACTTCAATAATGTAAACATAGTTATATAAATAGTGTACAATGGGTGCATATTTGAAAGAATTCTGTTTAAAATTCCCTCCCTTGTTTGGTGTTTTACATATGTTATGGTTGGCTGTACAGTTGTGTCATTGACTGGTTTTTTGGTTGTGGCTTTTTTATGTTATTGCGAATTGTTAATAAGTTCCCGCACATTTAGTTTTCCTTCTCGATAATACGGTGTGTCATTTGTAACAAATCGGCTGTTTTTTTCATCTTTTAATATTTTATCAATCCGGATATTTTATTGACCTTAACGTTTTATGTTAGTGGGATTGTTTTGTAACGTTGTGGTGGAGGTTAATATTTTTTACAATTGTAAATTTTTTCCATAAATTTCATCCATCGAGTGTTATGTTGATAGTTAGAACGGGCGAAACACTTTATTTTATACACCAATGTCATCTCTCTATATGTAGAGGTTGAAAGAGGCGTGTTGTGTAAGTTTTTTTCACTATTTTTTGGTTAGATTGTTAACTCTGATGAAGTGTTTTTTGTTCTTTATATGACTTAGTGTCCTGATGAAGCCTGTATCCATGGGCGAAAGCTAGATATTACAATAAATTGCCACTTTGCTTTGAGCTTCAACATCTTTTATTGCTCCCTTTACGGCGATCCATCGAAGCTGGGGTGATCCCAATAATTAACAGTTTGTTTGTGTGTTACCAGTAGCCCCGTTACTGTCCTTCGCTTCTTCTTATATATATATATATATATATATATATATATATATATATATATATATATATATATATATATATATATATATATATATATATATATATATATGATGACAGTATATTCCGGGATATCATCCGTTCGCTCGTTGAACTCCGACTGCAATCCTGCATCCGACTGGAATCCTGCAGACGTTTCGCCAAAATCTTACTTGGCATCTTCAATGCTCGCGCTCTCCGAAAACACTTCGAACACTATATTATATATATATATATATATATATATATATATATATATATATATATATATATATATATATATATATACATCCTGCTATCTTTTCTGCGTCTTTCAATTCTGCTGCTAGTCGGCGTCCAGCAAAGTATATCAATAAATCACGCTATGCATATGAGCAGTGGATCTTTCTGATCTCAAAAGTCCAGAGTATATCAAAAAATTCAGTTTGGTTGCTTCAAAATTTTAAATTTTACATTGCACTACTATTCTGCGTCATTTCATTTTACTACTCTTTCGACGTCCTCAATATACAGTAAATAGCAACATCATTTGTGCGTCTGGAGAATATACAAATCTATTGCAATATCTTTTCGGCTTCCGACATGGTTGCCACATCTCATACCTCGTACCGAATTTAGGTATTCCTAATTATCAGAGATATACACATGGAACTGCCTCTCTTTCGGTATTTTAATGAACTCGTTTGTACTTGGGTATTTAGTTCGAATTTTCTAAGCAAATGCAAATAATACATGGGTAGTAGGTAGAGTTCAAGGGGCAACTTTTTTATTTTTGCTATTATCTAATTGAGTCTCTTAATTTATGCATCACATGTAATAGATAATTGAGCGTTATGACCTTGGCAAGTCCAGTAAATTTCCAGTGTTTAGATTATCTGGATGTCAGTTATAGGATTCCAAGCGCGCATAAGTAAGCATGAGTACTGCAGTAACATTGAATTCATGATTAAAGCAATAGATTCAGGATAATGGAACTTCAATTATTTAACGCAGATAATTTGTTTCATCCATTTTTTAGTTAGTTTAATAGGTTCTGATATTATAATAGCTTCATAAAAAATAATTTATTAAAACTGAGACAAACTTTACATTATATATTTATAATAATATATACAAAAATTCAAAAAAATGTTGACACACATGTATGGTAAAAAGAAAAACAGACTAGGATATGTCTATTTTGGCAATATCCAAAACTGTAATAAAAACTGAAAATACAAAATTTAAAGAAAAAAAGTTGAAGGTCATTAGTGCCACATATCTTCAATTTTATCGATTGATGATTTTGATACCTAAATAACGTTTTCCATTTTTTTTGTATATATATTTTGGACAAACACCTTAATTTTCAACCAGGATTTATTTTCCAATAAATCTGAATGACTGCTTATTAACATCTCACATTCTGCTTTGTTTGGTGGTTTTTTGTTTGTATGTGGTTCTTAAAAAAATCTTTTTCAACTTTTTTTTGTTCCGCTGTCCATGGAATCAGTTCTCGTTTTTTTATTGTCACGCTATCTTTTTTGGAATGTGCAAGTTCCGTTTTTTTGTTTGTTTGATTTAATGTCTCATTTTTGTCTGCAAGAGTGGGATGCTCATCAATTTCATCTTCGATTGCAAACTGTTGGTCAGTTTCGTCTACGTTTTCTGGGTTTAATTCTTCTTCTAAATTTAAGTCAATTTCTTCCAATGTCTTTCCTTTGTACTTTCCCGCTTGGCCATCTTCCATGAGAAATAACACTTTCGCAATTTTTGCAGTTTGAAAAATGTCATCTGGAAGTCTATAATTTTGACTATGTACATTTAAAGTGTGGCCCATAAACGTTGCCAACTGTTCAATTTCGTTTTGTGACATATTAAAGACCTGTGATAATGTGGCCAAATGTTTCCTTAATTTCGTAGAAGTTAAAGCTCGTGGGTCTCTTGCTCCACATATTCTTGCGTGTGTTTGTAGTACCTTATACCCTACTATAGGCTGGTCTGAATGAGTCTGCGCAAACAAAAATATTTTTTTTTTTTGAAATTGTTGTCGTAGAACGGGAACCCCTCTTCCCCTTTTCCCTCTTATCACTATCCGTTTAAAACTTTTCAAAAAAATTTTTTCAGAAGTTGTAATGGCGTCCGAAAATTCTTCGTAACTGTGGTTATTTTTTTCATCAGATAATGTATAAGACGTCAGCTTCATTCTCTGCAATTCACCTACCCTCTTTGTATTAAGAAGCAATAACCGGCAAAACACTGTTTAAATCAAAACGGTGTAATTTTTTAGACTATTGGAACCCTCTTTCAATTTTTTTTCAGCTTCGTTGCCCTTTTCAATGAGATATGTTTTAAGTAATTTTAAATCAGACGCTAAAGGTATTATTGTTGTCTTATTCCAAGTTTTAGTATTCAAGTCTCTAGCAGCTTGGATAGATATTTCATGTTTCCAAGTACTTTCCAATAATCTCTTGAACATACTAACATTTGCTTCAGCCTCTGCAGCACTAACGTTCGGGTAGCAATATTTTCGCTTTATAAAATTTAATATTGCTATATCACAACAATCTTTTAAATTTGTAGAGATATTCATAGCGAAAGTGGGAGATATGTAAATATCATTGTGTGCATCATATTTCGCAATAATTTTAACACTTTGAACAACATCATAATTCTGAGGATGCAACAAATCATACAAATTATTAATTTTTGGATTGATTTTTTTTTACTCTATTATGACCTTTGACAATTCCCTCATTTTCCGTGAGCAAATATTGACATGATGTTCTCTATGAGTATTTAAATATCTTTCTCCAAAGGCGCAAATAAGACAATCTTTTTTTGCAATAAAAGATATTTTGTCACATCTTATGCGTGGAAATACTTTTTCTATTAAATCAGAATTAATAATTCTTTTAGAAAGAAGGAAATTGTGTTCATTACTAGATGATTCTTTTTTCTCTGGACAACTTTTTATATGTCTCCAAAGCAATTTACGTGAATAATGGCCATAGCAATATTTGCATGCAGAGTAGCTTCCTTCAGACGTGTCAACATAAGTTCTGTGAACAGGCTTAACCATAGAATGACAGTTTTTAATGTGATTTCCTCTCTTTCTTAAAGATGCAATAAGTCTTTTCCTTTCGATAGTTATTGGCTTTAACGTAAGTATTTTTTGCACTTCAATTTCCTGCGAATGATTTCGGAAAATATGTCGAGCAAAATTCAACACATCAGTTTCACAATAAAAGCAGAAATCTGGAAATCGAGTTATTTTATTTTTTCTTATAGTTTTGTTTGCAAAATGGAAAACGTTTTCAGTTGCAGGACTGGAAATTACTGAGTTCACTTCTTTCTTATCCTAAAAAGTAGAAATGAAATGAACAGAACATGTTATAAATATTTAACAATACAACAATTATTCATTCTCTAAATTATTTTGCTTTTAATTTACTATTTATTTTTTTTAGTTCATGTCGTAGTCGAAATTTGGAATAATTTTGCTTTTCGCGATAAAATATAAGCATTTACACTATTTTTTTTGTTTTTTGATTGTTTCATTTAAAATTTTTAGACTATGGGAGCTCAAACCTCGCTCTAAACTTAATATTTCAATAAATAACTATAATAATAAGAAACTCTTTTAATCAACAATTGATGACAAAATATCATTTATTTAGAACCAGAAGTTATGCAAAGAAAAATAAGTATTAGAACTTCAACGTTTTTGCTACACAGCAAAATGCTTAATCTTTTATTTATATTTATTATTTTTATTTATTTAATTTTAAAACGTTGAAATGAAATGGCATTTAATGTTGATATTGTTGCGACTGTCTTTCAAAACTAATCATTTGGTTTATATTTACCTTAGGTGATGTTAACAATAAGTTACTTGAACAGGAGCGTTTAGCATCGGGAGATGTCTAGAATAAATAATTCAATTTTTGAATTGTAATTTAAATTGTAAACCATAGATTACCGAAACTAAAGAATATTGCAAATCAGTAACTTTATCTAATAGATAGAAATAGATAATAAACGTTAAGTGTTAAGGCGTAAAGGATAACATTTTCAAAGTTTTTAAAAGTTGACAAAAATGAAATGACAATCTTACAAGTTCGTCTTCGGAATTTGAGTCCGACGGATAATATGTGGGGTCTTCATCTGAGTTCGATGACAATTCGAAATTATCTAAAATTGTAATATAATTTCAATACAATCATATCTATAAACATGTCCTTTCTCCATAAAATCTCTAAATTCTTAAAATTGAATATGCATTTTTACAAAACTAATGGATTCCTCCTGCGTCGGTTTTTGCTTAGTCGAAATTGCTGACGTTTCGCCAACCATCCTGTTGGCTTCTTCAGAGCTTGACTGAAACTGAAGAAGCCAACAGGATGGTTGGCGACACGTCAGCAATTTCGACTAAGCAAAAACCGACGCAGGAGGAATCCAGAAGTTTTGTAAAAAGCATTACAGTAGCCTGTGAAAATCTCTGTGAAAAATTAATTAAATATGCAAATATGCACACAAATTTCAACAAAATGCGATTTATATATTGCTTAGTGGGTTTCAGTCTAATCAATGCTAAACGAGCTAATTAAAGTCAAGTTATTAGTTTTAATGTCCCATTTATTTCAAAAAGAAAATAAAATTAATTCAAATAACTTTCGAATAGTTTAAATGGTTATTCTGCATTAAAAAAATAAGATTTCTTTTTAATATGAACATGGGTATATATAGTTTTCGAGATGCAAGGTGTCATTTTTTTTCCGTTCTTAATAAATATTATTTAACACAACTTTTGGTTACTTTGTAAACACCATATGCTCCTGTGCTGTGATTATATTTGTTCCAATTGGGGACATGCAATAAAAACGAACACGAAGTTTCATTAATTTCAACTAAGACTCTTGTGACAACAAACAACGCTCCCAAATTTTAACACAAGATATTTATTAAACATCTTTTTTTATAAGTTTGCCATCCTGTGTCTTGAAAATTCATTTTCGGAATATGTTCATATGAATTTTTTTTATTTATTCATGTAGAATCATTTCTTAAAGTAGTTATTTCCGGACACACATTTAGGAACGTTTAGTCAAGAAATAAATACCCTGTTTATTTTTAAAAAAACTGGATATTATTTAGTTATTACTTTTAACGATGTTGTATTTAATAGACTAAATTTTGTACTGACTGACAAAAAGTATTGAATTTTACATTTTATTAAACTTCTGGATTCCTCTTGCGTCGGTTTTTGTTGAGTCAAACTAGCTAACGTTTGGCCAATCATCTTATTGACTTCTTCAGAGCTTAACTGAAACTACTTAGCTAGTTCAACTCAACAAAAACCGACGCAGGAGGAATCCAGAAGTTTAATAAAAAGTATTACAGTAGCCCGTGGAAGTTTCTTTGAAAAATTAAAAAAGTATTGAATTTTAATAATAGGCTTGTCCAACAAATCTCAGAAGGCTAGAGCCGCCTGCTGCCGCTTAAATTACAGTTTCCTAATAATATAGCTTAGAATTTTGTATCCTACTCCGCAGCCCACTAAAATTTACTTTAAAGTAGGAGATTAGTTTGAGAACAAAGGACAAACTATATTAAACTAAATAAACTAAATAATAGTAAAAAATAAACCACTTAATTTTAAGGCATACCATTCATAGCTAAAGAGGAGTCCACTTTAATTTCTCTTACTTCCTTACGAAACTCTTCTGGGATCTTTTCCGAGATATCAAAGCTACTTTCAGAGGAAAAAGATAGTGTCCCAATATTTGGCCGTTCGAGTGCCATTAACACTAATTTTTGCATTCTCGTATTCATAATATTTTGTAAAATTAGTCTCGATGCGAAATAAGCGAAATATAAGCAACGTGTTCACATAAAAGCACTGTTGTCAATTCTCAGGACGCCTAAACATGGGTAAAAAAAAATTGAAATATACAAGTCAGATATACGTCAGTCCGACGATCGCGCCACGGTGGCAAAAACCTTGAACTATGGATGTATATGTCTATACATCTTACCAACTTTTCGGCATCCCAGAAAAAATATATTACTACTAACTGGGTTAAGTTAGAAGGTTCCTACTTATGATGTGTTCTAAAGCTTATTACATACCTTTAGCTATTGGAATATAGATGTCGGCAAAAATTGCGGTGATGTGTTTAAGGCAGGAAAACCATTCTGCGTCCGTATACGGACCCAGAATGCAAATTAACAATGTACGGACGCAGAAAAGATATGTTATATATATATATATATATATATATATATATATATATATATATATATATATATATATATATATATATATATATATATATATATTGTTTATATTTTGTTTTTTCTTAGACCTTCTCTATATTTATGTTTAGCTTTTGGTTCTTGGGTTATAGGTCTTTGTATTAAAAGCGATTAAAATTTTTTTTGTCCATATATTGACGTTTCGGTCTTCTATGACCTTCTTCAGAAAGGGGTACAGTCTAAAATTATGTTATAGTACAGTTCTTTTTTTTTACATATACACAACGGAATTACAAAGAACCTTACCAAAAAGAGACAAACACAAATCTTAAAATTGAAGAGGTAGCATCATATGAAAGTTTATACTTTAAAAGCGTTTGGTTTTGTCATAGTGCCTAGAAATATTATTGTTTTGGTTTTTTCCAACTATGAGAATAAAAAAGTCATACCCTTGATAAAAGATAAAAGTCCAACAAAAAATGATTTGTATACGGCACTCACACACATAATACACACAAATTTAACGAAACAGTTAAAATATATATAAGAGTTTAAAATAATAATAATAATAATAATAATACCGATACGCGAGGTTTGCTCGCGTCGACGTTACTGTAAAAACATCGTACGATGCACGATTGTCTTGGTGCAAGGTTCAGAGGATATACAGAGTGTTTTTGTTAATTTATAATTTTTTTCTTTTATTTATTTTAAATTATTTTTATATATTATAATTTTATATTAATATATCCCTATGTTGTTACTTCCATTGTTGTTTTATTTCAGAATGTTGCAATATAACTTACTGAGATTGTTGGTGTCTGTTTTCGAATTTATAGAGTTCTTATTTTTTTGGATCTCAACCATTTCCAGAATTTCCCTTTTTTTTGTATTATTTTCGGTTTTTAGAATTTTTACTTTCGCAAAGTTGAAAGAATGCTTGGTTTCCGCGCAATGACTCTTCAGGGCAGTCGTATTTTTTTTGTCGTATTTGTGACCATTAATTCTGTTTTTAAGATACTGGCTTGTTTGACCGATGTACACACCCTCACAATCGTTGCAAGGTATCTCGTAAATGACGTGACTCTTCTTTTCGTCCGGTATCTTGTCTTTTAATTTACTGAAAATTTTTTACCAAATTGTATCCTTTGTGAGCAATAGTAATGTTGTGATTCATAAAAATTTTGCTAAAATTTTCGGACATACTGGGTATATAAGGAAGCGAAAGATAATTTTTTTTTTGTTTTTGTTGGGTGTTGCTTTTTTGTTTAGTTTGGTTATAGAATAGGTGTATACGTTTTTTGAAAATGGTGTTAATTAATCGTTCCGGATAGTTATTTAGTTTTAATGCTTGTTTTGCTTTAGTAATCGATTTTTCTCTGAAATCCGGATCAGAGAGTTTAATTGCACGGTCAGCCAAGCCAATAATTACGGATTTTTTTTGCGATATAGGGTGCTGGGAGTTAAAATTAACGTATCTGGAAGACCAGGTCACTTTAGTGTACCACTCGGTTTTAATTCCTTTTTTTAAATTATGAAGGGTTAAATCTAAAAAGTTGATTTTACTTTGGGACTCTATTTCTATTGTAAATTGTAATTTCTGATGGTAGCTGTTGAAGAGTTGAAGAATTTCGTGTTGTTTGTTTTTTGGTATTGCCGTTATGCAATCGTCTACGTATCTGTAGAAAAAAGGTATGTCAAAAAGGGCATTGCTAAGGACCGACTCCTCCAAATCTTCCAGTACAATTTGTGCGATGGCGCTGGAAATTGAAACTCCCATGGCGCATCCGTCGATTTGTTGATAAAAAACTTTGTTGTATGCAAAATAGGTTGATTTTAGTGTTATTTCGACTGCTTCTAAAAAGTCATCGAGCGGAATGTCGGTAAAGGTTTTGATGTTATCCCATTTTTTGATGATTACTTGCTTAGCAATATTTATTGGAATGTTGGTGTATAGAGAAGCAACATCTAATGAAACTAGGATGTAATCGTTGGGTAGAGAAATATTTTTAATTTTGTTTTTGAAATCAAAAGAGTCTTTAATATAGTATCTATTTTTATGTATAACGTTTTGCAAGATGTTCTTTAAAAATTTTGAGAGTTTTTCAAATGGTGATTGGATACATGATACTATTGGTCTTAGAGGGATGGATTCCTTGTGAAGCTTGGGTAATCCATAAATTCTGGGTGGCTGAGAATTAAGAATTTTTAAGCTTTGCGCTGTGCTATGGGAAATGTATAACTTTTTTTCCCAGGAGGACACTAAGTCGTTGTTCTTTCTCTGAAAAATAGCTGTTGGGTCGTTTTTCATTTCTCTGTAGGTGGTATTGTCTTTTAGTAGATCTAGCATTTTTTTGTCATACTGAGCGTCCGTCATAATAACTGTTTTATTTGTTTTATCTGGTATCAAAATTTTGAGTTCTTTATGTTGTTTCAGGAAACGTTCTGTTTTTTTAATTTTAGCGCATAGTTTTGAATTTTGTTTATTTTGATCTGTTTTTTTTGGTTTTTTGTTGAATTTATTTTTGTAATTAGTTATTATATTGCAACATTCCGGATCTCAGAGAAAAATCGATTACTAAAGCAAAACAAGCATTAAAACTAAATAACTATCCGGAACGATTAATTAACACCATTTTCAAAAAACGTATACACCTATTCTATAACCAAACTAAACAAAAAAGCAACACCCAACAAAAACAAAAAAAAAATTATCTTTCGCTTCCTTATATACCCAGTATGTCCGAAAATTTTAGCAAAATTTTTATGAATCACAACATTACTATTGCTCACAAAGGATACAATTTGGTAAAAAACATTTTCAGTAAATTAAAAGACAAGATACCGGACGAAAAGAAGAGTCACGTCATTTACGAGATACCTTGCAACGATTGTGAGGGTGTGTACATCGGTCAAACAAGCCAGTATCTTAAAAACAGAATTAATGGTCACAAATACGACAAAAAAAATACGACTGCCCTGAAGAGTCATTGCGCGGAAACCAAGCATTCTTTCAACTTTGCGAAAGTAAAAATTCTAAAAACCGAAAATAATACAAAAAAAAGGGAAATTCTGGAAATGGTTGAGATCCAAAAAAATAAGAACTCTATAAATTCGAAAACAGACACCAACAATCTCAGTAAGTTATATTGCAACATTCTGAAATAAAACAACAATGGAAGTAACAACATAGGGATATATTAATATAAAATTATAATATATAAAAATAATTTAAAATAAATAAAAGAAAAAAATTATAAATAAACAAAAACACTCTGTATATCCTCTGAACCTTGCACCAAGACAATCGTGCATCGTACGATGTTTTTACAGTAACGTCGACGCGAGCAAACCTCGCGTATCGGTATTATTATTATTATTATTATTTTAAACTCTTATATATATTTTAACTGTTTCGTTAAATTTGTGTGTATTATGTGTGTGAGTGCCGTATACAAATCATTTTTTGTTGGACTTTTATCTTTTATCAAGGGTATGACTTTTTTATTCTCATAGTTGGAAAAAACCAAAACAATAATATTTCTAGGCACTATGACAAAACCAAACGCTTTTAAAGTATAAACTTTCATATGATGCTACCTCTTCAATTTTAAGATTTGTGTTTGTCTCTTTTTGGTAAGGTTCTTTGTAATTCCGTTGTGTATATGTAAAAAAAAAGAACTGTACTATAACATAATTTTAGACTGTACCCCTTTCTGAAGAAGGTCATAGAAGACCGAAACGTCAATATATGGACAAAAAAAATTTTAATCGCTTTTAATACAAAGACCTATAACCCAAGAACCAAAAGCTAAACATAAATATAGAGAAGGTCTAAGAAAAAACAAAATATAAACAATATATATACAGCATGGGTGAAAATATGCTTACCTACGAATACATCTCTAACACTTTCGGCGAGGGAACTACAAGAACCTTGAAATTATACTGCAAATCAGTAACACAACTATGCAAACAGAAGAACAGAAGAATATTCCTCCTTCGGTGCAAAAACGACGGTGTAACCCCCATTTTTCTCAATTTTAAAATGAAACACATCACTTTTAATTGTAAACATCTCGAAAAGAAATTCAGAGAGGGCATCATGGGAAATTTTGTGCTAAATACAATAAATCTTTTAATCACGGACACAACTAAAAATATCTCAAAACTACAAAGGCAAATTGACGGTTTTATAGAAAAGCTCACCACTCTAGTCCCTGCAAACATATCAACAATTTTGATCGACAGACAAACAAAAAAAACCGAATTCTTGTTCCAAAAAATTAAAAACAAAAACATTAAGAAATTCGAACAATTATACAAAAAAAACAAAAATCCAGATATTTGGGTCACCGATTGGGTGGAAAATCTAACAGAGACCGTTATTCCGGAATACGTAAATGAAGTTTTGAGTCTTGGTCCAAATTTTGCTACACCGTTAGAACGAGCCGATCAATTACCAATCGGTGACATAATTGCAGGTATAGAAACTTCCTTAAGCGGTCTTAACACTCAAACTAGGGACGGGGTGCGATCGGAATGTTGCAATATAATAACTAATTACAAAAATAAATTCAACAAAAAACCAAAAAAAACAGATCAAAATAAACAAAATTCAAAACTATGCGCTAAAATTAAAAAAACAGAACGTTTCCTGAAACAACATAAAGAACTCAAAATTTTGATACCAGATAAGATACCAGATAAAACAAATAAAACAGTTATTATGACGGACGCTCAGTATGACAAAAAAATGCTAGATCTACTAAAAGACAATACCACCTACAGAGAAATGAAAAACGACCCAACAGCTATTTTTCAGAGAAAGAACAACGACTTAGTGTCCTCCTGGGAAAAAAAGTTATACATTTCCCATAGCACAGCGCAAAGCTTAAAAATTCTTAATTCTCAGCCACCCAGAATTTATGGATTACCCAAGCTTCACAAGGAATCCATCCCTCTAAGACCAATAGTATCATGTATCCAATCACCATTTGAAAAACTCTCAAAATTTTTAAAGAACATCTTGCAAAACGTTATACATAAAAATAGATACTATATTAAAGACTCTTTTGATTTCAAAAACAAAATTAAAAATATTTCTCTACCCAACGATTACATCCTAGTTTCATTAGATGTTGCTTCTCTATACACCAACATTCCAATAAATATTGCTAAGCAAGTAATCATCAAAAAATGGGATAACATCAAAACCTTTACCGACATTCCGCTCGATGACTTTTTAGAAGCAGTCGAAATAACACTAAAATCAACCTATTTTGCATACAACAAAGTTTTTTATCAACAAATCGACGGATGCGCCATGGGAGTTTCAATTTCCAGCGCCATCGCACAAATTGTACTGGAAGATTTGGAGGAGTCGGTCCTTAGCAATGCCCTTTTTGACATACCTTTTTTCTACAGATACGTAGACGATTGCATAACGGCAATACCAAAAAACAAACAACACGAAATTCTTCAACTCTTCAACAGCTACCATCAGAAATTACAATTTACAATAGAAATAGAGTCCCAAAGTAAAATCAACTTTTTAGATTTAACCCTTCATAATTTAAAAAAAGGAATTAAAACCGAGTGGTACACTAAAGTGACCTGGTCTTCCAGATACGTTAATTTTAACTCCCAGCACCCTATATCGCAAAAAAAATCCGTAATTATTGGCTTGGCTGACCGTGCAATTAAACTCTCTGATCCGGATTTCAGAGAAAAATCGATTACTAAAGCAAAACAAGCATTAAAACTAAATAACTATCCGGAACGATTAATTAACACCATTTTCAAAAAACGTATACACCTATTCTATAACCAAACTAAACAAAAAAGCAACACCCAACAAAAACAAAAAAAAAATTATCTTTCGCTTCCTTATATACCCAGTATGTCCGAAAATTTTAGCAAAATTTTTATGAATCACAACATTACTATTGCTCACAAAGGATACAATTTGGTAAAAAACATTTTCAGTAAATTAAAAGACAAGATACCGGACGAAAAGAAGAGTCACGTCATTTACGAGATACCTTGCAACGATTGTGAGGGTGTGTACATCGGTCAAACAAGCCAGTATCTTAAAAACAGAATTAATGGTCACAAATACGACAAAAAAAATACGACTGCCCTGAAGAGTCATTGCGCGGAAACCAAGCATTCTTTCAACTTTGCGAAAGTAAAAATTCTAAAAACCGAAAATAATACAAAAAAAAGGGAAATTCTGGAAATGGTTGAGATCCAAAAAAATAAGAACTCTATAAATTCGAAAACAGACACCAACAATCTCAGTAAGTTATATTGCAACATTCTGAAATAAAACAACAATGGAAGTAACAACATAGGGATATATTAATATAAAATTATAATATATAAAAATAATTTAAAATAAATAAAAGAAAAAAATTATAAATTAACAAAAACACTCCGTATATCCTCTGAACCTTGCACCAAGACAATCGTGCATCGTACGATGTTTTTACAGTAACGTCGACGCGAGCAAACCTCGCGTATCGGTATTATTATTATTATTTTAAACTCTTATATATATTTTAACTGTTTCGTTAAATTTGTGTGTATTATGTGTGTGAGTGCCGTATACAAATCATTTTTTGTTGGACTTTTATCTTTTATCAAGGGTATGACTTTTTTATTCTCATAGTTGGAAAAAACCAAAACAATAATATTTCTAGGCACTATGACAAAACCAAACGCTTTTAAAGTATAAACTTTCATATGATGCTACCTCTTCAATTTTAAGATTTGTGTTTGTCTCTTTTTGGTAAGGTTCTTTTTAATTCCGTTGTGTATATGTAAAAAAAAAGAACTGTACTATAACATAATTTTAGACTGTACCCCTTTCTGAAGAAGGTCATAGAAGACCGAAACGTCAATATATGGACAAAAAAAATTTTAATCGCTTTTAATACAAAGACCTATAACCCAAGAACCAAAAGCTAAACATATATATATATATATATATATATATATATATATATATATATATATATATATATATATATATATATATATATATATATATATATATATATATATATATATATATATATATATATATATATATATATATATATATATATGATGACACTATATTCCGGGATATCATCCGTTCGCTCGTTGAACTCCGACTGGAATCCTGCAGACGTTTCGCCAAAATCTCACTTGGCATCTTCAATGCTCGCGCTCCGAAAACACTTCGAACACTGGATTCCAGTCGGATGCAAGATTTGCAGGATTCCAGTCGGATGCAGGATTCCAGTCGGAGTTCAACGAGCGAACGGATGATATCCCGGAATATAGTGTCATCACATTTTTCCATCCGTGAATCAATACGTGAGAATATATATATATATATATATATATATATATATATATATATATATATATATATATATATATATATATATATATATATATATATATATATATCATCCGTTCGCTCGTTGAACTCCGACTGGAATCCTGCAAATCCTGCATCCGACTGGAATCCTGCAGACGTTTCGCCAAAATCTCACTTGGCATCTTCAATGCTCGCGCTCCGAAAACACTTCGAACACTGGAGCGCGAGCATTGAAGATGCCAAGTGAGATTTTGGCGAAACGTCTGCAGGATTCCAGTCGGAGTTCAACGAGCGAACGGATGATATCCCGGAATATAGTGTCATCACATTTTTCCATCCGTGAATCAATACGTGAGAATATATATATATATATATATATATATATATATATATATATATATATATATATATATATATATATATATATTCTCACGTATTGATATATATATATATATATATATATATATATATATATATATATATATATATATATATATATATATATATATATATATGTAAAGGATTGGGGGAAGGTGGTTGTAAATCACCCTCAAAATTTAAACGAGAAAGAGCTGCAAGAAAACGGTAGGACATACAACACCCGAAACGGTTAATCACCCACCTTGATGGTTTCCCGCGTCGTCGTCTGCCCGGCCGGGTCTTCTTAGGGGTATTTTCTGGGGGGTTCGGGGTGGTATTTACCACAACACAGCGCGGGGTTCTCGCGAACCGGTCACAAAAGAGAGCTTGTTTTTTCGTGGTTCGCACTACGGACGCTCACGCAAGTCTGTCTTTTCGCGCGGCTTAACCAAGGTTGGGTATGGTGGGGGTGTTGTATACACAGCGCGAAAATAAATATAAAAAATTATGAAGTTACCGAAAAATGTTATTCAACCCTTAACATTCCGGCCTCCCAAAAATACCCAATTTTTCCCATAAACTTATCCTATACTATATACACGGTTGCCCCTTGAACAGGTTAACAGTTAGGGACAAAAGATAATTTGACCAAAGGTCGATCGAAAATGCCTTTGGCCGTGTGCACTTGCACAACGCGAATTTCCTTGTCGGAACTGGGGTACAAGCGCGTGATGCGGCCCAGAAGTCACTTTAACTGGGGGAGGTTCTCGTCTTTAATTAAAACCAACTGACCAACTTTTGGGGGGTTAGTCGTGGTGTTCCACTTGCGCCGTTGTTGCAGCTGGTGGAGGTATTCCCGATGCCATCTCTCCCAGAAGTGCTGGTGCAACTGCTGCACGAGCTGCCAACGAGTGAGTCTGTTAGTGTTCAGATTAGCTAAAGGGTCGTCGGGAGGGGCAGATAGGGGCTCCAGGGTCAGAAAATGCCCAGTAGTAAGGCTATGCAAATCGTTTGGGTTGGAACTCAAACTACATAATGGGCGGGAATTCAGTATGGATTCCACCTGAGTTAACACTGTCGACATTTCCTCGAAAGTCAGGATTTGAGAGCCTATCACACAAAACAAATGGGTCTTTACCGACTTGACGCCGGCCTCCCAAAAACCTCCAAAGTGAGGACTGGAGCGTGGGTTGAAGTGCCAGCGCACCTCACACTGGTCGGCGGACTGCTGGCATATACATGTCAGTGCAACGCCCGCGGCGAGCGACAAAGCGCCGAAAAGCGGCCAAGAATGCGTCTGAGCTGAGTTCAGAAGTCAATTCCAAATGGATGGCTTTGGTAGCCATGCAAACGAATAGGCAAATGTAAGCCTTCTGAGTCTTAGCGCCGCGCCTTCGCGCAAGGGTAATGGAAATTGGACCGGCAAAATCGACACCGGTATGCGCGAATGGCTTGAATTGCGATACACCAACGGGGGGTAAATCAGCCATGAATGGCTGTACACAAGAAGGTTGGACACGGAAGCATCGGTAACACTGCGATAGGGTGTGACGAATTGCTCTGCGGGCGGACAAAATCCAGAATTGTTGTGAAATCTGGTACAACAACGATTGGGGGCCCGGGTGGCAATTTTCCTTATGGAACTTTTCGATCACGAGTTCGGTAAAGCGATGGTCTCGAGGTAGTAGAAGAGGATGTTTTGCGTCGAAAGACAACGCAGAACCTCGGAGTCTGCCACCGACTCGAATGAGACCGTGCTCGTCGATAAAGGGCGCTAGGGAGCGTAAAGGTTTGGGGCACAGTTTACCGTTTCGAAGACACTTCAGCAAACCGGCGAACACCTCACGTTGGACGTATCCTGTGAGCAACGTGCGGGCGTGGTACGTGTCCGCAAAAGACAAATTATCAAGCGCTCGCTTGGGAATGGGGGTACGACAATTATTTAGAAACCTACAACAATAAGCCAGGATCCTCTCAATTTTTCGTAACGACGAGAAACGGGTTAACAGTTCTCCGAGCGAGTCAACTAAAGGGGTGGACACACAAGTCAACACTGGTTTACGTTCCAGTTCCAGATCGTCTCCGGGGGTGAAGTCGGAGGTGGGCCACTCTTCCACCGGAAGACGCAACCAAAGGGGACCACAGAACCAAGAGGGGTGAATTAATATTTGCTCGGGGAAGAGCCCTCGGGATGCGCAGTCAGCAGGGTTGGATGAACCGGCGACGTGATGCCAGGAACTGGAGGAAACGATGTCCTGAATGAGGGACACGCGATTGGCCACAAAAGTTTTCCATCTGTGGGGGGAGGACTTTATCCAAGACAATGCAATTTTGAAGTCACTCCAGGCGAATACTCTCGTGATAGTCAACTCAGAGGCTATAGTGGATCGGACGAAATCTACGAGTTGGGCGAGCAGCAACGCTGAGCACAACTCCAGACGGGGGATCGACACTCGCTTCAAAGGCGCTACCCGATTCTTTGCACACAGAAGGGTGACAGAGATATGGTCCTCTCTGACGCTTCGCAGATACACGGCTGCACCGTATCCGCGTTCCAAAGCGTCACAAAATCCGTGCGTCTCCACCTGGACGCCACTGCTAGGCAGTACCCGACGAGGGATTGTCAGCCCAGAAAGACTGTCCAGCTGAGACGAAAACGAACTCCAATCTTCGAATATGTCGCGGGGGAGAGGTGCATCCCAATAGACGCCCTGGCACCAAAGCCTCTGTAGGAGAATTTTGGCAGTCAGCACGACCGGGGATAAAAAACCTAGGGGATCGTATATTTGGGCTACTTGCGACAAAATATTCCTTTTTGTGCACGTCCTATCCGCTACTTCGATGCGGTAGGAGAACACATCCCGTAAGGGACACCACTGCAATCCAAACACCTTTAAACTGGGATTGTCGTCTCCGCATAGGGAAACGGGTTGATGATGTGAAGCGGGGAGTGAACTCAATAACTCGGGGGAGTTGCTCGCCCATTTGCGCAACTCGAAACCACCCAATTTTAGCAGCGATACTAATTGATTCCTCAACTCACGGGCTTCCTCCAACGAGTCTGTTCCTCCGATAATGTCGTCGATGTAGGTTTGGCAATCTAGGAGACGGGCTGCTAACGGGTAACGCGCTCCTTCGTCCCTAGCAAGCTGACGCAACATGCGTATAGCCAGGTATGGGCTACAACTTAGTCCATAGACCACCGTTGACAAGACGTACTCTCGCACTGCTTCGCGGGGATCAAAACGCCACAGAATCTGCTGGAAGAGGTGGTCGGCGTCACTCACTAGGATTTGACGATACATCTGACGAATATCGGTGGTGAAAACCACACAGTACAGTCGAAAGATGAGCAAAATGGCTCCAATGTCGGGTTGGAGCTTGGGACCCGTAAATAGAAGATCGTTCAGGGACAGTCCGTTGGAAGTTTTGGCTGAAGCATCAAACACAACACGCAATTTAAGGGGTTCGCTATGTGGCTTCCAGACTGCGTGATGAGGAATGTAGTAACCTTGGGGAGAGGGGGACAGGTCGCTAACGAGTGCCATGTGACTTTGTTCCCAATAATCTCTCAAGAACTCGTGGTAGGCTAATCGCAAAGTTGGGTTATTGGCCAAACAACAACAACTAACAACTGGAATCGCCTAAGGGCTTGAGGATAACATTCACCAAGTGAAGCGTGTTTATCCTTAAAGGGTAAGAATACGACGTATCTACCTGAAGGGGCACGGGAATGGGTAGAGAGAAAGATCTTCTCACACAATTTGTCTTCAGGAGACATAAAGGTCTTTGAAGGGACGGACTCGAGTTCCCAAAATCTCTTCAAAGAAACATCAACAGCAGTACTCACAGTGGTATAAAAACTAAAGAGAGAAGATGGTTCTAAAGAATTCACTTTTCCTAGGACAACCCATCCGAAGATGGTCCGAAAAGCGCATGGGCCACCGTTCTGTCCTTTTCTAAATCCAGGCAAACAAATATCTCCGTAAACCTCTGCCCCTAAAAGCACGTCTATTTCGTTGGGTTCACAGAAGTGGGTATCAGCCAAGGATAGGGACCTGAGACGTTTTAGATTCTGCTTATCAATCACCTGGTAGGGTACCTTATCACAAATAGATGGAATAACTAAAGCCTCTATATGGAGAGCAGGGGATTTTCTTTGGGAGGGGGTCACGCTCAGGGCAACCTTCCCTAACGCAGACGTCAACATTTGGTTGAGGGCTTGAATTGGTGTCGGAGAGAGAGACTTTGGAAGCTCCAATTTCTTCGCAAAGGAATCTGTCACAAAACTGGCTTGACTAGCTGAATCCAGCAGTGCACGACAAGTAACAAGTCTGCCAGATTTATCCGAAACGGACACCAAGCAAATAGCAAAGAGCACGACCTTTTGAGAGGAGAGATTGGTCATCATGGTCACCGGACTAGGGATAGTACCTTCCTGGTTGCCGGGAGCAGGGGAGCTTCATTCAAAGATAAAGAAGGATGTCAATAAAGATCGGAATAAATAATTCTCACTCCACTTAGGTTGTCGTGAAATATAAAATGAAAATACTTAATGGGCCGTGAAAGCGTAAACCAAACTAAATTATTTGTCGTGCTTTAAATATTTGTCTTTTAATTTTTTATTACCTATTGAATATGAATGATACTGAATTGCCTAACTGCGAAATGTACTACTGTATTATGTCGAATAATGTGTGAAAATAGCATTGTTTAAGGTATTGCTTTTAAGATTGTTTATATACATCTTAAGTGTAAATGGGTTTTATTATTAACGGTTTTGGCAATATGCTCACTTCGTACTAATGCCGATAGAGTTCGACATATAAGTATAAGCAAAAAATGTAAAAAGCTTTTACTGGACCTAGGAAGAATTAGCGCTAAATTCGGCAGACGCTTTTGAGCATCTTCTCGAGTGGTACATTTTTTTTGCATTCACTTGCGATTTTCGATTTTCCTGTGGCATTTTTGCTACTTGCATACAAAACCATTAACCTTATAAATTTGTCTACTGTAATACTTACGTTCGTTTAATAATTACTTCATTTAAGTGTTTTTCAGCAATATTTTAGGGCTATAGCCATAATGGATCCAAGAAGACTTACCAGTGCAGTTGCACATGATAGTTTCATCTATACCACAAGAGATACTATTATTATTATCAGAATTTTATTTATGAAGAATTACTTTTACTGCACTTTACAAATTTACGTTTATATAATATCTTTCTGTAACTTCTAATTTAAAATCACTGTTATATGCAACTTTTTATTTTATAGGTATTTAGGGTGTACAGTTCTGGAAACTTCATTGTACAGCTTCAGGCAAGATTACCTCTGCAGAAGAATTGATTATTGCTATTCCTAATCACAAAAATCCAAGAGAAAGCAACAATATTAGAGGAAAGAACTTCAAAATATTACTGAGGTAAGCTTGCTTGCGAGACAGAGGAAATGTAAAGGTAGCTACATAGTTAAACAAGTAGGATAGGAGTAAGGGGCATTTCTCGAAATTGAATATCATTCATTTTGTTTATATTACCTATAAAAGATATACCGGGGGTTATAAATCTTGAATTATGTGGGTTTAATAACACACACTGAAGCGTTTTATTTTAAGAAGGATGTATTAGATATTGGAATTTATAAGAAAACTAACAAAATTCATTCTACACTTGGTCCGCCATTCCACCGCGTTCTTGTCTCTCGTCACCTAGGACAAAAAAGAAGTTATTTCAAAAACAATACATGTAATGCCATCTATGTGACAATAACTGCGTTCTGCACTAATACATTCAACACACACCCTCAATTTAAATGCATCAACAAACTGCAATCAAATGCACTTAAATTGTCCAATAACAATTTCCTTAAGTGTTACTTTTGCTTATCACGATTGATCTAAATTTAACAAATTTTTCCTTTCCTATTTTCGTGAACATATCAGCACAGTTTTCTACTGAAGATACATATTCAAGTAACAAAACCCCTTTTAAATGTAGATCTTTGATGAAATGTAAATGCTAATATTGTCTAAGTTCAAAGTCACTGGTCCACACTTGTTTGTTAAGTCACTTAACACACCTCTCAAATTAGCAAGTCCTGCGGAAATATATTCTGCCTCCATCGATGATAATGCAACACAATTTTGTTTTCGTGAGTGCCATGCAATTGGGTTTTTGCCATGGAAAGGTACAAAACCACTAACACTCTTGCGAGTTAAATGGTCGCCTCCCCAATCAGCGTCACATACATCTGTAAGTTTGTGGTCTGCCTTGGTGAATGTTAGTCCAAGGTCAATAGTGCAACTCAGATAACGAAGAATCCTCTTTGCTGGATTCCATACACACATATTTTGTTTGTCCAAGAATCGAGATAAATATGAAACACTATATGCAATATCTGGTCTAGTTACCAAAGACAGATACATTAAACTACATACCAATCTTCTCTATGGAACACTATCTACCTCTGTCATAGTCATGTCCAAAAAAATTTACTTCCATTGGCGTTGCTACTGGTCGAGTCTCCCCCATGCCAAATTCTTCTAAAAGTCTGGTAATCATTCTCTTTTGGGTAATTTGGATGCCATTGTTGTTCCTCTTCAAGTCCATACCAAGAAATGTCTTAACTTCTGACTTTAACCTTAAACTCCTCGAATAAACTCCTGATGAGTTTCTTCACCTGATCTTCGGGTCCAATAATATGAGCATCATCAACAAATATTGCTAGCGACATATTGCCATTCACATATAAACAATAGTCATATTGGGATCTTCGAAAATTTAAGCTAGTTATAACTTGTTTAAATTTCATGTTCCAACATTTGGGTGCATTTCGTAGTCCATATAAAGCACGTTTTAATTTTAAATACCTAGACTTCGTGTTCCAACCGTCTGGTGCTTTTATGTACACATCATTGTCTAAAATTCCATTGAGAAATGCAGTAGGAACGTCAATTTGGTGCAGTTTCCAAATATTCTGCAAAGATACTGAAATAAGTAGTCTTATTGTAGCCAATCTGCATACCGGCGAGTAACTGAAATTGTCATTTGTACTTGAAAACCTCTTGCAACCAACCTGGCTTTTCTCGTACCATCTTCCTTCACTTTGAATATCCACTTTGTGTCTATAGCTTTGTGACCTTCAGGAAGTTCTGTGGGAATCCATGTTTGAGAATTTTCATGAGCTCGTACTTCCTTTTCTATGACTTCCCTCCAGTCTGCAGTTTTACAAGCTTCTTCATAGCTTTTGGGTTCATCTTCCGCTGATGTAAGTAAACAATATGCACTGTAAATTTCATAGTCACTTAGTGTTTTTGGTCTCGCCAGTCTTCTTCCATGTCTTGTTATTGTCATATTGTTTATTGATAAACATTCATCATGTTCATCACTACTGGAGCTATCAACTCTTTCTTGTAACTCACCATCCCTTTGAAATTGTTCTTCATCCTGAGTGTCATCTATTTTATTTAGTTCTCTCTTTTCTATATCCTCTTCTTGATCAGGTAAGTATACTGTATTTTTTCTTACTTCTGTTGACTTTTCTGTATCTTTCTTCTCATGGCTAATTTTATACTCCATTATACTTTCATCAAATCTTACATCTCTGGATTTTATTGTTTTCTGCTCCTGTGGTAAGCACAATCTGTAACCGCCACCACAATATCCAACCATGACCGCCTTCCTTGCCTTAGCATCTAACTTATTACTCTTTGGTAATATGGTATACCAGGCTCGACAACCAAAAATCCTGAGCTTGCTTAGATCATTTCGTCCATGCTAAATTGTAGAGGGTGTTACTCCCCTAGGTAGAGCTCTAGTTGGAATTCGATTTAATTCATATACCGAACATTTTAAAGCCTCATCCCATAGTGATTTTGGGATACCCGAATCAATTATCTTGGTTCTGACTTTATCCAGTAAAGTTCTAGTCATGCGTTCTGCTTTCCCATTCTCTTGGGGTGTATATGCCATGGTATACTCCAGTGTGATAACCTTTTGTTTACAAAAATTTCTAAAACTACTGGAAAGAAATTCACCTCCATTATCTAGTCTAAATGCTTTAACCTTGACTTGATTTTGTCTTTCAAGATCTCGAACATACTGTACCAGATTTTCACTAGCTTCATCTTTGGTTTTTAAAATTCTGATTGTTAAGAAATGAGAATAATCATCTAATATAGTTTGAAAGTACTTACTACCATCTTTAGTTTGTGGATTGATTAGTCCGCAGACATCACTATGCACTAAGTCTCCTATAGCTGTGGTTACTTCTCTCAAACGGACACCTTGTTGCCTTGCCCTCCATACAACTGCTGCATACCTGGTTAGATTTTGATAAAACCAACTGCACAAATGAGTTACCACCTGCATGCCCTAACCTTCTATGCCATAGGTCCTCCCCTGAAATGTGACTCTGGTGAAGCAACGGTTCTATTATCTTGTTCATTGGTAACACATATAGTCCATTTTTGTTTTCACACTTCAACACAAAATTTCTACCATTTATGGTTGGCCTTCTCCTTGGACTATCTTGTGCCCCCTGCTTTGAGGCTGATAACAAATTGTGCTTCATACCTGGAACAATGAGTGCTTCAACTGACAATTTGACCCCTTGACACTCTGCTTTTAACACTCCCGTCTTGTTGGACCTTAAAATTTCTTCATTGGTTATATGTATTGACACATAATTTGGTAGCTCCTGCACACTATGCATTTTTCCTTCCAATTCCTTTTGTACAAAATGATTGCTTGCTCCTGAGTCCAATACGAAATTCATACCTTCGATATGATTTCCGTGGTTTGCTGCATACAGAATTACGTCTTCTTCGGCTGTGTTGGCTTTCTTATTTCTATCTCCCGATGTTTGTA
Source organism: Cylas formicarius (assembly GCF_029955315.1). Classification (NCBI taxonomy): domain Eukaryota; kingdom Metazoa; phylum Arthropoda; class Insecta; order Coleoptera; family Brentidae; genus Cylas; species Cylas formicarius. Next base: position 20,063,350 of record NW_026844365.1, read on the forward strand.
CACTTCCTTTTCCTCTATCCACACGTGGATTACCTCTGAATCCTCTATCTTGCCTGCCTCTAAAGTTCCCTTTTCTTCGTGGACACTGCGCCTGAAAATGTTGGGGACTACCGCACGCAAAACATTTCTTGCCACTTACATTCAAGCCTATTTCGCTGCCTTCATTGCCACAATTAGCTTTTGATTTCATTTTTATTTCCTTGTCCAATAACCTCGTTTTAACAAAATCAAATTTTACATCTGAAATTGTCTCCAAAGCTGTTACAACAGTATCATATTGTACTGGCAGTGACAATAGTAAATGGCAAATTTTATCACTCTCACTTAGGTCTGATCCATGCTCTTTAAGCTCCCTGATAATTGTATCAAATTTTAGGAAATGGTCTTCAAGCCTTTCATTCGCAGTAGTTTTTAGATTTAACAGTTTTCTCCAACAGGATAATATTGTAAAAGAGCTAGACCTTACAAACACATTTTTCAATGCCTCAATTTGCGCCTTTGCACTTTTGCAATCTTTAATAATATCAAAGTGTTTGTCCGACACACCTTGAACTATTATTGACTGTGCTTTAAAATCCTTTTTCTCCCATTCCTCCTTTTCGTTCGAAGTAGCACTTTCTCCTGGTTTATTACCTTGGATAGCCTCCTGGCAGTTTTCCCTTCGAAGCAAAGTTACCAGTCTGAACCGCTGTGTATTCCATCCATAGCTAAAAGTACGAAATTCCAAACTGTTTACAGCTCTATTTTACAATCCTTCGCTTCTGGAATCTGGGCCCATAACCTCTTGAATTATGTGGGTTTAATAACACACATTGAAGCGTTTTATTTTAAGAAGGATGTATTAAATATTGGAATTTATAAGAAAACTAACAAAATTCATTCTACAGTTGGTCCGCCATTCCACCGCGTTCTTGTCTCTCGTCAAGTAGGCCAAAAAGAAGTTATTTCAAAAACAATACATGTAATGCCATCTATGTGACAATAACTACATTCAACAATAAACTGGGGAAATTGGCAAAAACAAGAGATCCAAGTTAGGTTAAACTGAAGCAAAGCTACATTGCAAATCCATTGACCAAAGTACATACATAGCTAATATGACATACTACCTTTACGTTATGTATTTCAGAAAGCCAAAAGGTGCAGTTTATGTTCCTTATAAATTAATTAGAACATCTATGCAAAGATGGAGGCGGGCAACAACGCCAAATGTGCCAGGGAGCCTAGAGGGATTGGCAGAAATTTTACAAACAGGCGAGTGGCCTAGATATTATAATTGTTCAAGTGGGCCTTTTTTTTCAGGTGCTGTGGTGACCAGAGAGGGACAAAGAACAATTGTTTTTGGAAATACCCAATTCGTCAGCAACTTTGGCGATTACCAAATATACCTTTATAGACAGTACTTTCAAAGCAGTTCCGAGAAGACCAGGATTTGCACAGATTCTGACTTTTTTTGCCACATGCATGGATTATGTGTGTGGAAGTCTCAGATAATAATTATATTTAACCAGCACATTTACTGTTAGTAGTTCAATATTTTAGGCTTTTTCCATTTTACATGTATTTATGGAGAAAAAGTTGAAGTCTCTCTGTATTACATCATTATATTACCGAGATATTTCCCCATTTTATTAATGGTACTGTGGTAACAGATTATGAATCAGCATTGATTGATTCATTGAGAACAGTAATACCCACAAGCAACTATGCATGGATGTTTCTTTCATTTTTGCCAGGTACTTCTCAATTTGTTAAGTTTAACTAGTGTACTGTGTACAGGTACAAACTCATTAGATGTAAATATATTGTTATTAATTTAAAGATAGTCCCTTATTTCTGTTCTGTCGGGGGTTCGTGCGACAGTTAAATTAATACGTTAATTCAGAAACTAAATATTTATTCTGTAACGACTTCAAATTATTACAATGCCGGATAGGGCGCTCGCGCATCAATGCGTATTGAGTGCCAAGGATAGACTAAATCCTAGGGGTTTCTACGGCAGGACGTTAACATGCTATGTTGCCATGTCTAACAGAACATCCTCCCCTTTACAAAGAAATTAGTCAGTAATATAGTCTTTTAAATAAAAGGGTCTTTTTGTAATTCTGATCGGACGAGAACGCGCACTAACACATTCACGATTTTCACTGACACTTTCTTTTTTGTCCGTTTCACGAGCTCTTTCAAATTTAGGTGAATCAACGCTATAATTTAAAGTATCACTTTCGAGCTCGTTGGGATTGAGTTTATGATTTACACTGGAATTAGTTGGGTTAGTAACATCATTGGAAATCTCATCTGACAATGCTTGAGTGACTGACGAAGACTCATTGTTTAAACACGAATGATATTCGGAGTTATTTGGAACAAAATTATAATATCTAGCTAAAACTAGATGCCGTCTATTTCTATGAAAAATTCCACTGTTTGTTTCGACAAGAAAAGATCTTGGTTCAGTTAATTTTTGTATTATTCTACCATACATCCTTAAATCAGTCACCCAAACACAGTCGTTAATTTGCAAATCTGACAATTGCTTAACTCTATGCCGGTTATTGTAATTTCGGCACATTTTATTTCGATATCTTTCCTCCTCTTTTAAAACAGGTTCCGTATCCACGTATTGACTTAAATATTTTGGTAAAATTGGAAGATGTGAACGAATTTTTCGATTAAACATTAATTCTGCAGGACTAAACCCGTTTTCTAAGGGTGTGGTGCGATAAGCTAAGAGAGATAAATACATATTACTCTTTTTTAACAAATTTTTTGCTGTCTTAACGGCGGTTCTACGCAACCATTGAACTGTGAAAAATAAGGACTACTAGTCACATGTTTAAAGTCATAATCTTTGGCAAATTGTTTAAATTCACTTTGAAATTGTGGACCATTATCAGATCTAACAGTTTCTGGAATACCAAACTTTGCGAACAATTCTTTCAATTTGGTAATAATATTTCTTTCTGTTAAAGATTGAAGCTTGAAAATATCGAAATATCTTGAGAAATAATCCACTATAATCAAATACCAACTATCAAGTTTAAATAAAACAATACCTACTTTTTACCATGGTCTTTCGGGAAACGGTTCTTTAAATAACGGTTCGTTTTTATTAATTCGCTGTTCAACACAGTTGGGACAATTTCTGACTAAATTTTCTATTTCGGTTGATAACCAAACACAAGATTTTGCTCGGGCTCTACATTTAACAATTCCAAGATGACCTTGATGAATAAACCCAAGACATTTTAAAATACGGTTTAAGTTCCAGGTTCATTTTATTTTTATTCGTAGGCCGTCCTTCCTGAGAAAGCTGACGTAATTGTTGACAAATTGAATCTTTGTTTTGTTCAGATTTTATTTCTTCCAAAAAATACGGTTTGACTTCAAAAGAGGTAGTGATTAAATTTACATATCAGTTTCGAGTACCAATTCGTCGTCTTTCGGTAGTTCATCGATAGCGAATTTTCTCGATAATGCGCCCGCAACAACTAAGTCTTTTCCCGGTACAAAATAAATACCGTAGTCATAGCGCATTAGTCTTAGTCGGAAACGTTGCAAACGCGGCGTTAATTCATCAATAGGTTTAGTTTGTAGAACTTGTACGAGTGGTTTATGATCTGTTTCTAGAGATACTTTTAATCCAGAGATATACTCAGAAAATTTATCACAAGCCCACGTTAATGCTAAACTTTCGCGTTCTATTTGAGCGTAAAGTTGTTCAGTTTTTGATAGTAATCTTGACGCGTAGCATACTATTCTCTTTAACCCACTTTTGTCTTGTTGAATTAGACAAGCTCCTATTCCAAAAGATGAAGCATCTGCTGAAACTATAATTTATTTACTTGGATCAAAATATTCGAGACAAGGGCTTTGTTGCAATAATTCTTAAATTTCTTTAAAACTTTGTTTTTGTGACAATCCCCATGAAAAGTTTACATTTTTCTTCAATAGAGAAGTTAACGGTTCTAGAACGTGAGAACGATTTTGTATAAAACGACTTGAAAGAATCTTAAAAGTTAATTTTTATCAGTAGGATCTGGAAAATTGATTATAGATTGTATTTTTTCGGGGTCTACAGATATGCCCAAACTAGATAACGAATGTCCTAAGAATTGGAGAGCTTTTACGCCAAAAACACATTTTTGTTTTTTTAAAGCGATACCTTCTGCCTGAATACGTCTCAAAACTTCAAAAAGAATTTCGTTATGATTTTCTAGTGTAGGTTCATGGACTAATATGTCGTCTATATGAAAAATAACACCATCAAACCCTTTTAAAAGGTTATTTAAAAGCATAGAAAGTATTCTGGAGCACATGTAATGCTAAAGGGTAATCGTTTAAATATGAAGCGACCAAAAGGAGTTATGAAACAAGTTAAATGTTGACACTGTTTAGTTAATTTTATTTGATAGAATCCGGACGTTGTATCTAATCAACTAAAGTAATTTGAGCCTTGAACTTGAGCAAGAATTCTTTCCACTTTTCCGATAGGAAAATGATTACGGAGAACCACTTTGTTTAGCTTCGTATAGTCTACACACAGTCTGATTTTATTGTCCTTACGCACTATTACGATTGGACTTACCCAGGGAGTATGATAATCTACCGGTTCCATGTCGAGTTTTTGTAAACGATCGAGTTCCTCTCTTAAAGGTTTTAGTAATGGTATTGGGACGACTCTCGGTACCGACTGAATAAGGTTGAATGTCACTTTTTATTTTTATGTCCAATTCCGTCTTAAAAGTTCCAATACTCTGAAATAATTATGGAAAGCTTTTTTCGATTTCATTTAAATTAATGTTTTTTCAATTAATATTTAAGGTGTTTATTTTTGATTCCATACCATCACCAAATTGTAGAATTTTTAATTCTAATATGACACTCCTGCTTAATATTGGTTTGCACAATTGAACTATAACATAAATGTCAGTATAATGTAATTTGTTTGAAACATATAAAGTGGCTTGAAATACACCTTATACTTTTAGATTTTCTCCCGATGGGCCCGTTACCAATTTATTAGATTTGGAAAGAGACCGTATTACATTATTACTTAAAATATTAGCTGGAATACAGGTTATATCTGCACCCGAATCTATCATAAAATTTAAATGTTTATTGAGTTCTAATATTTTTATACATATATTCCACTGATTTCTGGAATTTATTTTGTTATTAATGGATCCTATAAAGCTTTCTGGAAATTTATCAGTATAAGTTAAACAAATTTTGTTATTAGTTTCATTAATATTGTTAGTATTTTCACTTTCATTTTCAAACTGAATTGATCTGACCTTAGTACCGCGACAGACTTCTGCCCAATGTCCTTGTTTCTTACAAGATCGTGCCACGTCTCTTTTTCCAATGAAGGTGGAGGGGAGACTAAAGCAATCCTACTATACTTGGCTCACTTTGCTACCGATTGGAAGCAGTATGTATATGGCCCAAGCAGCTCAGTTTCTCAAAATATGGGCGGGGTATAAAAAAATAAAGTAAATAAATCAAAGGTTGGAAACCGGGGCGCCAGCTAGGACAAAACCCCAACCTATACTATAAGTTAGTGATAGTGACTAGTGTCCTTGCTCACTAACCACCAAAGAAACTCACAAAGTTAACAAAGTTCGAACCCAAATCACCAAAAACCAAATAAATAATTAATAAATAAGACCGGCACGTCAGTTTAAATCTCCATATATTGGCTCAAGTACACACTAAGCACAGGAAGCTTGGTTACGATCGATCGTTTACAAGTAATTCTTACAAAAAAATGTTTCTATAATTGTGTACTTTATCTTTACCCTAACTGAGCTCTTTAATTTATACTGATGTTTAAAAATTGAAATTTGTATTTAATAGGCATAAAATTAACCGGAACATAAATAGAGGCTTATCTGTGATCCTCCAGTTACCAGCAACGAACGAGTCGGGCAAGCTCTAAGATGACTGTTCTGTATACTGCCTATGGGTTCACCAGTCAGTGGGATAGGCACGAATGCTTATCACTCTTGGACGAGGAGATATGCACTGCAACGTCCTGAACCGAGCTAACTTGAAGACTTGAAGAATTCTTGGGTTGCAGAATTCATAACACGTGCCGTCCACGAAGTAAGGAGGCACCAAATCCACGAAGTAAGGAGGCACCAAATCCAATTGAACCGGAACTAGGGAAGCCAGTACCAAAGGGAAGTCAAAACCAGACCAACAATCAAAAAACTAGTTCCAAAAGAAAAACCAAATCCAAAACCAAAACCAGAACCCTACAAAACAAAATAATGAGTTGCGGTGTCCATAATTACTTGCAAAGCGTGAAATAAATTGTGAAACTTACGCCTGATGATCGTGGGTGGCGGTGAAGAGTGCCAGGTGCTAGGTTGGTTAGCTTTAATCCAGCCTAAGCTGTAATGTTGGGGACGTCCAAGCAAAATACTACCAACAAGACGACGATCCGCAACTTCTATACGATTTCAATCCGCTTTAATCCTCGAAAACTACGAGATGCCACAAACTTAGTCGGATTGAAATCTTGCAACCAGTTGCACCGGCGGAAATCGTAAGGCCAAAGAAAGAAAGATCGATGAAGTTTCACAAAGTTCCAATTCAATTCAATTCAATGATGCGTTTCACAGATAGCTGTTGGGCACGACTACCAGGATCATTCGCCCATTGCCGACTTCCGTCGAGGATTCTCGGATCTTCTCCAGGAAGGAGACAGAATTTTGAAGTTCTAAATGTCGAGGATTTTCGTATCTTCTCTGGCGAAGAAGACTGATTTTTGAAGTTCCAAATGTCGAGGATTGTCAGATCTTCTCCAGCGAAGGAGACTAAACTTTAAAGTTCCAAATGTCGAGGATTTTCGGATCTTCTCCAGCGAAGGAGACTAATCTCAGAAGTTCTAAATGTCGAGAGTTTTCGGATCTTCTCCAGCGAAGGAGTTCTTTTGAAGTTCTAACTAATATACATGATGATTAAAACCAACCCATAGACCATGAGCTAGCAAATCCAAAAGCGGTTATAAGCAGATACCACATGCATCAAGGAATCTAACCACAAGTTGTGCAACAGAATCCATACATCCAGGGTGAAAAAGTGCAGAAAAGGCACTAATAGGAGCGGGTAAGCTGGCATCAATGAGGGACTCATACAAAATTTGGGAGTTATTCCGATGCAGAGCACAATCAAACAAAATATGTTCAATATCTCCCACCCCTCCACAAGCACACAGGTTAGATATTTTGACGTTTATCTTGTAAAGATGTGCTGGGGAACTACAATGATTACTCCTCATTCTGCACACTGTTGTAATCTCCTTTCTAGACAGCTGCAGTTTGTGGAACCATGGAACTGTTGGAGGTGTCTTATAAACTGCACTATAAAGTCTGCCCTTTGAACGGCCCCACTCTCTCCACTTGATGGCCCAGATGTGCCACATCTTTGCTCCAATTATCGGGATAAATTGGAATCAACAAAATTAATAGGCGTAAGCTGAGGGGCCAGGTCCTTATTAAAACACGCTAGAACGTCTCCACTATCGATAATATTATGATATGTGGCGGTGTAATCAAATGGCTCAACTAAGGGTAAATTCGCCTTCCTTCTAAAAAAATTATGATTTTCTTGATAGGCAATATATAACCGTTGGGTAGCTAAGAAACTAGGATTATTTCTGATTCTAAGGGACTTGACCAAAAACTTAGAAGCCAACATAATCCTCCTCACGTCCAAACTTGTTTCACAAGCCTCTCCCAATAAAATATTAATTGGAGTTGATTTCATCATACCCAATGTCACTCTTAAAGCCTGATATTGAATCCTATCCAGACCAGACAGGGTTTTTTTCCCACAGCACCCCAGTACCATAGAACCATAATCAAGATGGGAACGCACAAAAGCTTTATAAAATATCAGAAGAGTAGACGGATGGGCTCCCCACCATGTCCTGGATAGAAATCTCATAATATTAATTCCACTAGCTGCCTTGTGAATCATTCTGCCAACCTGTGGAACCCACGTAAGCTTAGCATCAAATGTAACTCCCAGGTACCTAGTTTCATTTTCCAGGGAATATTTACACTATTAATTACCAAGTCGGGAAGTCCAACCAAAGCAGATCTAGAGAATAAAATAGCAGACGACTTTTGCGGACTAAGCTGCAAGTTAAACCTATGCATCCAATCAGCCACTGCCACCAAGGCTTTATTCATCAAGCCTATAGCAAAGAGGACATTGACATCGCTACATAGAAGAACAATATCATCCGCATACTGGAAAATAGAAACCCTATGAGGAATTACTAACTTAATTGAATTTACGTATATATTGAATAAAAGAGGCGCTAAGGGAGATCCCTGAGAGACCCCCTTACTGGTTGATCTAGGTCCGACCAAAAGGTGCCCAACAGCATCCTTAACAAATAGGTTCCTGTTGAGGAGAAGTCGATTGATTAACCCTATAGCATCCCTAGGTATACCCTGCTTATCCATCTCTTTTATCATAAGCACCCACAATATCCAATGCAATCATAACAGTAGGAACACTTTTGCTCTGAGCACACAAAATATGACTTGGTATGATGGAAACATTATCCATAACGGACTTACCGCGCCTAAAGCCGGTTTGAGATTCTGACAGCAATCTGTGATGTTCAAGAAACCACTCTACTCGGCACTTTAATATTGACTCCAGCACTTTACCGAATGTAGATGACAAATTAATCGGCCTATAAGAACTAAGAAGATTGGGATCCCTAAACGGCTTTAATATTGAAACAACCAGCTGCGTCTTCAAACTATCAGGTATACTGCACTCATTTCTCAATAATTTGTTGTAAAAATTCACTAAGAACACGGCTCCCTCTATTGGTAGATGCTTTATTAACTCAAAAGAAACTCTATCCAAGCCGGGGCATGTGTTTTTACGACTTCTAACTACAGCGATAAACTCATCAAGAGTAAACAAGGGAGAAACTGCAGTGTTGTTATCCCCCTCTAAACTTGTCTCCTCAACGACACCATCGGCATGACCCACTAAGGAGTCCAACAATTCCGCCGGTACTGAAAAGTTAAGTGGGAGGTGACAATTAGCCCGGTTAATAGCCTTTGAAAATCTTTTCACACATTTCCATACATACCTAGCACTCTCATTGGGAGATAAACTCTGGCAAAAATTTTTAAATCCCGCCCTTTTCTTTTCCTTAAGAAATTTTCTACAGCTGGCCCGAGTTCTTTTTACATTAACATAATTCTCTAAAGTAGGGGAAATTTTATAATTTCTAAAAGCCTCTCTCTGTTTAGCGATCATTAACGAGCACTCGTGATCCCACCAAGGAAGTCCACATTTACGCCCGCTCTTATGAAGTGGTATGGAAGCATCAGCCGCGTCCATGACTACCTTGTAGAACTGGTCGTATGACGTAATAAGGGGGTTGCTTAAACCAATACTAATCAATTTAGAGAATTTGTCCCACTCTGCCTTAGAAACATTGTGCTTCAGGAGATACGCTTGAGCAGGATGATGTAAACTGTCCGGTTTACACCGAATATGACACAGTATCGGGAAATGATCGCTAAACCCTCTGTCGAATAACACCCGGAAATCGGCAACATGAGCCAATTCGTGTGAACAAAATACCAAATCGGGGACAGAACGGGAGTCATTCCCTGTAAATCGGGTGGCAGACCCGTCATTAAGAATAAAGAAGTTGTTATCAGTAATAAAGTCTGATAGTAAAGAGCCGTTAGCCAGACCGACATAGCTTTTAATTGTAGAGCCCCACTCTTCATTATGAGAATTTACATCACCAGCAAAGAAAACGGGTTTGGACCTAAGTCTATCAACCAAAGTATCTAAGAACAAACGAGACATAGGAAGGTCAGGAGGATTATACGTCAAAACTAGAAAAAGGCTGTCCATCTCCAACACTATAACCTGACATCTATCCGGCCTGGGGATATCTGACACATCTAAAACATTATACCCGATGTTGGAGCGTAAAAAAACAATAATCCCCCCATACCCATCCATACGATCGTCCCTGACATAGGAGAAACCAGACAAGGAAAACTTGATATGTGGGAGTAAAAAAGATTCATTAATCATGACTATATCCGGACCAAAGTCACGAATAAGTCTAATAATACTATCACGATTACTTCTAATACCGCAAGTGTTCCAGTGAATAATTGAGAAATTACTAATTTTAACAGAAAGATTTGACTGTCGATCTGGGAACATTAATAAATTAAAACCTGCATCCTCCGGGACGAGGCAGGGAGTCAAAAAGACTCTCAATTTCATGGTAAGCACTTTTACTGGGTATATTGGACAAAACTTTTTTCTTTAAATTTTCAAACCGATACCAAAATTCACCAGAGGAAGAAACCCCTGGAGAAGCAGTGTCCATCTCGGACTCTGACGATAAGTCATTTAAATATGAGGGAGAAGATTGACTTTTGCTAGTGTGATTCAACTTCTGCCTAGTCAAAGGCGGCACGAGACAATCCCTGTGGGCGTCCCTATCATACCCTGATTCTATTTGGGGGGACTTACGCTTTTTGGCTATGACAGAATAAGTTTTAGAAGCAGATCTAGGGGAAGGCTGAGAGACGGGGGCAACCGTGTTATGAATAGGAGGAAAATTTTCAATAGAGCGATTAAACTCACTTGATTTGGGGCCTCTTGGAAAGAGTTTGGCCGCTTCAAAAAAGGATAGGTTGTACCATGCCATAGCCTCATTGATTTTCTTCTGTCTGTCCATTTCCGGACATGATCTATCAGTGGCCTGATGAGAACCTTTACAGTGGATGCAAGTTGGCTTTGGAGATATTTCGCAATTACCCAGGCTGCATTTACCTTCATGATTTAAGTGGTCTGTCGGGCATGGTTTCTTCTTATAAAACTGTTCTTTCAGTTCACAATGAAATACTGGATGATCTCCAGCGCAGAAACTACATCTACCCTTGCTTTTGCATTGGTTTTTCCAATGACCAAACCTGCAACAATTCATACATAAGACAACAGGACTAACACATTTTTCGATTGAACACTCATTTTTATAGATACAGATTGATTCTGGAAGAGTTTTACCCTCAAATGTTATTATATAATCATTAGATGGAACTGTCTTGAAACCAAAAGTGCCAGGCAGAACACCTGGGCATTTGACCCTTTTAGTTAGTCTGGGAACATTAACAATCTTAACGCGCTTTAGCGATCTTCCGATGTTAACCTTGGCTTCTGCCTCAGAGTAAAAATCATCCTCATCAATTAAGTCACCAATGTCCCTCACCAACCCTCGGCAAGTGACTAGTCTTTGAGGTATATACTTATTATACCCACCAGCTGTCGAATATGTTTCATTAGATAAAAATTTATTTGCAGACTCAGAGGTGTTAAACTCCAAACCGATTTTATTGGCTCCTTTTCTAAAAATTTTCAATATACCTTGAACTTTCTGCGCTTGAAGTAACTTCCCAAAGTTCATAGGATGAAGAGTCCCCACCTTACTTGTAATCCCCTCCAGAATCACCATAAAAGGCCCCTGATCGGTGATTTCATATTTTGTTTTCCGATTTACTGTCCTTCTTATGTTTGCGGAGATTTTGGCAACTTCCCGCAGGATTTCAGCGTCTTGCTCGAACTGATTCTTGTTAATCTGGATCTCTGCCGATAACTTTGACAGCTCTTCACCTGAGGGAACATCAAAATACTGGAGCCTAGAAATATCTTCAGCAGTTTTTTGGCAATCCGGTGGCAAAATGTTACAAATAATGGCGTTCAACGGACGATTTTGAGAATCATTGGATAAACTGTCATTTTCTTGTGCAGCATTAACCGTCGGGGGGCCCTCGCCCCCCGAAGAGTCCCCCATGGTTAAGGTTAGAGGGCCAAGAGGAGGAAACTACCAGCCACAGAAACTGATACATAACTGGATGCGTTAAATGGACTCACCAAATAACAGAAAACAATTAAAATTAAGGCCGATGCCTAAAGATTTGCACAACAATACTCAGGTAGTCTTCACTCCTTCGCTGTTGTACCGAAAAAAAAAAAAAAAAGAAAAAAAAAAAACACAAAGTTCCAAAAAAGGATACCGATGGTGCTGGCAATACGATGTTCGGTTCCAACACCACTAGGGTCAATGGGCCAATAATGACAGAAGTTAATCAACGCAAGGAGACCGAATATTACCAAACTACTACCCGCTATTACCAATAATAATCAAGTATTACACACACACATAAATGAGATTACACAGTAGCGTCTTCGGAAATCGAAGACGAACGTGGGCCAAAGGTCGAGTGCTTAACTGTACTAATGGCCAAGTGCATTCGCGTTGACAGAGGATTGAAATATAACCTCTCCAAAGAAAAACTTTTTTTTTTCGGTCAACCAGGTGAAGTGGTGTGCACAATTTTACCTCGGTCCGAGAAAATTTTCATTTTTTTGACGTAATTCTAGTCTTCAACTGAATTTTTCGGTCTGGGTGAGTTTTATATTTAGTCAGCCGTAAATATTTGCTTTGGTTTGGTGTCGCAGTTCGCAATAATTTAGCGCTTTTCATATCATGGCATGTGCTTCGGGGGGTAAAGACCCCCCCTGATAGAAACGATCATATCGTAGTTAATAATCCGATAGTGTTCGCAAATGATTTTGATTCCTTTCAAGCTCAACTAAACTTGTCCCGAGCTTCTACCTCCTCTAGCAGTGGTTATTCATCAGCCTTGACGCTTTCGCCTTTAGCTAAGAAAACAGCACATGCTATCGCTCAGCATCAATACTTCTTAGTACCCACTAAGGAGGAAATAGATTTATTGGAGACAGAGTTACAAAAGCTTAAATCTGTCTTCGTGGAAAATCAGGATGGAGAACACTTTACCGAAAGTATAAATATGAACTTACAGACCAGGGACCATTTCTTATCATAATGGAGGGAATAACTTCTCAAGTTGGAAACATTCACCCGATGAATATTGGACAAATTTTGCACAGAGCTGGAGTACAAGGTATAACAAAAATCAATAGAAAAGGGGCTAATAAAATTGGAATTGAATTCAGAACATCAGAGTATGCTAATCAGTTTTTGTCAAATGAAAGTTTCAGTTCTGCTAGAGGCTGTAATAGGTACATTCCACAACGTCTTGTCACTTGTAGAGGACTAATCAAGGATGTAGGGGACCAAATTACTGAAGAAGATTTTTACTCAGAAGCGGTAGCTTATACAGGAGAAGGATCCCGGGCCAGGTCGATTAAGATATTAAATGTAAAAAGAGTCTTAAGAGGGAAGAAAATACTTGCTATTTCTGGCGAAACAGTAATGAAAACCATCCCCACAAACGATTATATTGTAACATTTGAAGGCAAATCATTACCCCAAACTGTAAATATTTTTAATAATGAAAGAGAAGTGGAAAAATACGTTAATTCGGTTATAATGTGCGTCAATTGTTGCAGATTTGGACATGTCAAAAATAATTGTAGAGGCAAGCCTCGTTGCGGTTTTTGTACAGGAGATCATCTTATGTTTATTTGTGAAAAAAGACAGTAAGCAATGAAAAAAATGAAATGCCCTGCAGATCATCTTAACAATCTGACTAAAACGTGTAAAATTCCAAATTGTGAAGTAAATCCAAAACCAAGCTGCGTAAATTGCACGGGACACCACACTGCTACTGTCTGGGGATGTCCCGAATACAAACGGCAAAAACAAATTAACGAAACCATGAGCTTCTACAACCTTTCTTTTTATGAAGCAGCTAAACTGCATCCACGGCTAATTAATGCAAACCAAGGCTTTACCCGAAAACCAGAAGATTTTCCTAGTTTAAATAAAAAAACTCAGAATAAAACTCCTCATGCAACAAGTCCTCAGGGCTGTTCCTCATATACATCAGTACTTAAAAGAAAACGGCCTGACATCCAATTTATCAAAGGGTATGATAAAGTAGCCTATGAACTAACTTTGTTACCCTCAAGTGCAAGAACAAAAGTCTCATCTATACAAATAGGTGAAAACTCGACATCAGAATCGGAAATGGAAGTAACTCCTGTAGGAAATGGCTGGGAAGAAGTATGCAACAAGTTTGAAGCTTTCAAAAAAGACGTTATGTCAATAAAGGGTATGGATGAAAATTGTGTCAAAAATATCAAACAATATTTTGGTTCATTTGACCTACGGAGGGGGGGGCGGCTGCGATGGCAGCGGTTGACCTACAGGGGTTAGAAAAAGAAAAGGTAATCTTATCACTAGTTTTAATCTAACAGTAGTTTTTACGTAACAAAACTAAGTTTAAGTTTTAGTCACAAGCGTTTTATAGTTGAGCTATAATGAATATCGTTCATTGGAACATTTGCGGGGCTGAAAAAAATAAAGATGCTATCATTAGTTATAAGGGATTTTAAGCTACAGATCTTATTGCTCAATGAAACCTTGCTCAAACCCGACACTAACTTTAAAATATCAGGGTTCTCTTCTGTAAGAGCTGATAAACCTAATGGTGCAGATGAAATAGCAATTTTCTTGAAAAACAAAATAAAATATAATATCATCGACTTAAGCAGAATTAATATACCAGAGAGGTGTCAGGTTATTCTTGCAGAGCTTGTCGATTTTTTTATTTGTTGTGTTTACAACCCTCCAGATATTTGTTTGGTCAGGGCAAGCCTCGATTCAATTTTCGATCTAACCCGTAATAAACCAGTCCTCTTTATGGGAGACTTTAATGCCCATAATCCAATATGGGGTTCCCAGGTCAGTTACTCACGGGGAATTAGAAGTGGGAACATTCTTTATGATTTCATTAAGGATCACGATTTGTGGGTACTAAATGATGGATCAGCTACTCGGCTCACACGCCCAGGCGTACACAGCGCTCCAGATGTAGCTTTTTGCTCCCAGAGACTGTCTGGACTTGCTGACTGCAGGGTTCTCCAGGATAGAGTGAATAGCGATCATTTTCCTATTTTGTGTATCATCGGAAATAACCGTTGCAACTCAGGTTCGACAAGAAACTACACTAGCAAATATAATTTGAACAAGGCAGACTGGGAGAAATTTTCCGATTTAATCTCCACCAAATTTAGAACTTCACCTCCTATAAATTATGAGGATTTTATGAATATAATTTTCCTATCTATTGCAGAATCTGTTCCAATGCATAAACACTCATTAAACTACGGGTTACCTTGGTGGGATAATGAGTGCACCAACGCTATTAAAAGGAAAAGACAAGCATTCAGAGATTATAAAAACAACCCCTCTGAGACCAACTTCCTGGAATCATTAAGAACCCGGACACAAACAAGACAGCTGCTACGTAAGAAGAAAAAGGAAGGCTTTGTCAACTTTTGTGAGAATCTATCTCCAAATACTAGTGCAAAAGAAGTTTGGAGCAGTATTAGACGGTTTGCTAAAGGTATCAGGTACCAAAATTATCATTTTCCCTTGAATTTCTCAATCCCACAACATATGTTTGATCTTTTGACGCAACCTCCCTCTATGTTGCGTAACATCCCCGAATGTCGCTTCTGATCAGAATATACAGAAGACTTCCATATCTCAGAATTTGTCGCGGCTGTTAAAGGTCGGAAGAGCAAGAGTCCCGGTGTGGATAAAGTACCTTTCAGTGTGCTCAGCCATCTCCCTGTTGAAGGAGCAGTCTTTCTTATCAATTTTTTCAACAAAATACTTCGGAGGGAAACCACCATTCCAGAGACGTGGAAAACCCAAATGGTGATCGCAATTCCTAAACCGGGGAGAGACCCCTCAGCGTTATCGTCCTACAGGCCCATCAACCTAGCTTCTTGCATAAGCAAAACTTTTGAAATTATGATCAAAAACCGACTGGAATGGTTCGTAGAGAACCAAGGTTTAACACGTTGACTGCCGACTACGAGATAACTCGTAGGTAGCGATCTTTTCAAGGACGCCAACTACGAGTTATCTCGTACTGTATTCACTTGCCATTCTTCTGTTGCTACGATTAAACTCGTAATATATCAGTGCTAATATCGATAGATGGCTTCTTGGGAAAGAACAAAAAATCAATGTTGGCTTGCATGAAAAGACAATTTATTTGAAAACGAACATAAAAAATGTAAGTGTAAGAATTAAGTCAAATTACAGAAGTATAATAATATTTACTGTTTGTGGAACTTTTTAAAACAATCTTCCACACACAGAGCTGGCTTTTCACTACATACTGGACAGTAATAACGCGTTTCTCGGCGTGTTTTTCCTTGGTTGCATATGCGACATAGTTTCGTTGGACTCTGTTTTTTTTTCGGTAGGCGGTTGCGCCATCTAATCGTCTTTCTTAGAGATGAATAATACGAAAGCATTTGATCTGATCGATCAATGCCAGACATTCCATTGTTGTAATCTCGAATTATATTCGGTTTCATAGAAATTTTTCCATTGCGATTGGGCACTTCTATCATTTCAACAATATGCATGTTTGAAATGCAAAGGACATCTCGCTTGTCTTTCCATTTGCAAACAGTAACATTTACGATTTACCAAATCTCTAGGGTTCCCTTCTCTGTTATTTCGTAGGGTTCCACACACATACGTTTTTCGTGTATTTAGCAGTTTTGTAAGTGTAACAGAATTATAAAAATTATCCATGAAAACCGTGTATCCTTTATCGAGATAGCTGTCAAGTAAATGTAAAACAATATCAGTAGTGTGGCCTACGTTATTGTCAGTTTTCTCAGATTTTCCACAAAACGAGACCATCGGACTCACAAAATTCATACAGTTTGATCCCATTTGTGTTTCTTATTTTTTATGTATTGGCGGAAAATCAATCTTCCCCGCCATAGCATCATAGACTCATCAATACAAATATTTTTATCTGGTACATAGTTTTCCCGCATAATATTGTTGAAATGATTTAGAATTGGTCTTACCTTGTATAATCTGTCGGTAGACGGTATTGAGTAATCAACCAAATGAAAATAACGAAGTAACAACTGGAATCGATTTCGACTCATATGTGAGCGCCAAAAGAGTACATTATATACCTCGTTTGTGCTCCAGTAATGTTCAATTGATGGAAAAGAGTAAGGTCCCATTTGCAGCAGAAGTCCAATAAAAACTTTCATCTCAGCAACACTAACGTTTTGCCAATTTGATAACCTGTTGGTTTTCTTTATTGTTGTGCGTTTTTCAATTTCTTGAGCAACATATAAATTAGTTTGTTCCACCAGTAATGCAAGAAAACTGGTTTCAGAAAGGGTAAGGGAACTTTCGACAATCTTGCAGTTATCTCCTCAGAGGTCCTCTGCCGTTTGGCTCGCAATCAACTAGCAGCAATGGTGACTTTGGACATATCCAATGCCTACGATAATATAAATGTTGACTTATTGACCTCGGTGTTGGCCAAAATTGGAATCGCCAGAGATTTGACTTTGCTCATTAAAGATTTTCTCACGAACAGGAAGATACAAGTTAAAGATCCATTTACTAATACATTCGTGTCAGGCAGAACCACCAGCAAGGGAGTTCCCCAAGGTTCCCCTCTTTCTCCATTACTATAATATCTACATCAATTCAATTAAAGAAACAATTCCTGAGAACATAAGACTTTTACAGTTTGCGGACGATACCGCCTTGCTGAGTACTGGGACTGATGCCCAAACAATAGTGAACAATTTGAATAGAACTTTGCAAAATATACATATTTGGTCTTTGAAAGTAGGGCTTGAGATTAACCCCAATAAATCTGCAGCTATATTTTTTTCCAGGAAGAATTACAAGGTTAATTATCTCCCCAGACTTCACCTCAACACTCGAACCATTGCATGGAGAAATTCCATCACATATCTAGGAGTGATTTTTGATCCAAAACTGTTATGGGAGCCACAAATTAGAAATATGATACAGAAAGCTTCAGGTGGATTGAATATGATGCGATTTATAAGAAGAATCTGGTAGGGGGCACATCCCTCTACCCTTCTAACTTTTTACAAAGCTTATGTTAGACCCCATTTGGATTATGGAGCCTCTTTTTTGGGTGGTAGCTCAAGAAAGTCTATTGCTCAACTTAACAAAATTCAATTTGAGGCACTGAGAATAGCTCTGGGATATATGAAGTCCACACCTACTAACATACTTCTAGGGGAAGCAAGTGAAATGGATTTAGAACACAGAAGATACATGCTAGCGACTAAATCATTATTGAAAGCTGCCAGTTTAGTGGACAGTGAAACCTTAGCTGCGGTTAGATGGTTATATATCACCTATAATGAAAACTATTACTTTTTTCGGAAAAAGAGCATTCCTGCACTTGTGGTTGCTTTTTGAAAGAGTTGATTCACTGTTAGATACACTTTACAGGAGCCCAGTTTATCCCTGTTTCTCTTGTCCACTGCCGAACCTTTTAAACTCTGTTCAAATCCAAGACTTAAAACTAAAGAAAGATAATAATAACTCCAAATTATTTGAAATTAAGAAGAGCGAGACTTGGACCCGAGATTTTCATTTGATTTTTACAGACGCCTCAAAAGATAAAGAAGGCCGAGTAGGTTTTGGCGTTTACAACTACAATACGAACCTTAAAATGGGACAAGGCCTACCAAGTGAACTATCCATTTGCTCTGCCGAGATTTATGCTATTGGTCAAGCTCTTGATTGGATTGAATTCAAGGACATCAACAAAGCAGTCATCCTTTCAGACTCCAAAAGTGCCCTCGAAGATATCAATAAAACTGGGTCTAACTACCTAACCTTGCAGGTTAAGAATAAACTATTTACCTTAATAAAAACGCAAAATAAGGACATCCAATTATGCTGGATACCAAGCCATACCAGTATAAAAGAAAACGATATTGCGGACCAGATCGCCAATGCTGCACGCCTCGAACCACAGGAAAATATAAAATTGAGCTTTAGGGAATTCTTCCCTAAATTAAAGCATAACATCTGGAATGCTTGGAGCGACAGATGGAAACATATAGGATTAGGGAAAGGAGTTAATTTCACCTCACATTATTCTACTCCGCCAACTAAACCCTGGTTTCATAAGCTCGACCTGAATAGAAGAGAAATCACAACTATGTGTAGACTGAGAAGCAACCATTGCTGTTCTCCGGCTCACCTAAATAGAATCAAAGTCAAACTTTCCGGAGACTGTGAATGTGGAGAACTGGGCGATTTAAGTCATTTGCTGTTTGATTGTGCTCTTCATTGGGAAAAATCACAACAGTTGTATGAGTCACTCATTAGTGCTAATTTTCCTTCGCCTCTGCATATTAATTCCATTTTATTTCACCGCACTCAGTTGGATTTTGCTGCTAGAATTGTTTGCCGCTTTTTAGATGCATGTGGATTAAAACTTTGAATATTGTTTTCACATTTTCTAATTCTTTCGTCCATTTTTTTTTCCTGTATAGCCGTCCAGTAGGATGATGGTATCACCCAGACCCTCTTTAGGGAGGCATCCTTCATGGAAATAGTTTATTGCACACCACTACCGAGAAGCTGACCGAATTGCATTAGCAGCAGTGGCCAAATAAAGCGTGATTAAAAAAAAAAAACCTCTCCAAAGGTGAAGCATTGCGCGCGGAGGTTTAACCTCTGTTCGCTCTCAACCGAATCTTTTGTAATCGTAAAACTTTGAAATCGGTATCCACAGTGTTGTTTTAGTGTTTTTAGTGTTCAGTGAATGTTTTAAAGTTATAATCCTGGTTGGCTCCGTCGTTTTTTCCTGTTCACGCCGGTATGGAGGCCGGATGGAACCGGATGGTCCGCGGGGGGAGCGGAGAAGGTCGTTTTTTGTAATCGGTCAAAGAACTATTTTTTTGTTGAAATTCCATTTTGTATATGTAACAAATCCGGAGGATGATGGATTGGTCCAGACCCTTCTCTTAAGAAGGCATTCTTTAAGATATTTGAATAATGTTCACAATTGTGTAAGCTGGCCGAATGACCTTATGTAGTCGTGGCCATTAAAAGTAAAGAAGAAAGAAGAACCTCTCCAAAAAGCAACAAGTGTAAATAAATGAAAGCAATACAAATTGCCGTTAGTTCGGAAATAAGAAAGAATACAGGACGATCGTCTCGTGCAATCCAACCGCATTCCGCCGTAACATCTCAAATTGCAGCAAAAATACAAGGACTTACACTTATTTACATTTATTTTAGGACAGGCAAACCACACCAAGCAATTAAACAGTTACAGTGTGTTCAAACAGAATGAAGTAGTGAAGAATAATAGCAATACCAGTCGCTTTGAGGATTAAGACCGTGTGTAATTGTGAGAATAAAACATTTAATAGGTAGTCTCCGAGCATTATTAACCTACATGTGAGAAACAAAAGTCGAAGTAGCCAATGACAAATTGAACCCGTTACAATGGGCATGTTGATTTGTTGGCAGGACACCGTTCCCTTGGATGGATGGATAATCTGCAAAATGTGCATTTTTTCTTCGCGATATCTTCTTTATTTCCCCCATTTCGGAACGAGACGGTTGATTTGGCAAAGCCGCCTAATGGGCCGCGGCCACTTCGCGAGAGGTTGATTTTTTGTTGCTGCTGACGAGCTCGTTGTTCTTGGAACCCTGCGACGCCTATCACCGCGTTTCCGCTGTTGCCCGTACGATGCGGCATGGAACTTTGAAGTTCTCTGGTTTGACTGGCTTGCATTTCCGCTTGTTTGGCTTCCAAGACGCACTCGGTTAGGATTAATTGCGGTTTTAATTGTAATCTTTCACTGGTTTTTCGATCTAGCATAACTACAACGATCCTGTCCCTTATCAATTCTTCTTTTAAAGCACCAAATTGGCAATGTTGGGCCAGAGAATGCAAATTTGTAATGAAGTTTTCAACTGGCTTGCCAGGTTGTTGTGATCTGTCATTGAATATAGTGATATTAAAATTTTTCAAATTAAATAATTGAATATTTATTTCTAAATTATCTTTTAGTTTCCTCACAAGAGTATCAATCGATGGGAAAAAAATATACTTAATTTTTTGTTTAAATTTAAATTGAAAGTAATTCTGCCATCACACTGCCATTTTGATGTTAAGTAGGAATATTATATCTACCAAATTATTTGACTTTTTCAAAACTATAAATATTTAGTACAAAACAAAATCAGTTTCAGTAGAAGCCGGTAAAATCTAATTTCAAATTTTATGAATATGTGCGTATTATGATCAACTTTATAAACAAAAACCATCCAAAAAATAGCGCCATTTCGCCCGGTATATCAGGTAATAATATAAAGGCATAATTACATTTGTTGAGCTATTTTATAACAAATTAAATAAAATACAAGTGTAAGCACGGCTCAGATAGCAAATTAATTTATAAAATGCGGTAAAATTATATTACTTTGATTAATTATCTATATAGGTGGTTTCCACTATATAGTGTACATACAAACAAAATAAAATTAACAGTTTACAAAAAAAAGTAGATGTTATTGGACATGACATAAAGAACAACAATTTACGCTATTGCATAGGTAGGTATTTCATTGGCATCTAAGGGATTTTTATTTAACAATTGGCATTTTCTTACTTTTCTCAAATTTTAATGCAATTTCAATTTTTTCATACTTTTCATATTCATAACTACTTAGATAACTTTTGCTTTTTGACTCTTGGGTATTCTAGGTAGCTGGTTCATTTTTTGCACAATCCAAAATGTTTTCATTGACAACCATATTCTGAAAATAGTCGCAGCTAGAGTATTGGATAGAGATATTGATAAATCAAATTGCTTATTGAATGAAGTTAAAAATCATCAATAATTTTAGCTGTGAGAACAACGTTTTTATTAACCTTTGATGATTCGTGATAATCGCTGTAAGCAATTTTCCTAGTAAAAGGTACCTAAATACAATTTTACTTAGACCGCAATGATTTATTTAAAATAATTGAGAACCTTTAAACAAACACATTTATGATTGGTTTAGCTCTTTGATTAATTAAAATGCAACTGAATCTTTTAAGCTGAGTCACTGGAAATATTATCAAATAGATGTATTTTAAAAAAATTGTAATGTAAACAAATAATAGTTATTTTCTATTCAGGAAAATTCTTTCTCCACGTAAACGCTTTGCCGGCCTGCCTCCCGCGCTACCCCGAAGGAGCGCGGAACGTCCCGATACGATTTTGGACAAATGAACATTTGGACAAATACGGCCATCTCAACGAAACTGACGTGGTAAAGTGACGCTTCCCGCACGCTAGATTAGTGTGTAAATAGGTATTTTACATACGGAAGTAGAAAAAGATTATTTTGCATTATGTACCAACGGAAAAACCAACAGACAGATATTTTAAAGAAAAGCTTTGTCAAATCCAAAATTCAAGAATTATAAAAATTGTTTGAACTTTGTTGAAAAATTAGCATAATCCTGTTGTTTTTCTGCACGTAGCTATGTTTACTTTTGTTTTTAGTTATTTCCATTTTAAAGGCAATGTTTATGTTGTATTACAGAATTTTGGGGGAGTATCGTGGGAATTTGTTTTCTTAGATACAATTCTGTAATAATATTTAGTTTTGTTTATATGTTTTATATGTTTGAATATATGTCGGAAATGTGATGACAGGCGTTAACGTGTCCTGTGGAATATATTTAACAGTTTTCTTGATAATAGATCGCCCAAGTACAGTAAAGTGGTGTATTATTCAAGATCCACGAACCTTCTATAGTATCGAGGTAAGAAAAGGTCTATTGACATTTGCAATAACAAAGTTCTGGACACAACCAAAATGCTACGTCAATGACTGCTACTTTTGCATTGTAAATCCATGTAAAAGACGTAGAGGTAAAACTGCAAAACCAATCTAATATGCCTATCTTGAATCTCTTCTGCGCCAATTGCGCACGACCTGACACGAACAGCACCTGACATGAACAGTACCTGAGCCACCAAAAAAATTATCGCAGAAAAGCTGCTCATCTCTCTAATAAAAGTAATTTTGATAAGGAGTTTTTACCTGCACTGGAACAAAAAAAAATCTTATTACTACAGAAGAATTTAACAACTTGATAAGGGATTTTGTCAAAAAAAAAAGCAGAACTTTTAAAATCTCGCTTAAAACAATGGAATTTGTTTGATGTCAAAATAGCATAAATGGTATGTTCGAAGAAATTGGCATACCCTGTGTTTGAACGTGTACGAATTATTTATTGACAGTTCTACAAAGAGCTTCAAAGCTGCTTTATTACACAACGGAAATAAATTCCCACTCAGTACATCTAAAAGAAATTTATGAAATTACTAAAATCTTGCTTGAATTCGTAAAGCATCGCGAGTATAACTGGCAGCTGATTGGAGACTTTAAGATGATAGGGTTGATGAAACAACTTGTTAATAATAATAATAATAATAATAATCATGTATTGTCTAACAGATTCGACATCCATTTACAAGACAATCTAACAAGCATGTGATACATCATTTAAATACAATATAGCAAAATGTATAAACAAATTAAAGAGCTCACACTTGTACTCCTACCTTAGAGCCTATGCGTGATACAATATCAATTGCCTAAACAAAAAAAATTGTTTTGAGAATGTTTGATAACTAATTATAGGAGAGGTTGAAAATGTCAATATCACTATAACGGCCATTTAAAAGATACATAGCATTGTATAAGGGAGTTTTTATAAGGAAATTTGGAGATTGGGTAGGCAGGTGGAAAATTGGCGAACTGCGGACAGGTTTTTGAGGAACATGGAGGGATAATTGCATTAAGAGCTCCGAGCAGTCAATCCTGGACAGAACAATTTTGCAGAGGAAGATAACCGCTAGATAGTTTCTTCGCCATTTTAAAAACGGGAGTTCAAATCTTTCCAAAAGTAATGACTGTTCAGTACCCCGCGCCGGAAATACTCCGTCAGTTTTAAATGCCAGGAATTTAACGAACTTTCTCTGTATACCCTCCAATTGGTCTATATATTTAGCGTGAATGGGGAACCAAATTGTCGCACAGTGCTTGAGAGCCTGAATGTTCCGAAACTGTTTAGCGTTATGAAATATAAAGCCCATCGATCTTGTTGCATCTCTGCAAATGGTTTCAATATGAGAGGCAAAGGACAATTTAGTGTGGTAGAAAATGCCAAGGTCTTTGAAAGAGGTGCGGATTCAGACGAAGATTGTTTGCCACACACCAGTTAAGAAATTAGATGAAACTTCAGAAGCTTTTGAATACTTGAATGTTTTTTCCGAAGTTATCTGAAGCAAAGGCTAATGCTGAAGTTTTTGTTGGTCCGCAAATTAGACAAGACTTTCGTCGATTAAAAATTTCCAATGCTGCTAAATCGTATTCAAAACGCAAGTTGAAACAGTTTTGAAACAATAGTTTTTGGATGTAGATAAATTTAAACAGCATGGGAGAGAGTTTTCATCAGTACACTATGAGCTTCGAACAACGTTATCATTACATTTGATTCATACAATTACAATGAAAACATGACGGGATATTATATTTGGAGTTTATTGAGAGAAAATACTTATGAACATAAAAGAAAAGCGTACACTTTTTAATTTTATTGCCAATTTTTTGGAAGTTATTATGATAATAAAACTTATAAACATATTTATTTGGATGGTTTTATTTTCAATTAAAAATTAGAACCACAGATTTTTTAAAATATCCTTCAATCGGTTTCCTAAATATAAAACTTTTTTATGTCATTTTTTTCCAACTAATAACGAGCAATATCGAAATTTAATGCTTTAAAATCAAAGTCAAATTTTGTGTTGACCCCTATAGTTTTTAAATATATTTTCGTTTTTTATTAAATCTAGATTCTAAGAAAATGAACAAATCCTGGCCTTTGGCATATTCTGAGAATATTATTAGGAGCAACTAATATTTACAGAACACTCAAATATCTCTTTTTCAATATTCTATGTGTATTTTAGGAAGAAGTGTGGATAGTAAGTATTGATGGAATATAGAATATTCGTTGAGAATATTCTATGCAAACCCATAAAGTGTACCATATTTAAATATTTTAATATGAGTCACCTGTGTGACACACTACTTTCTACCGAGTATACTTTGTCACACTATTTGGGGCCACCCTGTATTTACTTTTTTTATAACGGTTTTAATCTCTAAATTTAAAATTTGCATTGCACGCATTCACATTCTGCATTTAGACAAGTGAACTCCAAATTCCCACAGTCCTTTTTCAAGTTCTAGGGAACTCAAAAACTGTATAACTGAAACTATTTACAAATCTTCCGCTTCAATCTTTCTCACGTTGGCGCGTTCAGACATTAACTACTCTGTACTTACTTATATCTAGTTTGAAGGGGGCGGTCCTAAAGAATCTTAACCGCGACTCAGGTGTTAACCTTTCACCAATGTGGGGAATAAGTCATCTGAAACTCATCCAAGACAATATGAGTGTCCTTCCGTTAGCTCCGCCCCCCTCAAACGATTTTTTAAACATAGATCTTCCAATTTCATACATTTTAAAGGCCAGGGTAGCTCTTTTTTACCCACCTCGTATTAAAAAAAATATCCCTCTTCAAAACTAGAAAAAAACGTGCAAAAAGTACCCTGGCGTCCTACGATTTCCTCATGGTCAGCATAGTATTGATCTCCCACACGATGCGCCTCAAGTGATCTATCACCTCTTTCAACTGCTTGTTCTTCAGTATCACTTGCTCCATTACTTCTTTGCTCTCTTCGCAGGCCAGCCTGTACGTTTCCGAGTTTTTCTTCTCTTCGTGTTTCGGATCCAGTTCGTCGCGGAACGGAATCAAACTCTCGATGTGGGTGTACTCCATACCCTGAATCTGGCAGTTTTCATTACATTTCTCGTATATTAATCGCAGCCTCTTGAACAGGACGCGTATGGTGCGCAATAACTCCTGAACCTTCGCTTTCTTTTCGTTACTGGCAGTTGATGATTGCGTCGTACCGCTGGGAGGCTTAAACATGATACGTCATACACCTAATGACAAAGGAATGTAGTGTGGGGAGAGGGATATGGTGGTGACGCAAGAGAGATAGTGTCTATCAGCTGATTATTGGCAAAATGGTGATTTTGTATTATGTTCTAGCAGAAAACAATGAAGGGCAGTAAAACCTCTCTAAGGGAGGCCTAAGGGACGGTATGGGCAACATAGAAAAATATGTATGGTGGATTTTTGTTGCTTCCTCATACTTGTACATATTAGTAAATGCATGTTGCAATAAAAAAATGAAATATATAATAAATATAACACTATTTACAAATCTTCTGGATTCCTCCAACGTCGGTTGTTGCGTTTCGTCAATCATCCTGTTAGCATCTTTAGGGGTTAACTTAACACTATTTGTTCAGAGTTTAATTGAAATTTAAGTTAAGAAGCCAACAGGATGATTGGCGAAGCGTCAGCAAGTTCGATTTATCAACAACCGACGCAGTAGGAATCCAAAAAATTAACAAAAAGTATTATGAGGAAGCTTCTTTGTAAAATCATGTTCCATTTTTGTTTGTGCATATTGATTTGAGCGCAGTGTTTTACTGAAGAGAATTAGACTAGTTCATGTAAGTGTTGTCCTCTCACTAGCCTGCAGAAGTTTCTTTAAAAAATTAATAAATATAACTTACGACTGCTCAGATATTGTAGAGATTAAGCAATTTTCGGTCGAACAGGTGTTTGAATGTTGCGCAGCTAGTTATAGGGACAAATTATGTATTATATGTGTGTATAGGCCACCCTCAGGAGACTATGATTTATTTATAAATCAGCTCGAGGAGGTCTTGCAGTTCTCTGCCACAAAATTTAAAACAACTCTGCTTTGCGGGGATCTGAATCTCAATAGTAATAAAAAGGATCTTAAAATAATGAAATTATTCGACTTGTTCGATTCATTTGGTCTGTGTTCTCTTGTAAATTCACCCACAAGGAAACAGACCACGAATACTGGACGGATAAGTTCAACAACAATTGATTATATCGTTACAAACCTTCAAGACTCTAGTTTAACGCAAATTAATTTGGGGATATCAGATCACCTATCTCAAAAATTAACTTTTAAATACTACCTAAATAACACAATTTGTAACACAGCACAGAATCTTGAACAAAGAATTGTCTCCGACAGTAGCATTGCTGAATTCCGTAGCTATTTTTCAAAGGAAACCTTATTTCTTACAGGGTGTACGAATATTGATGAGCTATTTGATGTTTTTTGGGAATATCTGATATGGTGATTTGAAGTATCACATCCCAAGAGAAAATTTCCGAATAAAAACACGAAACATAAAACTTCTATACCATTTTCAGAAAAACTTAAAAGCGACTTTAGTAAATTGAAAGACTTAAACTGGAGTCGAAAAAATTCTAATAATGTAACGGTACACAAAAACTATAAAATGCTAAAAAATCTAGTAAATAAACAGATTGCCGAAGAAAAGAAGGCCTTTTTTTCTGGTTTAATAAATCTTTCTGACAAAAATAAAAAATTGTGGGAACTAGTTAACGATAAGTTGGGTAAAAAAAATATTAAAAATCGTATAAAAATCCGTGTCAATAATGCCATTGCCACTGACGATAAAATAATAGCGAACGAGTTCGGACATTTTTTTGCCACTCATGTACAATCGAAAGTTAATTCTATATTCAGTAAAAACGATACCGGTACTTTTCCACCCATCAGGGAGAAGAGTATGTTTTTCATGCCGTATACCGTGGGAGAAGTAGTGTCCTTAATTCACTCATTAAAAAACAAACAATCTTTGGGAATTGACGAAATACCTATACGACTTATTACAGCATGTAGCGATGTCCTGGCCCCATACTTAACTATGATTATTAATTCCTCTGTTTTATTAGGGCAATTCCCCTCGGCGCTAAAAAATTCTAAAATGGTTCCTGTGTTTAAGAAAGGGGATTCAACAGACATAAAGAATTACAGACCAATAACAATCGCAAGTTGTTTTTCCAAAGTCCTAGAGAAAGCCATGTACAATCGAATGACACATTTCTTAGAGCAAGAAGATATAATAACAAATGTGCAACATGGTTTCCGCGCTGGTCACTCTACGGAAACGGGGTCAAATGAACTTGTTCAGCATATCTATGATAAACTAGATATCGGAGAGACAGTAATCGGAGTTTTTTTCGATTTATCGCGCGCCTTTGACTCCTTAACCTTCAGTATAATGGCAAAGAAGCTGGAATGCTTGGGAATCAGGGGGCCTATCAATGATTGGATCATATCGTATATGAATCATAGGAAAATAAGTGTCAAAATAAATGGAATGTACTCAGACCTTTATAGCGTCAGCCTGGGCACGCCTCAGGGGGGAACTTTGGGTCCATTATTGTTTCTTTTATATGTGAACGATTTGCCGGAATTTCTCAACAGTGACTGTCGTGTCTTTATGTACGCGGACGATACGTCCGTCTTTGTCTCTGGAAGAGATGCAGAAGTGCTGATGGATGATGTATCTCTTGTTGTCTCACAGTTTAATAACTTCTGTAGGCAAAATCATTTGATCGTGAATGTAGAAAAGACAGTCGTTGTTGAGTTTACTGGTCAGTACATTAAACCTTTAGCTGGCTTATCGATCAGTTTTGCTGGTTCGCCATTGGAAATAAATCAGACCACGAAGTTTCTTGGTTCTTATATTGATAGCTCCTTGAGATGGGACCGGGACATTGACAATGTCTGCAATAAACTAAATAAAACCTTTTTCGCAATATTAACAATTAAAGATTCATTTCTTGAGAAGGCACTAATAGCTTTTTACTACGCGTCAGCTTACTCTTCCATTTCACACAATATTGTCAACTGGGGACAAGCGAATGATGCTGAGAGAGTGTTTATACAGCAAAAAAGAATACTTAGGCTGATTTTTAAACTTCCTCCGAGGCAATCATGCAAAGAGACATTTCAACGGCTCAAAATATTAACAATGCCTTGTATATACCTATTTAAAATACTTTTGATCACACATAAAAATAAATATTCACATAGGAAGCATACTGATGTCCACAGTTACAACACTCGCAATAGAGAACATCTGCTGAAGCCAAAACTCACTAAGTTACGCGGGACCATATTATTATAATTTGCTGTCTCCAAGCTTAAAAAATTTATCTATAAATCAATTTAAAAACACATCAAGAGGCTCCTAACGGCCAATGCTTTCTACAGCCTGAAAGAATTTGAAGCGTACCTGAGAGCATCGTAAATAACGTCAAAAGTTTACCGAGATTTTTCTAATGTATACTCTCTTTTATTTTAAATTATATTAACTTGTTTGTCATGTTTGTTATATAAATATATACTCGTATTCGTTCTACTCATTACTTAAGATTATGATATACATTGTTTTTACAATGAAACTTGTAATTTATTATTTGTATTTATTGACGAAACATCCATTGTATCACCTGGTTTTGTGAATAAATAATCTATCTATCTATCTATCTTAACTAGGCTTGAAAAAATCAATTATAGCAGTTTTTAGTGTGTTCTGTTGTAATTGCAAGTCAGCATCTGCGTTGCTTTAAATTTTTGCAAATTCTTGGATGGTTTCACCATACTGGTTTATTGCTTATAATATTGGATGGCTCAGTTATTTCATCATTGGATTGGATAGATTCAACGAAAGTGACGTTCTTGTCTTGCAATTTTGTTAATAGAATTGGTATCTTAGATTGGCTCAATTTATATCATCTTCTATTAATAAGTTAATATCGATAGCAATAAATTCTCTAAATTTATTGCTATCGATTTCAACGAAAAAATGATTTCGTTGAAATCATTTTTTTCAAGGCCAATTGCATTTCGCTATATTACGGATAAAACTGACAAAGATAAGTTATCTTTTTCTGAAAAATCATCATTTTCCAGATTATGGATATGACTTTAGAAACAGGTTTTAATTACTGCATCCGTGACTTTTCCCATGCAGCATTTATAATGATAAATAGCAATTAGAACATAAACTTCTTTAGTAAGAGTGTAATGAATGTTATCGACAAAGTCCATTTTTGATTACAAAGTCTTCTTGTTTATTTTGGATAACAGTAATTGGTCGATAGAAAAAAAAGGTTGAATGTTTTTTAAGTTTTTATCAAAATATACCTACCCCTAGATGTTTGCCAAACATTTTTCTTTATCTCCTGCGAGATGTACGCAATAGATAATTAAAAATGATGATGATGATGATGACGATGAGGATATTATTTGTCTAAAGTTCGCCCCATCTTGCATATTGACACTTCCAGCTTCCTTAGATACGGCTTTAAAAGCGATGTTTATCAAAATTTCTGCAGTCACCCAGCTGACGCACTGAAATTGCTGCTATTCAGACTCTCCAATATATTTTGCTATACGGAGTGTTTCACAGTTGATGGTACCTTAGACGTTTACGGCGGTGATTCTCTATTTTTAACGCGGCGACTTTGTCGCTTTTCCGGTCAAACTAATGATTTGCCTACCAGATGCAAAAATGGTGAAAAGTAAGGGAAAACCGGCTAAGATGACGAAGCGACTAAGATGACCAACTTTCGTTACAAATTCTAAAATGTAATAATTCTTCATGAAACTTATACGGACATCTAGAAATAAGTTTCAGAACTAAATTTTATACTTGCCTTGGTGCTGCAGTCTGCAGATCGATAGTTATTTGACATTTGCCGTTTGAACAGCTCACGTTATAACTTTTGTGCTCTTAAAAATAGTGTTTTATGGTATCACAACGCAAGTACTTGAATATTAATTAATCTGTATAGCAAAAATAAGGTTTAAGGCAATATATTGTAGTGTTGTTTGCCAAAAATAATAGATTTTGAATTAGTTTTGGCCGTTTTAATTTTGCGTGATGGTGGCGGGTAAGATGGCACGGCTAAGATGACGAATTCGTCATCTTACCCACAACGTATTTTTATGAACGAATTTTGTACAGTAATTGGTTCTGTGTTTTTCAGAATGCCTAAGAATAAGAAAATAGCATCGCCGATCTTGGAGTGGCAGGGTTCACATAGAGGCAGCCATCAATGAGGTCTTAGAAGGCATATCTATCAACACTGTAGCGGAACGGTTTTCAATTCCTGAAGCCACGTTAGGAAGATCTGGATGAAAATCCAACACCAAATCGTGGTAATTGTATGAACCGATCGAAAACAGATGCAGTAAAAAGAACCTTATTTGTTGATGTTGGGCAAACAACAAAATGGATCTGATGGATCAAACCCTGTCCAAGCGGAATGCAAATATTGAAAGAAAAAGTGAAAAATGTTAACCATCAAAAATCTACAATAAGTGATCAGTGCAACGAAAAAAAAAAGAGAGTTTCAGTGGAAGAAATAAAACCACTTCCAAGAGCTTTTAGAAACGGGACCATTACTAAAAAGCAAAAGATTACAGCAAGAATTATAACGTCTACATCGGTAAAAAAAGAGTTTCAAGAAAAACAAAATCTTGCCATTGAAAAAGAAAAAAGAATAAACGAGAAAAAGAAACAGAGCTGAAAAACCAACGGAAACTTAACGAACAGAAAAATTAAACTCGGAAAAAACATGACGAAAGAAAGAGTAAATGTGAAGTTATACTGTGCCCGGAATGTGAAGAGACCTACCAAGATCCACCAGCGGAGGAGTGAATTCAATGCTCGTCCTGCCAGCTGTGGTGGCATGAGGCGTGTAGTAATTTTGATGGAATAAATTACTTTGTCTGTGACTTCTGTCATACCCTGGGCACTCTCCGAAATATTTCATACCATGTTTACTTGCTTACATCCCGCCAGAGGCGCTGCAAACAGATGAATTTTAACAGAAATTGGTATAAATTTAAAATTCGCATCCGTCCGCATCTATGGTCCGTAAACCAACCAATATAATACAACTAAAAGCATAAAGGCAGCACTTTCTTATTCTCATCTCAAGCTTAATTTTATTGATACTTTAAATTCGCCAAAGGGGTCATAGGAATATTAACCCACCAGTTTTCGATTTCCAAAGTTATTATAAGAGCCTTTTGGTGACTGGTATGTCTTTCAAGCAGTCTGTTGGAAACAACTGTGAAGATGATCAATCAGAATTAATCTTCACATTACAAAGACTTATATCGCAGGTACTTAATTATATAATAATAATAGGTATGTGATAATAATAATAATAATGTCTTTTTCGTGTGTACGTCTTTATTATTTTGTTGTCATTTTAGGGACTTCTAGAAGATGAGGTCGTTACACTTCCGCAGTTCACACAAATACCTGCAAATTTACCTACTCCTTTAAAACTTACAGAGGAAAGAGCAGGTATGTTGCTGGGTACCTGGGGAAGAAAATTGGAAAACAATCATGTGACTGCAAAAAGCGATTTTTCAAAATTGGTGAAAAAGAGGAAGAGGCGGAGGACTTTTTAAAATACAAGGAGTATTCTCAAAATTCTCAAAAAAGAGTGAAATGATTTATGATTTTCATAAATCTGGTGTTTGCATTACAAACACTTGCTAAAAATGTCATATTAACGCCATGTATTCATGACAACAACATGAAAAGGCATATTTTTTCATATTTATCAAAAATACAGGCATATAATTATTGCACGCAAATAAACAGAATAGGGTTTAGATATGAGACATATCCCTGCACATGTGTCAAAAATGTTTATTTCTGTTAGAAAAATTTACCCTCTGTATATAGGTATTTTAAGAACCATTCAGAATACCCATTTCTAACTTTATTAATATTTAGTTTACTTTTAATAGTTTTTTTTTTGGAAAAATCTCAATAATTAATACGAAAAAATATCTACTTAACATAGTTAAATGGTACCTGCTCGCATATACATATTGTCCAAAAAAGAACTTCGGTTAGCACTTAATCAAGAATAGCAAAAAATCTTTAATAGCTGCTCAAAAATAAGAAAAACCAAGTTAGACCCCTTTGTGTTTTGGTTGAGATACTTAAAGAGGACAGTGATTTATTGGCATGCAGTATACATTTGAAAATGGTTAAAAATGATCCCGCCTCGTTTACTCTTCTCACAAGTTACCGTATGGTCTGTCAATTAAGAGCAAAAAGTAATAAAATTGTATAAGGATGTTGTACCCAAATTACTTCTGCTCGTATGTAACAGAATAATATTTCTTGAGTATAATACGTAGGTACATTGGAAACATATATTTAGTGAAATTTCCATAAAAATGTTATGGTGACATACAGATTTGACTTGAGTATTACTTTCTCTTTCGGAGAGACATATTATAATAGGTTGATTCTACAATAATAGTTACTATATTTAATTATTAATTATTTGCATAGTGTATTGGATCATGTTAATACTGATTTAAATAAACCAATAAATCTAAAGTTGTTATTTTATAAATTTCAACCAATATTTTGTTAATCATATGATTTCCTTTTTTCCTAGATTTATCCTCAAAAATTGAGATGCTGAAAAAAAAATCCCGTCAGTCCATTTTTTCCCTAGATTTATTTACCCTTAATATTATAATTTACAATTATTGCAATTGCAATTATAATCGCGCACATTTTTAAATTTCGAATTTAGAAAAAGAAGAAGAATTTAGAAGAAAAAGAAGGAATTTGGTTCTGAACTTCTCTATTAGTTTCTTACA
The DNA here is from genome assembly GCF_029955315.1 of Cylas formicarius. Classification (NCBI taxonomy): domain Eukaryota; kingdom Metazoa; phylum Arthropoda; class Insecta; order Coleoptera; family Brentidae; genus Cylas; species Cylas formicarius. The sequence continues at coordinate 20,096,918 of NW_026844365.1, forward strand.
TCGCGCTAGATGGCGTCAGTGAGGCTGTTTCAATTCTCCAAGAGTAAAGAAAGTTTCCCATCTACAACCAATATAATATAGTTGTCTATGCTTCTGTTAATTCGTCATCTTATCCTCATCCATTCGCCAACTTATCCGACATTACCCAATATGATGACGAATTTGCATTTTTTTTAAACTATTCATTTTAAATATTTTGAGCTTACTGGATGTAACGATACTGTTTATTTTTGATAAGGAAGTTCCTAAGATTTTGTTATGAGAAAGTTTTGTGAGAATTTATAATAAATAACCAATAATATATACGTTTTTTCTTAACCTCGTCGTCTTACCCGGTTTTCCCCTACATTTTTTTAATGGAAAACCTTATACATTATCACATATTCTAAGAGCAAATTAAATTCCCTTTTGAATAATGTATCATGTCTCTATACCTAAATCATTTGATTTCTGAAATAAAAGCAAGTTTTTTTGAAAACTGGACTACTATGGGATAATTCATCTTTTAGGTGGGCATTGAATATCTTTATTTTCAATTTGTTTATTATGCATGGACAATGCAACCACATTACAGCCAGAAGATGCACAAGAGAATATTTTAAAGAATTAAGAAAAACTTAACAAACTATGTTTTGAAACTAAGGGTGGTCTCTGCATCATTACCAAAACGTGTTACTTCAAACGAAGAAAATATTATAAATACTATAAAATTATTAAATATATTTTCATTCCTGTCCAAATGATTCGATTCTTTCAATTATAGAAATTTCCTAGATCACCATTTGTTGTTAAGTTCTTGATAAATAACATATCATCAAGTGTAGGAAAACCACACTTTACTTGATGGACAATGTGACCATTTATTTACAAAAATTATTAGCACGCTACAGTAAAAAAAATAGCTTTGAGGAGTTGAACATCCTTTACCAAACCCACTTTTAATTATCTCAAGATTTAGTTAAAAACTAAACTATTGCTATTCATCTTTGCATGGTCACTAAATTGACACGGTTTGATACCCGCGCATTTTCCTACTTACCTGATATAGCACTTTTCATAGACGAAAAAGTTGGGCGTCTTAATAAAATGAAACCAGGACTCCCAGACTAAAAAGGGTATTTTCAATCGAAACAATGAACACTTTGGTCTGTCGACAATCCCCATGCCGCAAACAAAATGGGATTTCAAAGTAAATTTAGTTTAATCAATAATGAGGAATTCTTTATTGAATTGTCAAACGGAAAATGAATTATTTAACATAAGACGGATATTTAATGGCCATTTAAAAGATGAATTATGCCAAACTGATCAAGTGAAACTTGCTTTTATTTCAGAAACCAAACAATCATTCGAAAGAAAATTTAATTTGCTCTTAGAATATGTGATAACATGAAATGTGTTCCATTTAAAAATATAAAAATATGCGTTTTTCGCCATTTTTGTGACTCGTAGGTAAATCATTAGTTTTGACCAACCCTGTACGATATAGAATTTCGAAATTAAAACTAGGCCTAAAATTTTAACTTTCTACTGGCTCCAGAATCATAGTAAAAATTTAATTGAAGCAATGTTTTAACTGAAAAATAAAGATGTTAATTAATTTCTCGAAAACCACTAAAGATAAGTACAGGGACATAAAATATTAACGCATCGGAAAATGCAATAATATATATGGTGTCCACTTTAAAATTTCAACGATGATGCTACTTTTTAAAGAAGCAGCAACATGGCAGCGTTAAAAATATTAGTAGTAGTAACTACCAAAACTAACCACATATTGTTGGTGTTCTAAGAACAAAGTGCATATAAATTCCTAAACATCTACCGTTTAAAGCTTCTCTAAAAGGTTTCAACTTAGATCTGGAGTAAATAATTAATGATCTACATCACAAGGTTGGAGAGAATATCTGGATCTCTATTTTTATGTAGCTATAATATAGCTTATAATGGAATAGTTACACTGGTCAATAAGGTAGATTGTTTCAGTAATACTCTAATTTCTTTTAAGCCTGCACTGATTTTAACTAGTTAGTCATATTTGTGTGCTTACTGTTTTGAATTTCATTGTATACTTTAATTGTGGACACCATGCATTATTGTTGGCTGCTTACATATTATTTTATACTTACAAATGTATTATATTAAATATGAAATTAGTATCAGTTATATTTTAGGAGAGGAACTATACAACATTGTAAATCAAAGTTATTGAGTTTTGGTTAGTTTTGAAATTTGAAATAAGATCACACAAAATAAAAGATGGATTCAAGCGATAAAAAAGAAATATTCGTTTGTTCAAAACAAAAATACAAAAACAAGTCTTACTAAAATATTTTTCGATAAGTGTAATATTATTTAATTTAATTTATGTGAGCTTTATTATGAAAACATCATGAAATCGAAAAAGTTACAACCGGCAATGTTGAATCGATAGAACTACTGCCACCCAAATTGAAAACACTTTGATCAATTAAAAGTATGTTCATTTAATGTTCAATGATTGATTTAAAAATGGGTATACAAATTTTTTAAAATATCTATGCACCACCTTTGTCTGAATTTCTAAACTAAAGTTACTTATTGTACATATTTTTCCTATATTTTTAACATTAAAATAATATAAAGCAATTGAAACGTTTTTTTAATCCTCTTTCACCTATATATGATATTATGAACGTCATTCAACCTGATATATCGCTTCCTTCATGCGATTACTCATAATGTGTGATACAGAATCGCTCCATGTATTATATGGTCAATGAGATAAATAAATAACACAACCTCACACATATTCCCAAAATATAACATACCTGAATAGCTTTTAATGTTTGAAACACTTCCTGCGTCCTACTAACAATATCCTGTACCGTCTCTTGTCCCAACCTGCATAAGGATGCCGTATTGAACTCCTTGGATTGCTGTTGTTGAGGTGTATGAGAAGGCGGAGTAGGTGTCACACCTGGGGTCTGGGATTGAGTCATCTCATGGTGGTTGAGTCCTGGAGTAAATTCTGAAAGTGTGATGCTAGGATTGCGAATATAAAGAGAATTATGATATTTATTAGATGCATAAGAAAATAAGGTTAGGTTTTTCCTAATGATGGTCTATAAACATTTCCCCACATTTGAAGCCAATCATTAAATCTATCATTCAGCAGTCTCGACTATAGCTACATTTAAGAGTTCTTTAGTATTTATCAAATTTCAAAACTAATTTGAATTGCTAGATTTTTGAGGGCCACAAAATATAATTTTACGTCAACATCAGTTCGATGCAGCTTCGTTTCGTAGTTACAGCATGCTAAAGAATTTTTATTTTTTTGATTTACTCCAAATTTATCCAAAACGACTGTAGCAATTCCAATATACTTTGGTGGGAAAAAGTTATTTATATTAGTGCCATATAAACAAGTTCTTTTAAATGCTACTAGACCTCCGCGACCAAACCTTCGATCACCGTATGTTTCCAAAAGATACTCCCTAATATGAAAAGCCAAATGCCCCACGTCCTAACACCCTGTAGCTACGAAATATAGGAGAATCGGAACGACGTTAATACAAAAACTTTATTTTCACGTGACGAAAATCCCCGTCGTCAATAGCACATGATTTTTAAAACACCCTGTATATTTTGTGCAAAATAACGAATAATAAAAAATAATCAGGTTTAGTTAATTATACGAAAATATATTGGAAAAGCTGAAAATTGGTTTGGATAAGGTTTTTATATATCATATATTAAATTTTTTATTTTTTTATAAAAAGATAATGAAAAATAAACAGATCTTTTTACAAAAATTACATAAATTATCACAAAAAGTTAGTTACATAAATATAAAGCTAAAATAATAATAACTAATAATAATATCTAAACTACATAAATTTCTCATAATTGGTACGTTTTCTGTAAACAGATATTACGAAATGTCATTTATGACATTGTTTGAAACGAAGAAAAATACTTAAAAAAAACTTACAGGGCTATTAAAAAAAAATAGGTCAAAAAAGTTTTGAGTCCAATAAAATTAAAACGTTGACAGTCCAATTATCGCTATTGACAAATGCCTTCATTGACAATTTAATTTACAATATTTTAGTTACAATATTAAGTTAATTAGGTAAGTAATCTGAAAAACCACAGCCTAATAAGAAAATCTTTGGAAGACTCGTTGCCCATTTATTGGAGTATGGCTTATTTCAAAGAACAATTACTAAAAGGAATAAACCATGCAATGAGGAACTTGAAAATTATATATTGTTGACAGTAATCAAAGTAAGGGGAAAATCTACAGCAAATTTCATTTTGGTTAAGCACAAATATGGCCCATAAAAATTTTAACTCTGAGTATTAAAATTTTGTCAACAACATAATATTTTCAAGAAAGAAACAAGGATAACTATTAGTCAACAGTATTTCATTTCAATAAGATGGGACCCCGACCACACTTTCGCGAACAGTTGATTGAATGACAAATGGGTCCACACTCAGCACTGGCCTCCAAGATCGCCAGATCTATCTAACTCCTAGCGACTTTTATCTTGGCATGTACATAAAAAACTATGTTTACCAAAGTAATTTTTCACCAGAGCAAGCATTACATCAATTACTAGTTTTAGAAGCAATTCAGCCATTTAAATAATAACTCCCCACATCTAATTTGATATAGTGTAAGTAGTTTTTTTTTGGCATATCATTTTAAAAGTACATTTTGTAATTCGTCAAGAAACCTAAAATCCAAACATTTGAAAATGCCAATGAAATATCCACAAAAGCCTGTTTCAAACTGCTTAAATAATACAAAAACTACTCATAAGACTTTAGAGGATGTTAATTATGCTTAGAAAACGGCCATTTGTTTGAACATCACTTGTAATTGGGACTCTAAAAATATTACTATCGACAATATGAATTAATAATTGAATTTTTTATGAATTTATACCAATGCAATAGTCAGTGATTTTAAGTTACTCCAATGCAATGTGTAAGTAAGGAAATTTTGTTTGAATTTTTTTACATTATTGACTTTTCAATTTTGAATTAGTCATAAATTTAATACTAGTTCAGTACATGTGATCAAAGGATCAAAACTATTGTTTTTCATAATGTTTGTCAGGAGAGAAATCATGAAGTATTATGAAAAAAAATCAAAATGTTCTTTTGTGAAACTAAGAATCATGATAAAAAAGGATATTTAAAAGCATTTTTATGTTCTAATAATGAAAATATTCAATATAGCGCCCGGAAAAAAATTAAAAAACTATTTTGCACAACACACAGTATTTTTACGAACCTATGGGCCTCTGCTGCATCGGCATTGGTGGGGTTTGGTGGGACACCAGTTGGTTTCCTGGCATTGGGGTTATAGAACCGCTTATGTTGCTACTGATTGGACTATTCATACTGTATTGTTGGTTCATCTGACTGAGCAACGCCGAATTACTGTTCAGTGCAGGATTCATAGCCGCATTCAATTGAGTGTTGAGGGGGCTCATGGCACCGTTTAACGGATTATTAATCTGCCCGATTATGGGGGTACCCATCGGGCTGGTCATTTGATTGGGCATGGTGTTTTGCATTCCAGTTCCTCCTAAACTGTTTTGGACTGGCCCAGGAGCGAAAGTACCACGCATTCCGCCCTGCCCCGGCATATTCAAGTTTTGCATGAAATGGTGCGGTGGAGCCGCCATTTTCTTTCTGCTAATAACGGTTTTTCATAGGCATTAAATAAAACCTAAACAATTAAATCTACCTCCTAAAACACCAAAATTCAATTATGCGTTTTACAAAAAAAATGTTGGGCAAGACTGCTAGGATCATTCGCCCATTGCCGACTTCCGTCGAGGATTTTCGCTTCTGGTCAAAGACCACCACGTACAAAGAAGAAAAATAACCAATAATTTGCTCAGCTAGCAAAAAATGATTCTGACCGATACCAAAAAAATCGGCTTCCCCCCGCTTCCACCGCGGACCATCCGGGCCCATCCGGCCTCCATACCGGCGTGAACAGGGAAAAACGACGGGGCCGACGACGATTATCACTTTAAAACATGCACTGAACACTAAAAACACTAAGTCCACACAGTGGAAACCGATATCAAACTTTTGAGGACGAATACAAGGGATTTTGTCGGGAGCGAACGGAGGTTAAACCGCCGCGTGCAATGCTCCCCCTAAAACACCATTAAATCTACACAATACTTTCTCCACTTTGTTCACAGTGGGCAAATATTCTCTGGACACTCGCCCATGATATAAGTCATAATTAAACCATTAATTATAATTAAACCATCACATTAATCAACTATGTGTAAAGATCAGGAGACACAAAAAAAATTTTACATGTATTTTTAACAAACAAAAATTGCCAATTAAAAATACGATGCAATTTTTTCCAGAAAAATATGCTTATTATGGTGAAATTTTCATTTAAAAAGTAGCTTTTTAAAAGTTGATAAAGTTGTTTTTTAGTGTTAAATGGCGAAACTTCTTTTTTATCACGTATATAACTTGTTGGTATAAGTCGCCTTGCAACGCATTACTGGGCGCTTAACTATTTTCACCCGAGTTTTAGGTTAAATATTGAAATACAGTTGAAATCGATAAGTTCATTAAAAAAAAAACAACCGTGTTATTAAAAAAAAATACTTGCAGATTAACAGAACTAGCAAAAATGAGTTAGGTTTTTGTGTTGGGCACTTCTTTTTTTGTACTCTATGACAAGTAGGTTAATAAAAGTTAAGAGAAAACTACGTGTTATATATATGAAAGTTTCTTTCTTATAAGTAAAAAATACAAACAGAAAAAATAAATAAAACAAACTCTGCTAGCCATATATTTTAACAGTATCCACTAATCCTAGCTCAATAACCTCAAAAACCCAATTCCCTCGATTGTACGGTGGAAAAATTTGGATTGCTTTTTACCACTTCTGATGTGCTGTCATCAGTCCACAATAGTATAACATAGGCGCGTGTGCTATAAAGTTTTGGGGATAATCCATACTTCAACAGCATGTAATAGCGACGATGTGTCTTAAGGTCCACTTGTCCTTTAGACAGACATTTCATTTCATTTCATTTTTTAAGTTATGTTGTTAATTTAATGAATTTAAAAGTTACAACCACAGCATCAATAACGCCTGACTTGTTTCGTGGGAAAAAGTTGACGTCATCGCTTGGCCTAAACCGCAGAAGTAAATCCAATGAAACCATCCTCGTTGTCTACCGTCCTCAAAATTGTGTTGGTGCAATGTGCAGTTTGCAGAAGCCCACGTTTTTAATTCGATTACAAAAGATTTTTTCATAAATAGTATCGGCTAAATGTACATAACATATATTTGTTAGTCTAGCATTTTAACTAAACGGTTCGATCAGTAGGTAAAAGCAAGTAAAAGTCAAAGAATAGCATTTTCCATTGAAAAATTACAACTTCCCACAGGCTTCGGTTGCCATGTACCAATTCACTGAAAATTATGATGCAGTGATTAGAAAAACTAAACTATACACACATTTTTTTCACTGCAAGTAAGAAGAGTAGCCTCAAAATGATACAATTCTCGAAACAATATGCAGAGTTGGGCAAAATTCATCCAACAAAATTTGATATTTGGTTCCTAATATTAGGCTTTTGAGCTACTGAATTTAACAGGACTTTTCACATGTTTATTTGATAATTTAATTGCAAAATAATTACAGTCCCAGAAAATGAGTGGGTCATAGTAGACAAAACAAAAGTGTCCCTTGCATTTTTACAAGCTGTCATACGTATTCCAAAACTCGTACTTCTAGAGCTCGGCGTACACCGTAAACCATATATGCAAGAGAATTTCAAAATTGCAAAGAAATTAGTTTTCACCTACTTACCCACAAGTTAATATATGTGTGGTAACAAAAATTGCATAAAGCCTAGCCATTTAATAGCAACTGACATTAAATATAGTTTATTCTATCAAAATTAAAAAAACAATGTTGGTAATCGTAGAACGAACCAATAAAATATATCTAGTTAAGAACAAGCTTATGTCAGAATAAGAGACGCGTGGTTACTTTGTACTTTTGGATTCATCTTTTTTCATGTTGCGTTTTGTAGGGTCAATATATTGTTGAGTTTCGGACTTGTTTGAATATCCCAAATTGACCATTTCCTACAACAAACGACTTTTAAAAACAAAATTCCACAAAATAATCAATCGCATTTTGCTCGAAAAAATTCCACAAATAACATATAAGTACAAGACGATGGAGTTGGCTTTGGAGTATTTATACCTTCACTGAATGTTAGGGTCGGACATGGGTTGAATAGGGCTTTTTGTATTTGCTCTGTAGAAATGGTAGCTATTAGTTGCGCTCTAGATCTTATCTTTGATTATAATATTATACAGGGAGAAATTGTCTCCGATTCCAAAAGTGTCCTGCAGAGCTTTGGTTGTAGTGCGGTTGAAGCCTCCAATAGCTACATTCTACAAGATATTAAAGCAAAGATTGATATGTTGAAGTGAAGACTGGGGTGGAAAATATCATTATGCTGGATTCCAAGCCATTTGAGAATAAGACATAATGGATAGAATAGCCTCAGAAACCAGACTTTCAGACTTGCTGAATTTAAGGCCCCCTTTCAGTGAATTTTTTCCCGAGAATTAGAGCGAAAATGTGGCATATCTGGACCATCAAGTGGAAAGATTGGGATCGTTCAAAGGGCAGAATTTATAGTGCAGCTTATAAGACCCCACCAACAGTCCCATTGTTTCATAAATTGCAGTTGTCCAGAAAATCATTGCAGTTCCCCATCACATCTATATAAGATAAACGTAAAACCATCTAATCTGTGTACTGTGTATTTTGTTTGTGCTCCGCATTGGAATAACTCCCAAATTTTGTATGAGTCCCTCATTGATGCCAGCATACCCGCTCCTATTAGTGCCTTTTCTGCACTTTTTCACCATGGATGTATGGAATTTATTGCATGAGTTGTGATTAGTTTTCTTGTTGCATGTGGTATCTGCTTAAAACAGCTTTTTGATTTGCTAGTTAGTGTTCTACCGTACTTTTACGCTTTGATTATAAACATTATGTATATCATTTAGAACTTCAAACATTAGTCTCCTTCGCTGGAGAAGATCAGAAAATCCTCGACATTTATAACTGCAAAGTTTAGTCTCCTTCACAGGAGAAGATCCCAAAATCATCGACGGAAGTTTGCAATGAGAGAATGATCATAGCAGTATTGCCCAACAGTATTAGCATTATTGAATTGAATTGAAGAACAAGATGTCAATTGATCCAAGCAACTGGCTAGCACAGAAAAGAAGAAGAAATAGTTACCTTCTTTACCATGCAATATTAAGATCACACCTTTTTCTGTAGTTTTTTAGCATCGTTGAGTACGAGTTTTGTGTGTGTAGAAATACACTTATTTCATCCTTATTGAGACAACAATGGTCGGCAAACGATGTTGTGTTTGAGAAACTAGCATCAAGCGTTATAATTTAACGCGACTTGATAAAATGGCTGGGAGGAGATTATTTCTTGGATTATTGCTGCAATAGTCGCTAGCCGCTGTTGATTGGTAAGTTTTGACATTTATTTTCAACTGGGATTTACCGCAGCTTTCATTTTTTTACAGTTACATTAGTATTTAGCTGAAAAATTATATTCTGGAGGTTTTATTTAATTTAAACTTTTTCGTTACTGAATAAAAGTCATAGAGTTTATCAGAAGGGTATGATATTAATATCGATATTTTATTTTTTATGTATCCTACAAGCAAGGATTCAAGAATCAGGAGTCAGCTTGAAGATATAGAATTTGAGGTAAAAAGGTCAGTGATTATTTATTTTACTGCCATACTTAAATTTTTTGTAATATGGATATTTATTTAGTGCATTTTGTGACCTATTTTGTTGCAAGACCTGAGGGCATCAAATCCGGTATTATGAGAAGGCGAGAAGAAAATTTTACCAAGCTATAGTCCAAAGCTGAATTCTCAGAGCTTCGGTAACCAGGTAATTTATTAAATTATGCAGGATATGGTTGCTTCTTTATTATTAAAGGTAGTTGAAACATTTCCTCAAAATCTTGTTTTTTTACTATTTTTGTATTTATTTATATTTCTTTATATTGTGTGTTATGTCATGTCGTTCTGGGAACCAAATGGAGTCAAAATATTATTATTTGGATTCCCTGAATCGCTAAGTATCATATTCAGGTATTTCTTGAAGACGGTTATTGTACATCACAAATGCATCATAATTCCAAGATGTTATTTAAAACATTTTTTAACTAGTTAATTAGGAAGTGGTCAATTGACTAGTCCCAACACTAGTGATATGATATTTCCGATAAGCAAACACTTAAGCTGTTTTCGTTAACCTTATATGCACTTAGTATTGTGGAAAACTCTAGAAAGCAATTTTGGATGTAACTGATAAGTTAGTAGTATGTAGTAGAATGTTCAATGTGCTAAATTCCATAAATGACAAAAACCAGTTTTCTGCTGATAAACTGTCTATGTCTATGATATAGCTCGTAAAATTATGAGTTTTCACTTCGTGTAAACCTACTTTGACAACTAGTGCTTTCCATCTCTTTTTTTGGATGAGTTTTGAGCCAAATCTGGATTTTTTCAGAAGTACTGGATACTTTGTATAATTTTGCAAATTTTGACAGCTCACACTTAAAGGACATTATGAAAGCTAGAAAAATATATCATCCCCTTCTCACACCGCCCTGTTTCCAGTTACTTTCTTGACTTATTGTTGCAGAAGTTATGATTGTGATCATTTAGTTTGATTATGTTTACTAATACACATAAATTTATTGTATAGTATTTAAATAAATGTGAATAGTTTTTGTAGTTAACAACTGCCATTTGTTAAAATTGATTAACGGGTCATCAAACGTCACACACCTTAAACACAATCTACAAACAACAATAAAGTAGTTACTTATTTATTTTCCCTTACTGTCTAAGAAAATGATATGTAATCACGCAGACAACATGCAGATATTTATTATTTTATTTCATTAATATTATAATATATGGATACTGAAGCAATTTAAGAATAATAGATTGGTACAAGGGATTAATAGCATGGCCTGCCAGATATCCAGATAGTGGTGCACTGGATTTTTTTCTTTGGGAGTGTTTAAAATCAAAAGTGTTAAAAACATCATTTATACGATATGAAATTTAGAATTAGATATGAGAAAAAGAACTTGGCATTTATATTTAAATTTATATTTGAAATATTCTTTCAGGTTAAAAAAGGCATTTTGGAACAGAATACAGTTAATAATTTTTATATACTCCTTGAAAGGAACCCATTTAATTTCATCTCTCCCAAATTAAACTTATAGTGTGGCAGTAGGATTGAGGCTACCACTCTTGAAATGATAATGACAGGAACAATACAAAATTAAAGCAACAAATGTTTATTTCGCACAGTCGATATGATAAAAAAGAACTTACATAGCAAAAATGATTATGAATGCAATTATATTAGAAATAAAACTAAATGTAATACACTGAACAAAATAATTCACAAAATTTTTCAAATTCTTTTTCGTTATTTTAAATTTTGCTTCTATTTTGATGTTGTCAGCACATGTTGAGCTGAAAATGTTGGTTACTCAAAAAATATTACATAGTTTTTAACAATATACAAAACCTTCAATACTTCGGACTAACAGCAAAATATTTCGTTTTCTCTGATGATAACTTAAATAATAAATAAATAAACTTGAGTTGGATATACAATTAACCAAATCATAAAAAAAATTGTTCCTATGGTTCGCGCAATAGAACTGTATAGTTTAAACAAAAAAATCTCGACTTTTACTTTGTAATAGTTTCATTACACCTGATATAAGGTACTTAATTTCATAGTGGGAAGTCTTCCCGCCTATCTACAAAATAAATTACAGAAAACTCAAAACAAAGCAGTAAAAACCATATTTAAAATAAACCGTCTCACTTCAACAGAAATAGTGCATGACAATAACAAAAATATAGGACAAAAAATTATATTATATATATACAGTGTGTCCAAGATAAGGATGCACAGCATGGGGATCTCGGAAACTATAAGAGATACAGTGTCGGTTAAATTAGACAAAAGTTGCGCATTTTGATACCGAACAGGATCCCGTTTTACAAATTTGAAAATTCCAAGCCGTTCCGGAAATATCCGAGAAAAACCGAAATATTGCGATTTCGTTTTTATTATTTTTTAAAGCTATTTGAAAAGATATGAAAAAACGGAAAACACTTTTCCATTGGCACTTTTTAATCTCTCCAAATTGACGTTAACAAATTTTCATTACAGCGTTTCGATTCCATGGAACCACCATCAACTTTGATTTTTCTTATGGGACGGAAAAAAAGTACACACAGTATTAGGTTGTGCTTTTCATTGCGAATTCAACGATGTACGATACAATACGGTTACTTATGTTTTTATCCAGAAAAATGGCTTTTTAATACATTTCTAGTATTTTATTGTAGTAGGCCATGAGATCCGAACGATGAAAGGCAAAAGAAAATGGTTGACAAGTTCGAGTTAATGTGTTTATTTATTTACTAACTCTAACTGTTCATTTAACATAACAACTAAATCCAACAAGTTAATGAAAAACAAATTCTATAACAAATGTTCGAATAAATGACCTCCATTTTCTAGGCATAAGTACGCCCGTCTCACGGTAGACTCCAAAACACGACTTAACATTTCAGGAGTAATTTTATTAAACGCTGCTCGTACTGATTGACGTAATTGTTCCTCGTTGTCAAAACATTCTTTGAATACCTCATTTTTTATGTAGCCCCATAAGAAAAAGTCCAAGGGAGTTAAGTCCGGGGACCTTGGAGGCCAAGGGGTTTCACTGTAAGTCCCAATGTATTTTCCATCAAACCGTTCAGTTAAATATTGGCGAACTTCTCTGGAGTTATGCAGCAGCCTTGCACAGCGCCTAGCGGTAAATCATCTAAGGCATCTTCTAAATCGTGCCTCAAGATGTCAAGGTACCGCTCGGAAGTTAAGGAATTATTATAGAAAATAGGGCCTATAATCTTGCTACCAAAAATCCCACACCAAATATTAAACCCAAAGCGAACTTGATGTCTGGATAGTCTATTAACACGTGGATTTTGTTGCGACCAATAGTGTGTATTGCGCCTGTTATAAATACCGTTATTGGTCACCATACTTTCATCAGACCAAATCACTTTATATGGAAAATTAAAACTCTCATCACACATCCTGGTATACCACTCACAAAAATGTCTACGTCGTTCGTCGTCACCCGGTTTTAATCCTTGACATATTCTGAATTTGTAAGGCTTAAATTCATTTTTCCTTAAAATAAACTGAGCTGTAGATTTAGCTACCCCATTCTGGTCTTCAATTTCTCTGGTAGAAGTTTGTGGATTTTCGATAACAGATTGTAGAACAATGTATTGGTTTTCTTCATTGGAAGGTTTTTGTCGGGATAATGCAGGCTTCTTAAATGATCCATATTCTTTCAGATTAAATAACAAACGCCGAAAAATACTCTTGTCAGGTTGTCTCCGCTCTGGGTATTTGTTAGAATACATACGCTCGGCTTCCACACAATTTCTTTGGCATCAGATGTAGCAAGACAGCATATCACATTTTTCTTCGTTTGTAAAATTACCTCCCTCCATTGTAGAACAAAATAAATTAGAAAAAGACAACAACAATAAAAATACAAAAACAATAACTAAAGGAATAAACTTATGATCGACTGATAACAAAGACAAATAACATTAATGTGTCATTGAAATTGACTGGATGTCATTTTGTCATGGCCTACTCCATTTAAATGCTGAAATGTATTAAAAATCCATTTTTCTGGATAAAAACATAAGTAACCGTATTGTATCGTACATCGTTGAATTCGCAATGAAAAGCACAACCTAATACTGTGTGTACTTTTTTTCCGTCCCATAAGAAAAATCAAAGTTGATGGTGGTTCCATGGAATCGAAACGCTGTAATGAAAATTTGTTAACGTCAATTTGGAGAGATTAAAAAGTGCCAATGGAAAAGTGTTTTCCGTTTTTTCATATCTTTTCAAATAGCTTTAAAAAATAATAAAAACGAAATCGCAATATTTCGGTTTTTCTCGGATATTTCCGGAACGGCTTGGAATTTTCAAATTTGTAAAACGGGATCTTGTTCGGTATCAAAATGCGCAACTTTTGTCTAATTTAACCGACACTGTATCTCTTATAGTTTCCGAGATCCCCATGCTGTGCATCCTTATCTTGGACACACTGTATATATATATATATATATATATATATATATATATATATATATATATATATATATATATATATATATATATATATATATATATATATATATATATATATATATATATAATATATATATATATATATATTCCATAAAAAAACAAACTGTTAAAAAGTAACTTGAATATAAAGCAAGTGAAACAAATACACAGTCATCAAACACAGTGCAAATGAACCAATTTTTCACACACTCTTAAGTACGAAGGTCGCCATTATACAACTGTATTCAGACGTACAACTCTATACCAAAAGTGCTTGTTGAAGCAAAAACAAAACAATTTTGTCAGAAATTAAAAGTATATTTGCAGTGACATTTTCTACCTAAACTTAATAAGCCATAAAATACCAAGCTCAATATATGCTGGTACCAGTGTTGCAAGTATGTTTTTTTCCCGGTCTCAATGGCATTTTGTTCGTTAGATAAAGCCATACTTTTGTACCGTAGCAAGCGATTACGCGAAAGACGGCCTTTGTTCTTGAAAGGAAAAATTCTTTCCCGTTGACGTTAATTTTAAGAAGTATGGATCCTGGCAAATACGTTTCGTCCGCAAAAACATTCAACTCGCGAAAGTTTATATAAACTTGTTCTTCTGTTTCAATATCCTGCTTAGTCTTCTTCATTTACTTCTATTTTGTTTCACTAAGGACAGCAATTTTTTGCGAGTAGTTCGCACTGAACCATTTAAAGATTGAAAGAAACTTGTCAGCAATTGCCTTGGTTGATTTGCCAAATTGATTCCGAGTCTCTTTGTTTTTTCTCTCAGAGAAATAAATTTGTTTCCTGGAAAAATACATTAGTATTGTCCTCCTTTTGCCTCAAAATTCAAATTATTTTAATATTCTTACGAAATTTTTATGGAATTGTTAATGTTGTCATTTGATACGCGCCACCTAGCGGTCGATAGCTGAGAAATTCGGCCGTTTTGCTCCAGATCTCTAGTCCACGGACTAAGGTAGCTAGCGATTGCGACGTCATATCCGTCGAATTTTGTCATTATTGTTAATGTGGATTGTGAGATAAAAAATAACTGTGACTGTGGCGTCTTATTTTCCTAACAATTTGTATTTATCGTGCCGTTATACTTCACCATCGATCATTTATTATATTCTAAATCGACATTCTTCTTTTTAATCAAGCACGCATGGGCTAAGACTAATTTTGGAAGGTTCGCAGTTTTTGACAGCAACTTCTTTTCAAGTTGTTCTTCGATTGTGGCGGGTTCAATGGTGGGACGCCGTGATAATACTCCTCGAAACTTCGAATCCAGAAAGAAACTGGTGAATTGTTTAGCTGAGTGTTAGAAGTACGTGTGCTACATGCACACCTGCGGAATCGCCGTGGTGCATGTGGATTATCCAGTAAAGTTTCAGTACATGTCCGGCCACGCAACTTCCATCTTCTGACTAGTCGGCCTCCAATTTTATCCAGTATACTATAAGGCCATCCACCGAGGTGAGTCGATAACGAGGATATAGTATTACACATAATATGAATCGCGCAACAGCTCAATAGAGTGGTTATTTCAGGCCTTCATCCAAAAGCAATTAATAGTTGATCTATTGTTGTTGCACCTACACTTTGTGTTACTGCACGACCGCCGCCTTGTTTAAGAACATCACTTTGCCGTACACACCTTCACCTTGAGGTTTCTGATCCACCTGACTGTGGAATGCAGTAGTTTTGAAACCCACCTGGCATGGGAGACCAAAAGTAAGTCTAATTTAGATACCGTGAGTGGAACTTAACTAACTAATGCATTGCGTCCCCAAGTGAAATACTGTGGGTATGGGTTATTTTAAATAGTGTCAGCCCTTACCAAATCCTTGGCAAGGTCAAATGTATGCCTCAACTGCAGGACAAATGCGAAGCTAGAGAGTTAACAAACCACACTGCCTGATTTTACGTCCCCCATAGAGCAACTAATCATTGTGAAAACCTTGTTTCTAATCTTTTTGTTTCAATCTCACAGTGAAAATCGGGGCCACGAGTATGACTCTGAGATAGGGGTAGTTTGCGCCCTGGTCTCTGCTAGCTATTAAAGCTTTGGTAATTGATACAATTGGATGTCACACCAACCCATGCAACATAGGTTGTTTTTATATGTACTGAAAAATGTTGCCATTTAATTTTACCAAAACTGATAATTTTTTTTTGGATCCAAGAAAATATTCTTGCTTAAATCGAAACTGATCTCTTTGGGTTCCTGCTTAAAAGTTTCGAAAAGGCGAGGCTTTATATATTTTAAAGCGATTTCTTTCATCTATATTGGTCTTTTGTGTAGTATTTTGTAGCAATATTTTAGTATGATGTAATTTGACTTGATATCTTTTATAATCTTGTTATTTTGCAAAAAAGGTTTTTGAGACTGCTCTATATTGTTACAATACAAAAATCTTCTGGTGTTGATAAAATCGCATTAACCTGATCTTCAAAATGTAATTCTGAAGAAGATATGTTCCCCAATTTGCAAAAATGTTTAAATTTGAATTTTTTTAATTGCACACCAGCATCTGAATATATTTATCTAGGTTTAGCTATACCTAGCAAAGGCAGACTTTAATGAGGTGGTAACAGTTTCCGCTGCTTCATGGTTTAACTGTGTGAAATCTACATACTTACTACAATAATCCACTGATAATTAGGTATGTAAAATACATACTTCATTAGGCACAAGTTTAACAATTTTTAATGAGGTCCCAATTTCTTTAGTTGTATGATGCCAAAATGCAATCATTTTTGCTTGTCTTTTACATTTGTCTATACCAAAATAAATGCAGTGAATATAATTCCACATTTCTGTGAGTAAAGATTTTTGGAACGCTTACATGATTACATTTAAAAAGTAAATTTTCAACAAAAAATCTTGACATTAATTTCAAAAGATTTCTAATGCTCTTGAAACTTCAATAAAGATATCACATTTATTATCTGAAACTGGTAAACTTTGATCAAAAAAACGTTAACCTCTGCTTTTGTGTCATTCGCTGATGATTCCAGTGATACTGGGAAAAGCAAAACAAAACATTAAGAATAACAAGAATCAGTCATAACAATATTGTTAATTGTTGCAAATGGAATAATGAATTCCAGCATTCTATTAAGAATTGATAAAATAAATCTTTATAAAACGTTTGCGCAACAAAATTTATTGGATTATCAATTGATCAAAAATTCGCATGGGCACTTGTGTTGACTATCTAGCATTAAAATTAAGCTCACATTGTTTCTATTAACAAAAAAGAGGCAGTCCCTATAGATATTTTGAAATTTATATATTTTGGTCTTATACACTCTCGTGCGGGTTAATATTTTGGGGAAGCTCAAGCTCAGGCTTTTCTAGAGAAAATTTATATATATATATATATATATATATATATATATATATATATATATATATATATATATATATATATATATATATATATATATATATATATATATATATATATATATATATATATATATATATATATATATATATATATATATATATATATATATATATATATATATATATATGATGACACTATACTCCGGGATATCATCCGTTCGCTCGTTGAACTCCGACTGGAATCCTGCATCCGACTGGAATCCTGCAAATCCTGCATCCGACTGGAATCCTGCAGACGTTTCGCCAAAATCTCACTTGGCATCTTCAATGCTCGCGCTCCGAAAACGCTTCGAGCGCGAGCATTGAAGATGCCAAGTGAGATTTTGGCGAAACGTCTGCAGGATTCCAGTCGGATGCAGGATTTGCAGGATTCCAGTCGGATGCAGGATTCCAGTCGGAGTTCAACGAGCGAACGGATGATATCCCGGAGTATAGTGTCATCACATTTTTCCATCCGTGAATCAATACGTGAGAATATATATATATATATATATATATATATATATATATATATATATATATATATATATATATATATATATATATATATATATCCACTGATCAAGCTTCTTTTTTATTTTTCTATACGGTTGTATTTTTAAGCTTAATGGTAAGGTATTGTAGACTTTTGGCCCAACAAAGCTAATATGCCGCTGATTAACTGAATTTTTGACTAAGGGTAATAACACATTTTGTTGTGCTGCATTTCTGGTGTCAAAATTATGATGAAGGTCATGCTTATAATAAGATGTTTTAAGCATAAATTTCATCACAGATTTTATGTACAACTGCTCCAAGGTAAGTAGTTTGCTCTCTTATCCCACCCCCATTGGGCTGCTCACGTAATCAGCTACCTTTACACTTTGTGTCCTGCCCGTAAGGTAAGACTTAAATAAATCAAGTGGAATACCCCTTATGCTTACCGTTTGCAACCTGTCAAGTAGGATCTGGTGTGCCACAGTGTCAAAGGCCTTGGCCAAGTATAAAAATATCCCAACAACCTTTTTCCCGGTATTCAAACTTTCTAATACATGTTCAGTAACTCTAGCTAATGCATGTTCTGCACTGATATTTCTCCTGAAGGCATATTGATTTGCTGATAGTTGCTTATGCTTTTCTAGGAACGCAATTAGTTTTTGTTTAATACATTTTTCTATTAATTTGCTTACTGTACTTATTAATGCAATCGGCCTATAATTTGTAGTTAGCTCTTTATTCCCCTGCTTGTACAAGGGTACAACAATTGAGTTTTTTAGAACCGTAGGATAAACACCAGTACCAAAGATGCGGTTAATAATATGTTTTAAAGGTTTTAATAATACTTTATAATTCATTTTAATTACTTCCGATGCGATATTGTCTTCCCCACATGCAACTCCATTTTTTAGATCATTAATATGATGTATAAGTTCACTTTCTGTGACAGGGGCAAGCAAGAAGGATTCTTGGTTAGTACTTTGTTGAACAAAATTAGGATTAATTGGGCGTCTTATTTTTTCTGCCAATTTTTGTCCAATGCCACTAAAGTAAGAATTAAATTCATTTGCCATCAGTGATGATTCACTTAAGGTTTCATTATTTCTGCCAATAATTTTTTTAATCTCATGCTGATTTTCTTTTTCATTGGTAGCCTCTTTAATTACTTTCCATGTTTTTTTTGAATCATGTATGGTCTTTCTCAATTTTTCTCTATAATAAGCATATTTTGTCTTTTGTATTTTTTATCTTGAGGATATTTCGTGCACTGTTTTTTAAGACGATCTCTTTTTCGAATTGACACCAAGAAACTACTTGTGATCCAAGGCTTTAATCTCGCACCAGCTCTTCTCTCTTCTGTGCACAATTTAATGCTTAATTTTAATTGATTTATGAAAGTACTGGCACATAAGTTAACATCACTAATGGCAAGGATATCCTCCCATTCTGTTTCCGACAAGACCCTAGAGAGTTTGGTATAATTAATTTTTCTTATACAATTACTATCAAATTCTTTGTTTGTATTAACGTCAAACGTTATATTTAACAAAATAGGATAATGGTCTGTGAAGTCTCTAGTTAAAATTACTGGATTAATATTATTGTACATTTGATTTTTACACTTAATGAAAAAATGATCAATGCATGTTGCTGATTCGCCCTGCACCCTAGTTGGTTTATCAATGAGACTTGGAAATCCTAGACTATTAAGCATTGTTTGATAATATTTATATTAATGTCACCAACTAAAATATATATTCGTCTAGAGTCCCTAGTGTGTTCCTCCAGGATATTACTCAAACTATGTATAAAATTATCTACATTTGTTGAAGGTGACCTATAGAGACCTAATATGCTTATCCTTATACATTGTTTACATAAAGAAACATGAAGGCTTTTGACACTGTTATCTTCTATTATGGAAAATTGCTCGTAATACTGGTTTTTAACATATATCATACATCCGTCAAACTTATTTACAACACTATTGTTCCAAACTGCTTGATATCCAGATATATTGAAGTCACTAACATTATAAACCGTATGCGTTTCAGACATAACTATAACATCAAACTCCTTACCGATTGATTGCAGGAACACTAGAAAGTTATCAAAATTCTTGTAGATGCTTCTTATATTGACATGGATTAAGTTAATTCCTCCCAAATCATCAAAACAGGTAATGTGGTTTAAATTATCACGCATAGCCACTTCAGAATTCTTGTAGTCATCTACGACATTGTTTAATTCCGTGAATGATTATGAAAAATTTCTTAGATTCATAAAAAACTAATTGGGTGATATCTAAAGGTCGTCCTCGGAAGTAGTTCTTGCAGGTGGTTCATGGTCATTTTTCTTCAGGAATATTTGACCATTTCGGCAGTATACAGATTTATAGTTCTTCGTGATCTTGATTTCTCTGGCTTTTTTGAATAGCATCCTTTTCCTCACGGTCAGATCTTCATTTAAGTATATTTTCTTATCTTCAACTTCTAATTTACATTTACTCACTGTAGTTATTTAGAACAGTTTTCTTCGTTTTTTGCTTATCGAACTTTACGAGGATTGGACTATCTTCATTCTTGTTAAGTCTATAGCTAGTTCTTATCTCATTATCTGGAAGAGGCACTTGTATCATACTGAAAATCTTTTGTACAATATTATTAGTATTTGAATCCCTTTGTTTTGGTATTCCAGCAATGATTATATTGTTTGCCTTTTCTTTCTGTTCTATTTCATCAAATGTGGTTTCCAGCTGTTTAATTCTCTGCTTTAAGTCGACGTTTTCCTGCCTTAACGCTTTTATTTCCACTATGAGTTTTGCAAATGTTCCATTTTGCTCATCAAATGAGTCGGACATGTATTGCACAGATGTTTTGAAGTTACTCATTTCTTGTTCGATTAGCTTCTTGAATGGGGCCAGCAGCTCATTTAAAGTATCTTTACTTATATTTTTCAGCTTTCTTTCATCCATTTTTATATCGAGTTGTTCTATATTAATTTCTTTTGGCTTCTTAACCTCACTTGTACTAGACGCCTTACAACATATTATTTTTCCATTTTTATCTGCAAGTTTCGCTTGAAATGCATAACTTTTGTGAAAACTAGAGCCACAAAATTCACAGTCTAATTAAGAATTTACTTTCTTTTTACAATGTTTACAACACTTTTCCTGTTCCCCAAATTCCGCGTGTTTGAGTGACATAACCTATATAATATATATATATATATATATATATATATATATATATATATATATATATATATATATATATATATATATATATATATATATATATATATATATATATATATAATATTTTCAAGATTATACGTTGGAAGATTATACGTTGGAAACTATATGCTTAAATAAATTATTTGTAATAAATCGTGACTGAACCTCGAAAAAAAAAAAGATTTAAATGTTTCAGTGGAAAAACATTTTAAGCATGAAAATATAAAATAATGTTTAATTTTGGTTGATCTTCAATATATACCTTTCTTAATTTGTTTTTTAATTATTTTATTATTTAATATGTCTGTCCTGGTGTAACATTTTGCGTGTTACATTTTAGATACAAGGTATACTCTGTAGTTCAGAGGAATGAACAAATGCTTATCTTACATTACCTTACCTATATCAAGTAAAAAGTCGTTATCATAATTTTTCACATGAGATCTTGATAGACGACTATAATAATTTATTATTTTGTATAAAAATAAATTTTATATATAAAAATGTAAAGTATCAATTTGAGAATCATTCATTAAAAAACAGTAGCGTTTAACAAAATATAAATTTGGTGTTAAAATGTTTTTATATACTCTCAGTTTCGACCACACACTTAGCACTTTTGAAACCCCATACCGGTACATTTGTTTTTTCAGCTGTCTTATTTGTTATGTATTTATAAATGTCAAATTATTTTCTATTATACAGCCCGGGTATTTGATTTGCGATGAAGTATCAATCATTGCATTATCTATTTGTATAGCCCCGTTACCCAATACTTGAGTTTTATTATATTTGTTTCTAATATCGTTTTTTTTTTGTATCTACATTAAGTTTGAGCGTATGTTTCTTAGACATTGGGGTAAATTATTTAATTCGTCATTCAATGTAACTATGATATTGTCTAAATCAAAACCTGCGAAGTAAATTTTGCAATTTTTACAGTAACATTGATATACAATATAAACAATGTAGTACCTAACATGGTACACCATTTTTACTTTTTTTTCTTATGTGCGATTTAAAAAAAGTTTTGCCCGCTTAAATTAAATACTATTTGTGCGATAGTCTCATCTTGTCTTTGTTTGATTATGTGGATGTTGTTTATAAGAGTTCACTAAATACTCACTTGTATATCTCACCCATATCGTAATCACATCACGCCATATTTAAATTGCAATAATATAATGAATATGATTAATATCAGAGAGTGTCACATGTATAATTTTGTTTTTAGACTCCGGTCAACTCGAATATCTTGGACAGCAGTTCATTGTTTTTTTTTTGTATAATCATGGCACTAGAAATGTTAATGGTTTCAGGGTTCCTAAGCACACAAGGTCCTTTATTTTTGTTGCGGTTCGAATGTGGAATTCCATTTGTTCTCACATAATAAAAGTTTAACAAAACAACAAACAAAGCAAAAACATATTAGCTGTTTTTTTCGTATTTCATTGTTATCGATGGTCTTCACGTAGATGCACCCATACATAAATAATTAAATCTTTAAACGCGTGTTTTTTGTGAACCCGTCTCACATTGCCTCTTGCTCGCGTCGACCTTTTTTTTAGTTTTATAGTTAGTTATGTATTTTTTTGTATTTTTTTATTTTTGTTTGTTTCTTATACAGCCTGATTTGTTATATAAATGCAGGGTTGGACCACGCAAGCAATCCTTTTTGTCACTGTTATTGTTATTCACTAATTGTGAATTGTGAATAATACTATGTAGCTTGCCAAATAAATAAATAAATAAAATTTAACATTTAACTTAAAATTTAATTATATTTTTGGGCTGTTACTTATCAAAAACAGACAAGTATATTGTAGACAAAATTCACATAAAATAATAATAAAATCACAATAATATTTAAATAATTAAGCTGGTAAAAGCCGGTAACTAACTTCAAACTAACAAAGTGAAACTTTCGTATAAACGCCAGCGTTAAATTTCAATGATCCAACTTTTTAAATTTGATAAAACGTTAAATTAAATTTCTGTACCTATAAACTCACCTTAAGAATGGCGGTACATTACTATTTATTGCTAGCTTGCTAGCTTTTACACCACGAACTTTCGAATGTGAAAAATCCTCCGAAATTTTAATGTATGATAAATATATCAAATTTGAGTAAATTGTCGTTTTGTTTTTTTATAAAACCCGCATCAACTATTTCCAGTCTTTAATAGATTAGAAGAAAATAACTAAACACCATGTTCTAAATGTGAGTATTGTGCGTTTTATGAGCAGGTAAAATTATTCAAATTTTAAACAATTTGATACATTTCTATTATCATCAGGTTTTTTTTCTGCGACAAGCGTACTGCACCACTCTGTGGGTTTCTTTTACTCCATTCCATCTTATCAAGGTCTTTTTTTTATGTTGTCCTATAGGCTAATCGGCATTTTTTTAGGTGGCTGACATATTGGCTCAACATTTTCCGTTATTTTGTAAGTCATAAGAAAAAATGAACTTGTTTTCTCTAGTAAGTCGCTAAAATTACTACTACTACTACTACTACTACTACTACTACTACTACTACTACTACTATTTATTATTTTTATTTAGTATTTAAATACAAGCCTTACATCACCAAGTGTTTTTTTTATTTATAAAAAAAGAATTTAGAAGTTTATGTTTTATGAAAAAATTGACGCGGAGAAAAAAGTTTCTCATACATCCATCTATCGAATTTTTTTCCCATGTAACTGTAAAGTTTTTCTTTAAATAAATTAACAAAGTTTGCAGTATATTTCTTTCAAACCACTCATTTAAAAAATATCAAAAACTAGAAAATAGAAAGTGTGTTTTTCTGCCCTGTTTATTTTTAAATGGAATCGCATTTGTTTTGAGGAGCCCCGCATATAAAATTTCACGAAAAAGTAAAAAAAAAACTTGTTCTTCATTAAAACATTTCGGCGTGTTCTAAAATCTTGTTTCCCATATCCCAATCTATGTATGTGGTTTGCTTCCTACACGTCCGCACACACTTTTGTTATTTATTTTTAAAATATTTTTTTGTAAATATACTAGTAATACTATTATTATCATTATTATTATTATTAAAAGCAGGAATAAGATTGAGGTCAGGATATCATTTGTAATCCATGGCTTGTTTTCTCTACAATTGTTTTGTTCAATATTTGTGCAGATTGTGGTTAGATTCAATTGTTATTATTAATACTTCGGGGTCTATACTTAAACGTTTGGCAAATCGTAGAAAGCTAGCATAGAAGCAATTTTCTTTTAACAACTTTACCTGAGTCTAGGCCGTTGTAAGGGGGGTTGTGAAATAGTGATCGACAATTTTTGATTTCGGTAGTATTTGAAGTTCCAAAAAAAAAATCGCAAAAAACCTGGGCCATAAGTTTTGAAGATTGACTTGAGACTATGATGTTTTCAAGGTGTAATTCTCAATTTTTCACTAATTTCTGTCCCTATAATAATCTGTTCAACAAAAACCAAAACCTATTTAACGATTCTAGGAATTTTTAATCACAGGATCTACCTGTCCTGTAAGCTACCTAATTACAATTCGATGTCATCAAATAAGTGGACTTTAGTACTTAAGTTTCAGTTTTAGTTTAGTGGTGTTGTTAAGAGATTTCAAAATTGTCAAATTGATTGATTTTGAATTTGTTGGATTTGTTTTTTGTGTGGTTCAAAACTTAAGGTTTAAATTTCACCGGATAAATATGGGATATAAGTTTTTTAAAATAATTTTCCGTTAAAAAAATGAGTAAAATATTTCTTTGATTGGAAATAATTAATTTCCAAGTGTCAAGATTTTGTTTGTCATGAAAACAGAGATTGTTTTTTCCTGACCAAACGTTGTTATTTCATGCTTGTCAAAGTATCCGAACTTAATTCGATGCCTAGAGGAAATGCTAACCTAATCTAGCAATTAATGAATGAATGAAAAGTACTGCAAGAAAGTAATAAAGATAAATAATCATATTTTATTTAGTTTTATATTTTATGAATAAAATGTTTTTAAAGAATGTATGTTTAAGAAATGTTTATTAATAAATTAATTTTGTCTGAAATTGTTTTAGGAGATAATTGATTGAGGTTGTACAACATGTAACTGTTTTGCAAAACCCAACTAAATTATTCTTAATTTTTTTTTTTGGCATGCAATGTATACATTTATTTTTTTTATTTGTAAACTGTTTTATGTCGCAACAGACCAAAAAGTGTTTCGAATTCTTTTAGTATTTGATGTGCAAATTGTGATTAGGGTTAATTGCCAATGATAGAAAGTTGGTATAGCAACATTTTTGGTGGTTTGAAAAACTTAATTATTGAAATTAATTGCGAGAGTTGTGAAATAGTGATTGCTAACTTTTGATTTCGGTAGCGAAACACGCAGCCTTAGCATTTGAAGTCCTTAAACATTGCAAAAAAAGTTAACGGCCCTCAGTTCTGAAGATTGACTTGTTAGTGCTAATAATCTTAAGGTATATTTTTGAGTAATTCTAGGGGTCAAACGAAGGTCTCTTCAGTATAATGCACACAGGTCTTAATTACCTAAAATCCTCTTAGAATAGGAAAAATCTACCCACCGATTTTAAGAATTTTAAATTGCAAGTCAGGTAGGAAGGTGCTTGAGCTAAATCATTAAAATTGGAAATCGTCAAACCTTAGTACTTAAATTTAAGTTTTCGTTTAGGTCGCTTGGACAGTGGTGGTGTCGAGAGATAAATTTGAGTTGTTAAAAATGTAATGGAAGCAACTCCATTAGGTATATGATTTGTATTGTAGTTGTAAAATGAAGCAAAGTTCTGATTTTACCGCTTAAATAATTTAATAATGAATAAAATTGATTAGTTTTGGTTAGTTGACTAAACTTAATAATTAATGAAAGGTGCTCTTTCACGAAATAGTAAAAAAAAAGTAATAGAGATAAATAATCACATTTGTATTTTATTTTGTATTGCTTAAATAAAACGTTCTTGAAAAAGGTATTTATTCATAGTGTGTACATGATTAGATCTATTAGTTTCAGAAATGTTTTAATATATTATTTTTAAAATGTAAGTGTTGTAAAGATATTTTATAAATATTGGTACCAAATAACCCAACTAAATTATGTTTCCAAATTAATTATTTTTAGACATGCAATGTTTTACATCTTATTTTATTTGTAAAATGAGTTTTATGCAGCACACAAAGCAGTTTGTAATAAACCCTATGGATTTTTTTCCTATGTAATTGCCTAAGTTTTTCCTTAAAATTAGTTAGGAATGATAGAAGTAGCCCAATTCAATCCCCAACACTAATTTAAAATTTTATTGTTTTATCTGTTTTCGTTCTTAAGATCAAAAATAAAAATTGAATTTTTCCGCCATATTTCTAGCTTGATATTTCCCTAATGGCTAGTTTTTAACCCAACGATTGTATGACATAGAACCATTTATTTTAAACAAAGAATCACCTATTTAAGTTTTTTGCATTTATTTTGTGTTAGGTCCGGATCTTGTTTTTCTACTTTTTGTATATATTGTATATTCTTTTGTTTAATGTTGTGCAAATTGTGTTAGGTGAGTGCATAGTCCATAATTTTAAAATAAAATGAACTCGATATTTTCATCGGTGTTCAAGGCGTAATTCTCAATTTTTCACAAATTTCTGGTCCAACCAAGATCTCTTCAACATACCCAGGTGATAAAAATGCCTCAATTCACGTCGAAACCTACCGACCGATTGTAAGAATTAATTATTGGTCATGTTAGAGGGCGGATAAGCTACCTAGTGACCTTTGGTAATCCTCATATAAGTGAACATTGGTATTTAAATGTTCGTTTAGTTCCTTTCAGATATTTAATATTACCACTTATTCTTCCATTAATAATTAAATTTAATTATTAACTGAGTCACTAATAAATTATTTTTAGTCTAATCAATTTTATATTAACTATTCAGTAGCAAACTGGGGACAGACAAAATGGATAAATCATCTCTTTGGGCGGAAACAATTCATTTCCAATTATCAAGATTTTGTCATGAAAACAACTTTGTTATTTGATGCTTGTCAAAGTTTCTTATCGTAATTCAATACCTAGAAGAAATCCTAACCTAACCTGGCAATTAAAAAATGAATAAAACATTGGTTTGATTGGAAATATTTCATTTCCAATTACCAAAATTTTATTATGAAACTAGAGCTCACCAAACGTTGTTATTTCGTGCTTGTCAAAGTCTCCGAACGTATTTCAATGCGAAGAAGGAATTCTAACCTAATCCACTAATTAATGAATGAATGCAAAGTACTGCAAAAGATAAATAATCATATTGTATTTTGTTTTGTATTGTTAAAATAAAATGTTTTTGAAAAAGGTAGATCTGTTAATTTCTGCAATCTTTAATAAGTTATTTTTAAAATACTTAGCTGTGCTTAGAAGATATTTTATAAATGTTGGTAAAAAATGTTCCGCAGCACACTGTCCCGCTATTGCTTCTCAACTTGGATTTAGATCACCGTATGTTTCGAGGAAGTTTCCTTCTAAATTTGCCATTAAACACAAGCGTATTTTAGTCGTAGACTTTTTTTGACTTGCATTATTTTTGTATCTGGACACATGTTTTACGTTTTTTGAAAAAATTGCAACTGGCAACTTTTTTTCTAGTAAACCCAGCTATCGAAATTTATTTTTTCCATGCTTTAAATTAATTAAGAATTAAAAAAACTAAGAAAATGTAAATAGTGATATTTCCGTAATATTGTATTGTTCCATCTATTTTCGTTTTTGGGATAAAAAATAAGTAATCGCATTTGCCCACACACATCACATCTCATTTTTTGAAGAACTAAACTTTAGGGAAAAAACTTTTTAATATTTATTATTATATTACGATAATAATATTTCTATACCTTTATGGTTTACTTCCTACATGTCCGCTCCAAACTTTTATTATTTGTTCTTAAAATCTTAAAAAAAAACTATTATTAAACGCAGGAATAATGTTGTAATAAAAAATGGCCCTGGTCTCCTTTTTTAATTGTTGATTCACTGATAGCTTGAAATACGGGTCTCTCTTCATTATTTATTTATTACAGATGACATTTTAACTTCTAAAGTCAGGTTCATCAATCAAAATATTGACTTCTACCTGACTTTCATTAGGGTTGACATAAGCATTCAAGATGAAGTTGATCTAACTGCCATTGTTTTGACGAATAGAGAGCGTCAATTTTTTCATGTGTCAATCTTGGGGTCAATTGATTTTGTTCTTTTCTTTTCTCGAACTCAAATATTCCGGGCGATACAAAGGTGTCGTTTTTAACAAGAATAAGTGCATACCCTATATTTTATTACATTTAAAAAATAAAATGCTTTTTAATTTTAATAAATACCTTATATTACGCCGTAATTGATGTTTTTGAAATATTCCGATTCTAGTAATTACCTAAAATAGAATGTTCAAATAAGTGAAGCTTAATACTAAAAAAATCAGTTTTTGTTTAGTGGTCGTCGATTTTAAAAATTATTAATTTGATTTCTTTTGAACTGGAATCATTAAAAATTTACCTATTATTGGAAGGAAGCACCGGCATGAGGTAATTTAAATTCGACCGGATACGTTAGGGGTATAGTTTTAATGTCAATGTTTAAATAAATAGAGTAACAGTTTACTTAGCTAAAAAGGTAACATTTTGGAATTTGAATTCATTTGAGCCGTGCGCTCAGCTTGTGCCATTGTGCCCGGGCCCTGTGAAGGACAATTCGTGAGTTTGTAGGGAGTATAGAAGAGACCGAGTGCTAAGGCATAGCGAATTATGTTATTATTTATGTTTATTACTTTTTTTGCAAGCCCTTCGAAGGACACTAAATTACCCGCTTAGCAATTTTCAAATATTTAGTATTACCACTTATTCTTTCATTCATTAAATGTAGAAATAAATGTCAGCGAGGGGGTAATTTTGAAGGTGTTCATTCAAAGTTTACTCATGAATCCATTAGTTTCAGAAAGCTGTCAGACGAAGAATTTTCTCTTAAATTACGAACGTCTTTATCTGAGCCTCGATCGTTTTAGAAAATTTATTAGTGAAATTAATTCCGAGAATTGTGAAACAGTGATCACTAATTTTTGATTTGGGTAGCAAAATACGCAGCCTTATTTTTGATGTCCCTAAACATGGCGAGTTGTGATTGCGTACTCTTATAATGAAATAAATTGGTCTCAATCTTTCTAAGTTTTCAAGGCATAATTCTCAATTTTTCACTAATTCCTGGCACAACGAAGATCTCTCCCTCTCCAACACACAGGTCCTAAAGGTCTGAAAACCATATTCGAAAACCCTATCGATCGATTCTAAGGATTTTTAATTAGAGAACATACAGGGCGGCGCTTAAGCTACCTTAATTACTATTTGGTAATCCTTGAATAAGCCAACCTTAGTATAATCTGCCCCAATCGTCATCGTGTTGCTATTATGGAATCCAACGGCAATAAAACTGCTGCGATAGGTATTAATCGAAAGAACATTAGGGACGGACTATCAAACGTTTTGGTGATAATATATATAGTTTTTGGTTATTTAAGTGGGTGTAATCTTATTGATTAAATTATTAAATGTATACAATAAATTCATAGCTAGGGATATTTATACATAATTACATTTTTATTATAAATATCTAATTATTTTTTTCTGCCGGAGTTATCGATCGAGTCGATTAATTATAATAAGATTTATGTTGTTTTTTATAGGAACGTAAGAGACCTTAATTTTTATAATGCGCAGTACTGAATTTTCCTTGCTCGCAATGGGTATGTTATTAATTACATTTTTTATTGAAATCATAACACTGCGAGTAACATTTTCTGATCTGATGTTTGATATTACTTGGATCCATAAATGAAGTTAAACATGCAATGATATTGAGGAAGACGTAAAACAGTATGCCCAGTCTGTTCTGCCAAATTATCTCTTACATACAATTTTTTAATTGCATATGAATTTAGTACTTCCAAAAGTTGCGCTTTCTTGGAACTGAATTCAAAATAAATATCATTTTCTAACCAATATTCCTGGATTTCACTTTTTCAGGCTGGTGCTTTGCGTGCCAGGCGGCTGTGGTAGCTTGAGTTGTCCGTATCGATAATACTGTTATTTGTAATATTTTTTAAAAGATTGTTTTGAAGTCAATTGATAATCCAACCCAGAATCCGTAATATTCTTTATACACAACAGCAAGCGGTTTGGGATTTTACTCTCTAGTTTTCGTACAACTCTATTGAAAGTGACACAGCTTATTTATATTGGTTTGATCTGCATCTAGTTTCTTTTATTTATTAAGTCTACCCAAGGTAGGAACTACTTCGCTGTGATAAAGACAATATGTTTTCTTTCTTATTGGACTATTGTCTATACGTTGAGTTTGAAAATCACTACGTTTATTCCTTTTCTTCAATAAATCCTCTACCGATTAGAGTTTGGATACAAATTTTTTACAACCTGTTTTGCATCAAGCTGCAAATGATGTCATTGTTATATATAAAATAACTTTTTTCGAAACGCACAGTAAAAACGCTGCCACAAATAGTCAACGTTCAAGAAATATATCAGAAAGTAAGAAATATACCCGACCTACCCCTGGTAGTTATGGCAATAGTTACAGGTTTTACCAATATTGATATTAAACTACTGCCATTGGCCTATTATATATTGCATATGGTTGCAACTTTTGAATTTTGGTAGAATCAGTCGGTGCATTTCCGATTATGTTCTGTAAATCGGGGGCGAGAGGTCATCGACCTCAGGAGTAGGTGTAGCGACAATAGTGCCGAATGGACCGAAGCTTCTCCCTACTCAAGACCATCGTGTGTGGCAAAGCGTCACATCCTTCTCGAGGTGCCCCTGTTTTTTACCGAACACGATGGATCTAGACCAGATAAGGTCGATAAAAAATCCAACTCCAACTGACAGGGTTGGCCCTACTCAGTGGCTACAGTCATGTTACTCACAGTCTGAATAATCTGTATCATCTACAACAGCAAATATATTAGCTGTTTTTATATTAAACGAACACATTCTTGATATGAGACCATCTGCATATATAATTATTAATGCCTGGGGGTGCGGTGCGCCTTGCAGGTTCATCTTGGATACCTATACAAAGAATTTGTTCATACTGGATGTTGTTAATGTCGATGATTACGCCATAATATCTGTCGACTCCTGATGATGGGAGAGGAAACTTGGAAGTATTCATTTGGTCAGGACATTGGCTAAGTCTTGAAGGAGTAGACGCTGCGAGTCCAGGAAACCATCAGGATTACTTCGAGTAGCTGTGGTCTCCGTTGTTGGGCCAGTGTTCTGAATGACCAGAGGTTAAAACGAGGTTACTTTGCTGCACTTTTTTAAGTGATATGGAAAATTAAAAAAAATCTAAAAATTAAAAAAATAAAGTTATGTATGTAAAATAGTTGTACAAAATATACACCGTCATATGCATTTACTGAACCTACAACCAACCCATTCTTGATGTGGTTGAAATCGTCTTTAACTGATATTTATAGTATGTTTAGGAACAAGAAGTCCAAATCGTATCTATATAAAAAGGTGTGACCATCTGTATATTTAATTCATAATTCTTAAATCCTGGAGGTGCGGTGCGCCTTCCAGGTTCATCTTGGACACCTACACAAAGAATTTGCTCATACTGGATGTGGTTAGCGTCATTGACTGCGCCATAGTGTCTGTCGACTCCTGCCACTTGATGATGGGGGAGGAAACTTGGAAGTACTCATTTGGTCAGGACATTGGGTAAGCCTTGAAGGAATAGACGCTGCGAGTCCACGACACCATCAGGATTACTTCGAGTAGCTGTCGTCTCCGTTGTTCGGCTCGTATTCTAGATGACGACGTTACTTTGCTGAATTTTTTTGCGTGCTGTGGAGAATAAAAAAAGATCTTAAAAATGCCATAGTGAGTATAACGTAATGTGGCAACGCAAGAGTAGACAAGTAATTATCAAATAAAGTTATGTATGTGAAATAGTTGTACAAAATATACACCGTCATATGCATTTACTGAACCTAGATCCTCGTTCAGGAATAGAAAAAATACCTCTTTTGAATATGAACAAGTTCATCTTAGTTTGAAGACAATTTGCACATATTCAGTGGCTTCTGCATTGAATTACTCTCTGAAATTCATTATAGTTAAAGACAGATTTGCCCAGGGGGGAGTTGGACGTTATACGAATTGACAACAAAACGTGCCACCTCTTTTATTACATGGTGTGTATCGAAAATTTATTATGCCATGAAATTTTTACATGTCGTTCATTGACTCTTAGACTATATAATTATTGTTCAATAAAATCCCCATTGGCGGCAATAACGGACTCAATCGGAGATCGGAAACGGCTGCTTGCTCAAATCAATGCTCTTTCTTCATGTTGATCATTGTGGGCAATAACGGGCTCAATCAAATGCTCTTTCTTCATGTTGATCATTGTATTCTTCAGCGATGAAATAGTGTTATGGGGATATTCCGCTCAACTGCGTCCAATTCGTAATAATCAAGGGAATTAGGATTCGGGGAGCTAGATGGCTATACGAGGTCTGACAATTAAGTAATGCGGCAAAATTCAAAAATCGAGTGTATTTAAAATTTAAGGTACACCGATGTGATCCCGTTCAAAGTAGTCCCCTCCCGCATCTATACCCTTATTCCAGCGAGTTTTCTAGTTTTCGTAACAATTTTGAAACACTTCTTGTGGGACCTCTCCGAGTACCCTCGTCACAGATTCTTGGATATCTTCAACGACGTCAAAATTTTTTTATATGGCGGAAGAGGAAGAAGTCGCAGGGTAAACATGTCCGATGCATAAGGCGGTTGCGGTAACGTTGCGATGCCTTTAGAGACCAAGAATTGGAGACACTGAACGCAGTGTGGCAGGGAGCATTATCGTCATGCAGAACCCCAGTCTTTGCGATCTCTGGACGCACTCTGAGCATCTTTTTTCGTAACATTTCGAGCACATTGCGGTGAATACTTGATTTACGGTCTGTCCAGGTGGTACGAACTCTTTGTGAACCAACCCTTTGCTGTCGAAGAAGCAAATCAACATGGTTTTTACTTTGGACTTGCTCATTCTCGCCTTATTTGGCCTTGGAGCTCCAGGGGACAGTCACTGTGGGCTTTGTCGTTTAGTTGGGGGGTCACATTGAAAGAACCAACTTTTATCTCCAGTAATTACTCGATCTAGAAAAGTAGGATCACTTTCAACCTGCTCGAGACAATCTTGAGCGATGTTCATTCGGTGGGTTTTTTGCTCATCTGAAAGGTTCTTCGGAACCATATTCGCGCACTGCTTTTTCATGGTGAAATCTTCGGTTACAATCTTTCTGTTTCCCGGTTAATATTAAACTCGAATTGAATTGAATTGAATTGAATATTTGAATGGTTAGTCGCCGGTGTTCACGAACAAGGGCGCGGCCTGGAACACCCCTGTTTTGGCACTCGAGTAAGAATATTTTTTTTGTATTGGCTTTACCCAATAACAATGGGTAATACCATCGTTAAAGTTCACAGGAGAGGAAATTTTCTATAAATTCTTTTAAAATCCACGCAAGGAAACTTTTTCAGATCACTGAATCTCCCCATTAAAATACCAAGAGTTGTGATTAAACAGGTTTCTTGCTATAGTGTAATAAGCCAATGCCTTTTTTTTTTTCATCCAACAATACAAACGATTTCTTCATTTCTTCACTGAAAAACTTTTCTATAAATTCTTTTAAATTCCTCACAAGGAAATTTCTGAACAATTAATTTTCCCATTTAATTATCATGAGTTGTTCCTTAAACAAGCAATATAATATAATACAATATAATTTTCTTCATCTGTATTAGAAAGTTGTTTATTTATATAAATTTTAATTATACCCTTATAGTTAATTTTTACCTGCAGTAAGTACAATTATTGTAGAAGTAAGCAATCGTTTGTCCTGTGGTTGTACTTAAATTTCTTTTGTACGGCCATATTGATATTGAAGCAATTTACACACTTTAAGTAGACGCACACAAAATAGAAAATAGACGCGAACTTTAACGTAAACAATAGAAATGGGGCTTACGCCCGACAATCAACACTGTGGATTTAGACCAGGTAAGGTCGATAAAAAATCCATCTGACAGGGTTGACTCTCAGTGGCTACAGTCATGAAACTCGACCGTCTGAATAATCTGTATCATCTACAACAGCAAATAAATTAGCCGTTTTCATATGAAACGGACCCATTCTTGATGTGGTTGAAATCGTCTTTAACTGATATTTATAGTATGTTTAGGAACAAGAAGTCCAAATAATATCTCAACAAGGTGAGACCATCTGTATATTTAATTCATAATTCTTAAATCCTAGGGGTGCGGTGCGCATTCCAGGTTCATCTTGGACACCTACACAAAGAATTTGCTCA
Source organism: Cylas formicarius (assembly GCF_029955315.1). Lineage (NCBI taxonomy): Eukaryota > Metazoa > Arthropoda > Insecta > Coleoptera > Brentidae > Cylas > Cylas formicarius. The sequence goes on from NW_026844365.1 coordinate 20,131,785, forward strand.
TACTGGATGTGATTAACGTCGATGACTGCGCCATAGTGTGTGTCGACTTCTGCCAGTTGATGATGGGGGGAGGAATAGACCTTGCCAGTCCAGGATACCATACTTCGAGTAACTGTCGTCTCTGTTGTTGGGCTCGTGTTCTGGATGACCAGAGGTTAAAACGAGGTTACTTTCCCGCACTTTTTTGAGTCATGTGGAAAAAAAAAAACAAAAATGCCATATTGAGTATAACTTAATGTGGCAACGCCAGAGTAGACAAGTAATTTTCAAGGTGGCAACAATGGATCAACTTTTGTTTGACACGCTGTAGCAAAAAAGTTATGAAAGTTATAACTTTTCATTTTATTTTCAACAAACTATGGCTCCACTACTTTAATTACCCACGATTACTTTTTGACATAATAGGTTGGTTGCATCATGACGACCATTTTTTTTTAAGTTTGCAAATGATCCATTGTGTATTAATGTTAGGGTACAATGGCTCACCCCTAAGTAAACAATGGATCACTGGAGTACACAATGGATAATTATTTTTATAAGTATTAAAGAATGGACATACTAAAATGGATATAATTTTTTATTTATATTTATAAAAATAAAACAAATTCAGGTATATAAGTAATTGGTTGACAAATCCCTTATTCGCTAGATTATAATTAGCAACTATATTTTGAGACTAGGTACTAATAAGTCAAGTACGAATAGGTAAATGATAACTCACTCTTTTAGTAATAACTAAACACATATCACTTTGGTAACGACTAAACTTGAACAAAACATAAATGACAGCTTCTTGATTCTCTAGGTCTTAACCAATAACTAAACTATCTGACCTAAGGACTAGAAAAAAGAACACAACGAAATTTACATTAAAATTGAAAATATTGTTGATTTCTTACATCTAGGCACAATAACAATCGACATAAACATAACTTCTGATATTAGAGATCATAGTAATAAACAAACAAACAGAATTAAAAAATGACTTAATTAACGTTGAGGGCAGATAAATCTAATGGGAAACTATAGAAAGACTGCTGTCTTGAGGTACTGCCACTACAAATTGGCTTTGGTAATATCAATTTGACGTCATCGTCTTTCACGAAAGATATGTCAGGCACATTGGGAACTCGAAATTTATTTTGTTGATTTTGTCTTAAAAAACTTATTTGGTATTCTAGATCCTTGTTTCGAGTTTGCAGTATTTTGCCTACATAGTACAATACTTTCTTTTTAGTCGCAAATTCGACAAGCACATATTCACCCTCTTGTGGCGGTCCTGGTAAAGGTTGTTGCAGATCGTCATGTGTTAATATTGAGACCTCATTGTCTTTGTCGCCAATCCAATCTGAATCATAATCATCGTCAGAATCCTGAAAATCGGTTTCAACGTCCTCATCAGAATCGCTATCCATCACTTTTCTTGAAACTTTTTTCCTTTTCAGCGCTTTTTCCTTTTAGTTGCAGCCTTTTCCATCCCTATCTCAGCTTTCTCAGGCGTGTCCGTAGCTATTATACTGCGGCCAAGTCTTCTACGCTTTCTGTTGGACTTTCTTGGCCCAGCTCTTATTGGTTCTCTAAAATCAAATGGTGAAATAAAAGCCTGACCGTTATTGTTACCTTTAGGCGTTGATATACTGGGATGTTTTGGTACAATACGTTCTGGCGATATTCTGGAGTTATTTTCCGTTATAAGCATCGCTGAAGAGCTGCTTGAGAGATTTATAGCACCTGGGGTGTTGCCATTGGAGTTATCGTTACCAATAATACCTGGTATTTTGTCAAGCTGATCACGCATGTTGTTAACAGTTATGCCCGAAGCGCTGTCTGTCGTAGGTACGGTAAGTCGCGATGTAGAAGGAAAGTTCAATGTAGAAGAAACATCATTATCTGCTAATGGTACACGGCTTAGTTGATGCATATTTTCTTCTCGGATTGAACAATCGGTGCAAGGACGATCAGTCACCGAACTGGGTAAAAAGTCGTCATCATTATAAACAAATCTATCAAACGGAAATATCCCGCACTTCTTGAATGCATTCGTTATATTAGATGGGGTCATAACTTTAAAAAAAGCTGACGCAACAAGCTCTCCAATGTCGTAGGTTGTGACTGGTTTCCCCGGATTTCGTAGCATCCATGAGTCTATGGCAGCATTGTAATACGTTTTGAATGGCGAGAATATGGCAACATCCAGAGGTTGTAGCTTTCCTGAGGTATGTGGGTGTATGGTGAGGATGTGCACCCCTGAAGCTTTGGCCAAATCTAACGCTGCAATTGAAAGATGCGATTGGTATGCTTTGATTCTCTGGTGATGAATTCGTATGCTTCACAAAGTGTTTAATCACTTTTGGAAATAATTCGGAATTCATCCATCCAGTTGGCGCAGCTAAGCCAAGTGTTCCTGTGGGAGTATTTTTACACATAAAGTCCTTAAAGTTTTTCCTGGGAAAAACCATTACGGGTGGTAGTGCGAATCCGCTTGCACTAATAATACAGCACGTTGTTACTAGAGTTCCTTTTTCACCACTTGTAACTTTTCCCAAACTTTTTCGTCCCTTTGGCGCTATAACCTTCTGAGGTTTTTGAACGGTGCTAGTGGAGGTCTCATCGAGATTAAATATTATTGTTCCATCTGAAAAGGCTGGATTCCTCTCCATTAAATTTTCGAGATTGTCATAAAATCTATCGACATTAACTTTATTAAATGCTGTGGCTCTTGCGAGACTGCATGGTTCTGGTCTGCGCAAACTCAACTCTGATCCATCATCCATCATGATCCATTGTGTACTTACAAAGACTGAGCCATTGTGTACTAGGACGCCATTAATATTTAAAAATTGTACCCAGCCGTAAATTAAACATACTAATCAAAAGTTTCTGCAGGAAAATAAGCCTATTTAGGTACATTTTAAGGCACGTATACCAGCACTAAGTTATAGATATGAAAATACATGATAGAAAGGTTCAAGTCTTGCCTTCTAATTCGTATTTTTGCAACCAAGAACCAAAAACAATGATCAGCACAAATCAGCCTGGCCAACGACGCACACCAAATAGTTCGAACGAGTTCCGTTGCCGAATAGAAGTAACGAGTGAGAGAGAAAGCAGATATCTCTGTCCCTTTCGCAGGAATAGCGTGTGATCCATTGTGCACGCCCTAACCATTGTTGCCACCTTGACCCTACGAAAGAATAGCTGTACAAAATATATACCGTCATATGCATTTAATGAACCTACATCCAGGTTCAGGAAAAGAAAAAATACCTCTTTTGAATATGAACAATTTCATCTTGGTTTGAAGGCAATTTCCATATATTCAGTGGTTTCTGCATTAAATTACTCTCTGAACTTCATTGTTGTTAGTTTGCCCGGGGGGGAGGTGGCCGTTATATGAATTCACAACAAACCGTGCCTCCTCTTTTACTACATGGTGTGTACAATACGTGAGGACAAATTGGTATTAAAATTTATTTATTCATATTGAAAAATTTATTATGCCATGAAATTCTTACATGACGTTCATTATCTCTTAGACTATACAATTAATATTCAATAAAATCTAGCGGCAATAACGGGCTCAATCAAATTCTCTTTCTTCATGTTGATCATTGTATCCTTCAGCGGTGAAATAGTGTTATGGGGATGTTTATTGGTCTCTAGCTTAACTGCGTCCCATACGCATTAATTAGGGGATTAAGACACGGGGAACTAGGCGGCTATAAGTTTGGGGCGATTTGATGTGATGTGATTGTCATAAAAAATTTCAGCCATTTAACATTGCATTTTTTTTACGTTTATTTGAAATTGATGCCAACACTATCCATTAACAACGCAGCTACCTTAGTCAACATAACAGCACTAAGCTTCTATTTCCCAGGTACTGTGCCTCGCTTGGAACGCACCTGTCAATATTTTCTGCGCTTTATAGTACATACGACCATTTATAGGTCCTATATTATTCCTTCAAGCCTCAATTCAGATAATAATAAATTAATTGATTATGGCGCAGGGTCACTTATTTTTTTCTTGGCATAATTTACGTTTCGAGTCGTGACACTTGTTTTTTTTAAAACTCTTATTTGAGCTAGGCTTACAATATTTCGTGTTACCACGGGAACTTCGGTAACGCTAATACTAACGAATTAGGGCGTAGGGCCTTTTTGTACCAAAGATAGGTCATTTGTTGTACATAAATATGTCATTAGAAAGTAAGCATATAGCTACACGCTAATGTATTAGAAAGTAAACATGAACAACTTTTACTACAGGGTGCGGCAAAATGGTACTATTTGGGATGTTAATAAAAACCAAACTACATAAAGCAAACATTTTTTTTTAAATTATTTTTGAAATGTACATTTTATGTCATTTAGGAACGTTATTTTTAAAAATGATGTCTTTTAAATGACGGCCATTATTGGCGATGCACTCTTGTGGGTTCTCGCGGAAGCGCGTCATTACTCGTTGGATCATTTCTTGGGAAATTGAGGCAGTGTTGCCGGTTTTACAAACCGGACAACCACTATTTGAAATTCTGTCCATCTTTTTGCCGCACCCTGTACATAACTCGTCAAAAAATATTTTGGAAGTGGGTTGAAGATAGTACCTTTAAAATTGATCCTTTGCCGCTTCTTCATGGAATGAGTTCTTACTAACCATGCGATGCGGCAACTCGAAAATGTAGCTCGTGGAACTACTCCCCTAGCTTGGTGAACCCTCTCTTTTCCACCAGGCCCGGGGAATTCGACAGTCTCTTCGCTGAAAGCGTCGGAATTAGCGTCATGTAAGCTAATATTAGTTAAAAAAAGTATTAGTAATTTTGTTTGTTATTTCAATTATGCTATGGGGTGTTCTTCATCTGCTACCTTTATGACATGGTCCACGCTGCAACATAAATTATATTTAAAAAAAAAAACAAAATGAGGGTGAGATTACTTCGGGATATTTTGAATATTTATTTTGCTTCCTTTTACACAAAAAAAAACATTTCTTCTAATAAAGCCATGCGTTGCAGCACCTTGGAGGGATAAAAAAAGGTTTCGCAGAAGGGGTGCATATGGGGGTACTCGTTGCAACCATCCTAGCACACCGACACATGAAGCGCAGATCATATGTGCGTCAACGCCCTCGCAAGCGAATATCACTCCACGAGAGACAGTGTCGGCCCTGATTAGGCACCGGTAGCAACGTAATACCTGATTAGCAATTCACCTGGATATTGCGGATAAAAAAATAATAAGTTAAAAATATTTAAAACGTCTCCCCGCGACGATAAAAAAAGATTCGTTGCTCCATATTTCAAAAGATAATCAAAAAAATGCATAAAACATTTGCAGTCTCATGTAAACAAAAATATGAATAAAAGAACGAGATAAATTTCTGCCTCAAACAAGTAACTAGTATTGAAACGATATCTGTAAATCACCAATAGGACTTTGAAAAATCAACAATCACGGAAATAAGGATATCTGTAACAAAATAAAACTTTGCGGTGTCTGTTTTAAAAGAATAATCAAAAGAAATCTTGCGGCGAATTCTTTTGCCTAACAACAACGGCTATTTTTGCTTCATTACTATTAATTTACCAATTAAAAAACGATTTATTTAACAAAACCGAAAATCAGACCTAATAGGTCCGCTAATTAAATATTCTCACTTTAGATAGACTTGAAAGGGGCATAAAAATTTTACAAGCACTAAATATAAAGAGTCTTCGTGGACGTATTACCGTCATTCGTAGTTCCGGGGCCCTGCTTTACTACATCAACCTTGGTATTAAGTTTTTCGTGAAATTGTGTTTCAATTAATTTCTTTTGTGTCTCCCTAATGGAACGTGTATGATCTCTCTAAGAAACTACACAGGTGTTCGATTTGTTCTATTCCTCTGAAGTTTTGTTGTTCTTAAGCATCTTTGATGGTGAAATCAATTTTTCCATTTGGGGTCAGGCAGTTCCTGTTGGTTTTTATGAAGCAATTTTCTATTGTTTGATTTTCTTGAATTGAAGACAGGGATGAGTAGATATATAGTACCGCTATAGGAAGCAAAAACCGCACATAACCTCAATTTCCCTATCCCCCCCCCCACCCGCGAGTGGAGGTTCGGCCCGTCCTAGTGTCCCCCCTGGCTACCAGAGTGCGCTCTGCCCCACCTTGTGTGCGGCACGGTGACGCGAGGGATCGGGAGGATAATTAAATAAACTTGAATTTTAATATATTTTATTTTATTTTATTTATAAAATTGGTCTGGCGAGGAGTTTCTTCTTCTTTTTGTGTCGATTCAGTCGACCATCCCATTGTCCTGTTGCTTGAGTTGTTCTTCGTCCCGTTCCCGGAGGAAATCTAAATACGAAGTGCACTCCTCGTCGTCCCACTCTGTCGATTTGCCATTCGCCGTGGTCTTCGTAGCTCCGGTTCGCGAAAACCAAACGTACCTTGTCATTTAAATACGGCTTATCTGCGGTAGTGTTATTCGACAATGTCACGCTAAAAGTTTGTAGCTTGTCGATTGTAGATTGTCTGATTGACCTGAGCGAGTTGCATACGCGTCCACAGTAGTATATAGGTACACTATAGGCCACCCCCACTCCTCTCCCTTTTTGTGGGCCTGTCCTCTTTCCCCACGACTCTCTAGCTCCTCCCCCTTTACCCATAATCCCTTGAAACTGGCCCCCATTGGATAAGCAACCAGAAATGTGGGGTTTAATCAATCCCCCTCCTCTACAGGCAGCATAACTTCCTTTTTTCAAAACTCAATAAAAACTATTGCGTGCATCGGAAAATCTTTATTTATTTTTTATAATGTAGGTACATGTCTAAAGTTTTTATTTACATTGTTTTGAAGATCAAATCTGTTAGGTGACGTCCCTCATTCTCCATACATTGCGTAAACCGATATCTGGCGTTTGTCATGACTCTTGTTAGCATAGCTGGTGTTATGTTGGCAATTTCTTCTTCGATGTTGGTCTTCAAACCTTGTAGGGTTCTTGGACGGTTCACATAAACCAGGGATTTCAAAAAACCCCATAGAAAAAAATCACAAGGGGACAGATCGGGAGAGCGTGCCGGCCATTCCAAATCGCCTCTAATTGAGATAAGGCGCTCTGGAAAGTGTTCCCTCAAAACAGCCATCGATGCTCTTGAAGTGTGTGCTGTTGCACCGTCTTGTTGGAACCAAGTGTCCCCCAAATCCAACTCTTCTAGCCGTGGGAAAAAAAAATTCTGTAACATGTTTACATACCGGTCCGAATTCACTGTCACTGTAACCTCATTTTCCTCAAAAAACCAGGGACCAATAATTCCAGCTGAGGAAATTGCACACCACACTGTGACTTTGGGTGAATGCAAAGGCCTTTGATGCAATTGTCGAGGGTTGGTGTCAGCCCAGTAGCGCATGTTTTGTTTGTTAACCGACCCACATAAATGAAAATGGGCTTCATCGCTAAAAAAAACAATAGCACCCTCGGGAACGACATCAAGAAGAAGCTCACACGCGTTCATCCGAGAATTGAAGTCACGTTCTGTAAGTTCCTGCACTATCGCCATTTTATAGGGATGAAAATGAAGATCATCACGAAGAATTCTTCTCACAGAACGATCGGATAGTACAAGGGCAGATGCGTGTTTGCGCGCAGAACGCCGTGGTGATCGCAACATTGAAGCTCTCACTGCTTCAATGTTCTCAGGTGATCTAACGGGCCGAGGGACTCCAGTTCTTCGTTTTGTCGCACTTGCAGTTTGTCTGAATGTAGTGACCCATGTAACAATTGATTTGCGGTCTGGGACGGGAGCCAACGGGGCTAAATTTAAGCGATTCCGAAATGCACGCTGTGTTGCAACAACCGAACAACCGCTTGAAAAGTAGGCCTCAACGGCAAAGGCACGCTCCTCACTATTCCAACGCATGATGGCGACTGAACCGTGTCGGGACAAAACTTTACAGTACCCCCTCTTGAACGAGACCACTAGCGCCCCACTATGACATCAACTAACTGAATGGCGCGCATTTAAAAAAAGGGAGTTATGCTGCCGCACCCTGTAGTTTGCGATGGCAGCGAAGCCAATCAGAGCCCAGATATTTTCCCACCCGTAAGAAAAGCAATGGCGTCAATGAGACTTGATCATATTGTTCGCGTGACTATCTGCACCCTCTAGCGGTTCGAATGTAAACTAGTGTCCCCTCTTGAAATAAGATTTTCTTTAATAAGGTAACCCACCTAGTGAATATTGACCAAAACATTTATTTTAAAAACAAAGTTCTGCGAATGTTACCCTCGCGGGTACAAACTGTACTTTTACTATTGCACACAAAAGACAGGGGAAATAAAACACGAGAGGTAAGGAGTAAATATTTATATTCCGGAATCTGCAAAAAGAAAATTAGAAATTTAACGGTGTCAGCGTTATCGTGGAAATAGCCGCTCGTACTTTTTTAAATATCTTCGTGTGGAAGTTGTCCATATCCCGAATCGAGCGAGTCCTCAGGAACCAAGGGCGGCGGCAACTCAAAAATGTAGCTTACCGTGCTACTCCCCGAGCTTGGCGAACCCGCTCTAACTTCCCCGCCATGGTGGGGGAATTCCACTGTCTCCTCGCTGGATGCGTCGGAGTCTGCGTCTTGGAAGCTATTTTTTGCTTGAAAAAAAGTGTTATTATTTTTATTTTAAAAAAAGGGTGAAATTAGTTACTTCGGAATGTTCTGAATTCGAATTATGGGTGGAGGGCCGGGTATCCTCTCAATTTCTTGGCGTTTTCTATGATGAACAAGAATATAGCGAGTTATTTTAATTTATTTATTTTGCTTCCTTTTTTTTTAAACAAAAACATTTACCTTTCTTCCCAAAAAGCCATTCGCTCCAGCACCCTGGAGCGAAAAACAATCATTCCGCAAAAGGGGCATACTAGCGGGGGTTCATGTTGCAACCAACCTATTACATCGGCACACGACGCACAGAACGTATGTGCCTCAACGCCATCGCAAGCGAATATCGCTTCACGGCAGACAGTGTCGGACCTGAGTAGGCACCGGTGGCAACGTAATACCTGAGTAGCGACGCACCTGTATAATGCAGATAAAAAACTGAATCAGGTAAATGTCTTCTCTAGGCTACACGCGAAGAAAAAAAAGAAAAACTAACACCGGCATTTCAAAAATTATCGGTAAAAAAGGCCCTTGCTTTATTGCTCTTTCGAAGAGGCATTCCCTTTTTCTTTTTATTTTAAATTTTGCGAAACTTAACCGTCAATAAACAGTGGCTGATTAGTTAATTAAAGGCTTTAGGATAATTCACTCGCAGATTTACAAATAATTATCTAATTAGTCACTTACCCGTTCATTCTTTATGGTAAAAATCTCTCGAAAAAAAAAGTAAAGGCACTGACAAACAAAACTGTGTCTCTCTGTAACCGTAACCAAAAATCACATTCACAAAGCAGCACAAAACTGACCGTTTCGAAAATAAAACGATATTTGCATCTACCACACTTTCCACTTTAATATAGGACTACAAGCGCATTTGAACATCCACGACTAAATGAGGCTAAAAGGTTCGGCGGCAAAACTAACCATCACCCACGCTCAACCCTCATTTCGATGCCGTTGTCTTTATATGACTTTGTGTGAGAAAACAGAATTTGCAGTGTTTATGGTCTCAGGGGGTAGGTATATCGAGAGCCACCCACGAAGCGGCGGTGTGTTTGAACATCGACGACTAAATGAGGGTAAAAGGTTCGGCGCCAAAACTGACCATCATATATATATATATATATATATATATATATATATATATATATATATATATATATATATATATATATATATATATATATATATATATATATATATATATATATATATCATGATCAAATGTATCAGATCATTAAATGAGTAATTGTCTATTGTCGTTATCATGACTTTAATGTCAAGGGGCCAGACTGTGCATAATGAGGGATCTTGTACCTCGAACATATGGGGCTTAGAATCACACCTAACCTGCAAGGTCCTGAAACTACAAGGGACGTGGAATATTGCAAAGTCCTCGGGATGGTAACTTCTTCTTCTTCACGTGCCATCTCCGCTGCGAAGGTTGGCAATCATCAATGCAATTCGTATCCTTGAGACTGCAGCACGAAACAATTGGTTGGAGTTACATCCAAACCATTCTCTCAGATTACGCAACCATGACATCCTTCTCCTTCCGATACTCCGTTTACCTTGGATTTTACCTTGCATAATCAGTTGTAGCAATTTATATTTTTCTCCGCGTGTAATATGCCCCAGATACTGCAATTTTCTTATTTTGACCGTATCCATTATTTCACGTTGCTTGTCCATCCTCACAAGTACTTGTTCGTTTGTCATTCTGTCCGTCCAGGATATCCTTAAAATTCTTCGGTACGTCCACATCTCAAAAGCTTCTAGTTTATTCAGGCATTGTTTATTCAAAGTCCAGGCCTCCACGCCATACAAGAGGACCGAGAAAACATAGCATTTAAGCATCCTCACTCTCAAACTTAAGCTCAAATCCCTGCTGCACAACAATTTCCTCATATTATTAAAAGCACTTCTGGACTTTTCTATTCTTATTCTGATTTCTTTGGAATAGTCATTTGTCTCGTTAATGTTCGTCCCCAGATAATTATAATTCCTTACTTGTTCTATCTGTTCATTCTTTATATAAAGGTTTGTATTTATAATAGATTTTTTTGTAATTATCATAAATTTAGTTTTGTTTGTATTGAGTGATAGCCCAAACTCTTCGCTTACTTCTACAATTTTGTTCGTAATTCTCTGTAGATCATCCATATTTTCTGCTATTAGCGCGGTGTCATCGGCATATCTAATATTACAAACGGGTAAGCCATTAATCTTTACTCCAGCTGTTTCATCTTGGAGTGCTCTCTTAAATATTTCTTCGGAGTATAGGTTGAACAGAGATGGTGATAAGACACATCCCTGTCTAACACCTCTTTTTATTTTTATTCTGTCTGTCACCTCATTGTGTACCCTTATCACGGCCTCTTGTTGGTAATACAAATTATTTATTATTCTTATGTCTCTAGAGTCAATGTTTTTACTTTTAAGCAGTCTTATGAGTGTTTTATGTTGGACGGTGTCAAATGCCTTATTGTAGTCCAGAAAACAAACGTACACATCCTGATTTACATCTAAGCACCGCTGCGTTAATACGTTGAAGGCAAACAGTGCTTCTCTAGTCCCTAGTCCATTCCTAAAACCGAACTGCGTATCCTCAATATCTATTTCTAACTTTTTATATATTCTGCGATGGATGATTTTCAGAAGTATCTTAAGTATGTGACACATTAAGCTGATGGTACGATGGTCCGAGCACTGTCTTGCGTTGGTCTTTTTGGGGATAGTTATAAATGTTGATTGTAGCCACTCTTTCGGTAAAATTCCAGTTTTGTATACACTGTTGAAGAGATGTGTTAGAAGATGTATGTTATGATTGTCAATGAGTTTAAGAACTTCTGCTGGTATTTCATCCAGTCCCGTAGCTTTCCCGGTTTTCATTTCCTTGATGATGTGTTCTACTTCGTCCTTCGTTATTTCTGGTCCAATATCATCACATACATACTCACTACTTTCTTCATCTCGCTGATCTTCGTACAGTTGTTCTACATAGTTTTTCCATACTTTCAATTTTTCTTTTGTGTCCATAATAATATCTCCATTTTCATCCACCAGCAAGTTGTTATTGTAATTGCGTTTGTTGGTTAACTCTTTAATTCTCTTGTGCGCATTGAAACCATCATGTTTACTTTGTAATTTCTCGATTTCCTCACACTTTTCCCTGTGCCAGTTTTCTTTGGCTTCCCTAATTTTACTTCTGATCTTGCTTTGTAGATATCGGGATTTTTGTTGATCTTTGTTTCTGTATGTTCTTCTCTCGTCCATGAGACCTAATATTTCAGTTGTCATCCATTCCTTTCTTACCTCTGTTTTCTTACTAAGTTGTTCCTTGCATGTTTTTAGTATTTCTGTTTTAAACTGGAGCCAGTTGTTGTTTATATGTTCTTCATTGTTATTTTCTATGCATTGCAAGGTTTGCAATGCCCCATTTATCTTATTTTTCACTCTTTCCCTTGTTTCTGGATTACGCAATTGATTAGTGTCAATTGTATCTTTCTTTGTTCTATGGTCAATTCTTTTTAATTTTATCCTTACTTTTGCAATTAGTGGGTTATGGTTAGAGGGTATATCTGCACCCGGATATGTTTTAACTGACATTATACCATTCCTGTATCTTTCATTGATCATTAAATAATCTATCTGGTTTCTAACTATTTTCTCTTTGCTATCTTGTGGTGATATCCATGTATATAAACGTCTATTAGGTAATTGAAAGCATGTGTTTGTGATAACCATATTTTTCTCTTGGCAGAATTGTACTAACCTTTCACCTCTGTCGTTCCTTTCCCCCAGACCGAAGTTTCCCATTAGATTATTTGTCTGTCCTTTACCAACTTTAGCATTTAGGTCACCCATTATTATTGTTACATCTTTTGCTTTGACTTGTTTCAGTATTTCGTTTATTTGTTCATAAAACATTTCTACTTCCTGATCATCTTTGTCTGCTGTTGGCGCATATACTTGGATTACGTTCATCCTTCCTATGTTCATCCTAAATTGTAGTAACATTACACGTTCTGACAGTGGTACGAAGTTCAGAACATATCGGGAAACATTTTTGTTGATTATTATGCCTACTCCATGTCGGTGCTGAGGGTCGGAGCTACCTGAGAAATATATTAGATGTTGATCTTTCAACTGACATTCTCCACTTCCCGGCCAACGCGTTTCGCTTACACCTAGGATATTGATGTTCATTCTTTGCATTTCCTGGACAATATTATGTGCTTTTCCGGGTTCATACATGCTAGTGACATTCCATGTTCCAATCTTATATGTTTGTTTACTAGTCATTTGACAGGGTTTTCGCATGTTGACGACCTGAGAGGCCCTGTTTCCCCTCCTGCCGGATCTTGACTTCCGAATATCATGATCAGTAAGGTCTTTGGTCTGGTTTATTGCCATGATGATTTTACTAGAGATATCCTATAGGATCTTTACTGTAGTGGCTTCTCCTTTCCTTCTACACCCCAACGCCGTTGACCATCTTAGTGGTTCTTCCGCCTTCGGGGCCAATTTCTCAACCCCAGGACAATGAGTTGCCCTTCCAGTTGCTGGTTCCTCCACCCGAAACCTGTGCTGGTTAATATTATCATGTAGGGCATCTTAGACCCTCTGATCCCATGATCCACTGATGTCAAATTGCCACAGATGTAGGGCTTGGCTCTTGAGGTTATGAGTGATTCATCTTCAGTTAAACCAACAATCCCTGAGTCATCAGTAGCCTGGAGTTCTCCCATTACTATCTGAATTGAGTATGATCCCAACCTAAAGGGAACTTTGAAACATGTTGCTTCCACCTGTTTGATGAAGGACAATGTGTAGTCACACGTAGGACCTGACTCCCAGAAGCTAGTGCAGCTGATGAAATCAGAGGAGATGCTAAATTGGTAGTCATCTAAAATCTGGATATCCCCCAGCTGGCTTGACAAAGGGGTTCTCATGTTATCTGTGAAGGGGCACATGAACCATTCCCCTTTTGGTGATTTTAGCACAGAGACACTCCTGGGTTGGTAGTCATTGGCTAGTCGTGCTCCAACTGTTGGGACCCTAGTGTTGCTTGTTGTAGAGATCTCTATTGCAGGATAACCTTGGCCCAGTCTGTACACCACCCACAACTCCTGAGAGTGTATCTTCATGTGAACCCTCCAGAACCAACAGCCCTGGCTGAAAGCACATGTTCGTCCTTCTGCTTGACAGAATCTTTTGTCTGCCACAAGAATACCATCTCTGAGCAATGTTAAGTTTTGACTCATCCATTGACCGCGAGGACCAATAACATCACACCCTCCTGCAGTGGTACATGTGGATCATCTACATGACCAGTCGGCAATCACAGAAAATTTAGTTTCCCCTGTCATGTAAGACTCTTCGAGTGGGAAAGCCTTATATGCCTTAGACAGCCATATAGTGTTATTTGCTATCTTGATGTGTTCAGACTGCCTCAGCGTGAAATCAGACAAAACACCAGAAGATTCAACTAGAGGTGTTCTGCAGCAGAGTCCTAGAGTCAATACAAAAACCAGGAAGGTTCGTCTAGTTCTTTGACCTTTTAGCTTCATCTCTGTCCCTCGTAAAGGCCGGTCCAGACACTCCGTTTTGCACAACGTTTTAAATCCGCGCAGTTTTAAGACGGAATGAAACCGTTGCAACTTTGAGCGTCCAGACGGTACAGTCTTGACGGTGCAGTCTTGTATTTTCCGCTCAGTTTTGTGTGATATCGCCATGGAGGAGGTTCTCCTGTGGTCAATTTTCGCCTGCTGTATTGTAAAAAAAAAAAAAAGATTGGAACACATCAGAGGAAGCGTTCGTTCAAAATGGTCACGGAAATGGCTTTTAAAAAGGCGGGACTTTTCCCATATAAGATTATTGAGTGAATTACGTGACGAACCTAATGATTGGCGAAACTACTTGAGAATGGACATGGACACGTATATTTACTTATTGGAATTAGTGACACCGCATATCAAGAAAGAAAATACTTGTATGAGAGCAGCAATATCACCACATGAAAGGCTAACAGCAACTTTAAGATTTTTGGCAACCGGCAGAAGTTACAAAGACCTGGAGTTCACAACAATTATATCAAAACAATCGCTAAGTGAAATCATTCCCGAAACATGTGAAGCTATCTACAAGGTGCTGAAGAAGGATTACTTGAAGGTAAGAAATATTGTTATTTTCCATAAACGATTTATTATTTAATTGAACATTATAAACTTTATTATTGTAGAAAAGTTATTATGGTAAGCAATAGAAATGCACGCAAGTATACTTCAGTTTGGTTGAAATGATGACAAGTAGGTTCCAACGGGAGAGTGGGCAGGGGCTTGGTGGGCGCGTGTCTGTACATCTTGTTCACCTTGCTGTGGGATGATGCATGAAACTGCCGGAATTTTCCCAATTGTTTCATACTCCTGAGTGTGAGGTATTTGTTCTGGGGCGTAGTTATGTGGCATAGGCCGCGGCTGCTGCGAGAAGGAGTGGTATTGTCCAACTTGTGAAGAAAGATTTTGTTGCATTCTGATTTGATGTGGCGTATTCTGTTGAGGCCAATAATTCGTGGCATTCATTGAACCAAAATCATCTTGTCGCTGGCTTTTCATGTCAACAATTCGAAAATTTCTGGTAAGCGTACCCAACTCAGCTTCGAATAAAACGTCGGAAATTAGTTTCTGAGCAATTATGTTTTGTGAATTCGGGACTTCTCCGAGTTTATTAGCCACATGTTTTCCGAATACCTGAAATGCATCATCTGCCTGTAGCGATTCCAGTTTCTTCCCTATCACCTGCAGGACTTCAATTGTGCCATCATCATTCCCAACAGCCTTCCTCTTGTTACGAGTTAACTTGTGCGAGGTATTGACAGAATGGGAAGTACTCGTAGATGCTTCGGAAGCAGGAGTAGCAGGGGTAGTAGCAGCTTCACTGGGCCCACTGTCAATAACAGTTTCTTGCACATCGTCTTCCACCTGAAAATATTAAACAATAAATGTATTATTGATCTCCATATTTTTATTATTTTTACAAATTTTCAATGATGAAACTCTTGCAATATTTCTTCTTTTTTTGTTTTGTTTCAGTTTCCCAAGACTGAAGAGGAGTGGATGGAAGTTGCAGCGGAGTTTGAAAGAATGTGGCAGTTCCCTCATTGTTTAGGGTCAATTGACGGAAAACATATTAGAATTGTGCCACCTAAAGGAAGTGGGTCCTATTATTTCAATTACAAAAAAACACACAGTGTTGTTCTTATGGCAATAGCCAATGCCAATTGCGAGTTTTTGTATTGTGATATAGGAACAAACGGTCGGATCTCAGATGGAGGAGTCATAAATAACACTCAATTTTATGAAAAACTCGTTAACAACGAGTTAAAAATTCCAAAACCCCGATCCATTGGAAGTTCAAACAGAGTTTTAAGATATGTTTTTGTTGGGGATGAAGCCTTCGCTATGCGTCCAGACCTTCTCAAACCATATCGACGAGAAACATTTACAAGGGACCGAAGAATTTTTAATTACCGCCTATCTAGGGCGAGGCGTGTTGTTGAAAACTCATTCGGCATTTTGGCTTCCCGATTTCGTATTTTCCACACAAGTATTAATTTAAAGATGCACAACGTCGATACTGTAGTTCTTGCGTGTTGCGCTTTACACAACTTTTTGCGGAGAAAGTCCCCCCAAAACTACACCCCTCCAGAAAGTATGGATCAGGAAAATATTTCTGAATGTACTGTTCAATTAGGTGAAAGATGTAACCCAGAATTAGTGCACGACCTACAGCGTGGACCAAGAGGCCACATGTTGAACAATGCTAACGGGGTCAGAGATCATTTCAAGGAGTACTTGAACAATGAGGGGTCTGTTCCTTGGCAAGATAGATTTATAACTTTAAACAATGAATGGCGTACATAAATAATTATTTGGTACTTGTAATTTTTTAGTAGACACTTGTAATAAACATTGTAAAAGCTGATTGTACCTATTAAATAAAAGAATATGTTTCAGTTAATAAAGCGATTAGGTAATAATAGGAAATTTTGTTGTTTTTTTTCTTACCAGTTGTGATGATTCGTCGCAGTTTACAGACTCTTCACTTTCGTCCATGGTATTCCTCGACGGCCTTGGTGTCTCCTGATCATTGAGAAAATGCAGCAAATCGAAATACCACAGAGATGGCTTGTAAATTTCGTCTTCTCCAGCCCCAGATCGAATCGATTTGTTTACCTTTGCCAATTCTTTGCGATAAACGCTTCTCAAAGAATTGATTTTCTTCACCACTGTCTCCCTGCTCGCGTTGACATCTATTTCTTTGAACTTTTCAACCAATCTCTCGTACGCTTCCCCCTTTTTGTCCCTATCACTGTACTCTTTAGATTTAACTCGCCAAAGGCACGGAAAACTTTCATAATGTGAAATAAAATCCGTCAAAAACTCGCGAGAACATTGCCGCAGATCTGCCATGGTCGGATGATTAGAGAAAACTGAGGAACAAAACGGATTGGAAAACGGAGTAAGTGTCCACACGCAACGACATGTCTGCGCAGGTCACGGTTTTCAGAGCTCACGAGATCAGTTATCGCTGCAACTGTGCAGTCCTCCCGACGGACTCAAAACTGCGCAGTTTTCCGGTCCACACGCAACGTTTTGTCTGCAACGTCTTGAACTGCGGAGACAAAACGTTGTGCAAAACGGAGTGTCTGGACCGGCCTTAAGCCAATAGGCAAATCAGTTTCTTCAAGGCTCAAACCTGATTTTGTGATGAGATGCTCTTGGTCGGGTGATCGCACTAATATAGTCCTACTGACTGGCACTGATAATATAGATCGAGACCCAGTTTCCCTGGACCATGGGTCTAGAGACATGAACCACCTAACATAAATGTATCTTAACAATAGGATGTTGACCAAGAGCAGGAGAATGAGAGCCGCCAATAGGCCTGGTGAGACATTAGACTGTTTGCTTTCACAGATTGGCTGGCCACTGTTGTCCAAGATAGACCCTATGCCGCAGAGACTCTGTCCCTCATACACGCAGGTGCAGTTCCCAACTTTGATCCCCATCGGCCCATAAAATACCCTAGTTTTCAACTGCTGGCAGCTCAAATTTGCTGTACCATATAGGGTTTGGATTTGGGCTCCCTTACCTGTCTCATCACAGCCCACAACTCCATGAGTGATAGGTAAATTGCAACAGGTGGAAATGTTGGTCAGTGGATCTATGTTGAGATGCTGATAGGCAGGGACAATAAACCCATGATGACTGTCAGGCACTCCCGGAGTGGCATATGCTGATATGGATATAACCAATGGCATGTGGATTATGGTCCAAAACATTAGGCCCACTCGTAGCCTCATGGCCCCATCCGGAATCTCTGGTAGAAAGGTGACATTGAATGACATTTCCATTGCACTGACTGCCCAACACAGTGTCATTCTCCTTTTATGATTCTGTTTTTGTGGCCTTCAATGTGATAGATATATATATATACATATATATATATATATATATATATATATATATATATATATATATATATATATATATATATATATATATATATATATATATATATATATATATATATATATATATATATATATATATATATATATATATATATATATATATATATATATATATATATATATATATATATATATATATATATATATATATATATATATATATATATATAATATAATGCCCAACAATTCCAGCCCAAGGCTTATTAAAAAGCATCAAGTCTTCAGCGCACCTCAAAAAATCTGTTTGAGGGAGGCGGAGCTTTTAAGACACCCAAAACATTTATTTTAAAAACATAAAGTTCTGCGAATGTTACCCTCGCGGGTACAAACTGTACTTTTACTATTGCACACAAAAGACAGGGGAAATAAAACACGAGAGGTAAGGAGTAAATATTTATATTCCGGAATCTGCAAAAAGAAAATTAGAAATTTAACGGTGTCAGCGTTATCGTGGAAATAGCCGCTCGTACTTTTTTAAATATCTTCGTGTGGAAGTTGTCCATATCCCGAATCGAGCGAGTCCTCAGGAACCAAGGGCGGCGGCAACTCAAAAATGTAGCTTACCGTGCTACTCCCCGAGCTTGGCGAACCCGCTCTAACTTCCCCGCCATGGTGGGGGAATTCCACTGTCTCCTCGCTGGATGCGTCGGAGTCTGCGTCTTGGAAGCTATTTTTTGCTTGAAAAAAAGTGTTATTATTTTTATTTTAAAAAAAGGGTGAAATTAGTTACTTCGGAATGTTCTGAATTCGAATTATGGGTGGAGGGCCGGGTATCCTCTCAATTTCTTGGCGTTTTCTATGATGAACAAGAATATAGCGAGTTATTTTAATTTATTTATTTTGCTTCCTTTTTTTTTAAACAAAAACATTTACCTTTCTTCCCAAAAAGCCATTCGCTCCAGCACCCTGGAGCGAAAAACAATCATTCCGCAAAAGGGGCATACTAGCGGGGGTTCATGTTGCAACCAACCTATTACATCGGCACACGACGCACAGAACGTATGTGCCTCAACGCCATCGCAAGCGAATATCGCTTCACGGCAGACAGTGTCGGACCTGAGTAGGCACCGGTGGCAACGTAATACCTGAGTAGCGACGCACCTGTATAATGCAGATAAAAAACTGAATCAGGTAAATGTCTTCTCTAGGCTACACGCGAAGAAAAAAAAGAAAAACTAACACCGGCATTTCAAAAATTATCGGTAAAAAAGGCCCTTGCTTTATTGCTCTTTCGAAGAGGCATTCCCTTTTTCTTTTTATTTTAAATTTTGCGAAACTTAATCGTCAATAAACAGTGGTTGATTAGTTAATTAAAGGCTTTAGGATAATTCACTCGCAGATTTACAAATAATTATCTAATTAGTCACTTACCCGTTCATTCTTTATGGTAAAAATCTCTCGAAAAAAAAAGTAAAGGCACTGACAAACAAAACTGTGTCTCTCTGTAACCGTAACCAAAAATCACATTCACAAAGCAGCACAAAACTGACCGTTTCGAAAATAAAACGATATTTGCATCTACCACACTTTCCACTTTAATATAGGACTACAAGCGCATTTGAACATCCGCGACTAAATGAGGCTAAAAGGTTCGGCGGCAAAACTAACCATCACCCACGCTCAACCCTCATTTCGATGCCGTTGTCTTTATATGACTTTGTGTGAGAAAACAGAATTTGCAGTGTTTATGGTCTCAGGGGGTAGGTATATCGAGAGCCACCCACGAAGCGGCGGTGTGTTTGAACATCGACGACTAAATGAGGGTAAAAGGTTCGGCGCCAAAACTGACCATCAAACACCCTCAAGCCTCATTTCGATGCCGCTGTCTTTTTATGACTTTGTGTGAGAAAACAGAACTTGCAGTGTTTATGGTCTCAGGGGTAGGTATATCGAGAGCCACCCACGAAGCGGCGGTGTGTTTTAGTATACAAAGAAAATAAAACAAACCTTGCAAGTTTTATGAGTTTATTTTATTCAATGGGGTGGTCTTGGGGGTAGGTATATCGAGAGCCACCCACGAAAGAATACGAAAAGTGTGAGAAAATTTATCATGCAGGGATGTATTTTTTGAATTTGACCCTCCTCGAAAAAAACACATTCTAGTGTAATTTAGGTTACTAATTACGCACTCATTAGGCTGATTTTTTTTCTTCTACCCCATTTTTTTTCTCTTTATCAATGCAGACTTACAAAAGCTGAAATATGAATCTTTTTTATTTAGAATCCATAAACGAAGAGACTTTATTAGTAAATTATGAGATTTCCGATGAAGTTTTCAATCCGCATTCGTCAGTAAATGTTTGTATTGCGGCCTATACAACCGCACAGGCACGTTTAAAATTATATAGTTATTTAGACCAGCTAGGTGAAAGGGTGCTCTATTACGATACAGACTCCGTTATTTTTATTCAAAAACTCGGTGAATACGAGCCCCCCACTGGCGAGTTTATTGGAGATCTCACCGACGAACTCGAGGAATACGGGCCCGGATATTTCATTTCAGAATTTGTAAGTGGGGGCCCGAAAAATTACGATTTTTATGTGCATATATATATATATATATATATATATATATATATATATATATATATATATATATATATATATATATATATATATATATATATATATATATATATATATATATATATATATATATATATATATATATATATATATATATATATATATATATATATATATATATATATATATATATATATATATATATATATATATATATATATATATATATATATATATATATATATATATATATATATATATATATATATATATATATATATATATATATATATATATATATATATATATATATATATATATATATATATATATATATATATATATATATATATATATATATATATATATATATATGGGTCGCTACGGTGCGAAAAATTTAATTTCTAGTCCTAGATTTCACAGTAGAACCATACTTGATAACAATTTGTTGCTTATAGAATTAAAAAAATCGGAACTTTGCTTTAATAAGCCACTTTATATTGGAATGTCCATATTGGATTTGTCGAAAAAGACCATGTACGAGTTTCATTATAATTACATGCTTCCAAATTTGGGTCCCGAAAAATGTAAAATTCAATACATGGATACGGACAGTTTCATTTATAATATCAAATGTTATGACGCATATGAAAGCGTTATTAAGGCCGATTTAACAAAATTTGACACGTCTGATTATCCTAATGACAATCCCTATAATATACCGCAAATCAACAAAAAGGTTTTGGGGTTGATGAAGGATGAGACTAATGGCACCATCATTAGTCATTATGCGGGGTTAAGGTCGAAAATGTATACTTTCAAAATTTTAACGGGTTCGGTAGTTAAAAAGTCAAAGGGTATTCAGTACAATATTGTAAAAAATAAAATTTCATTTGATGACTACGTAGAATGCTTAACAAATTTTAGGGAAAAGTACGCCACTCAACGAACCATTCGTTCATACACTCACAATGTATTTAGCATCGAACAAACAAAAGTTGCCTTGAGTCCTTTAGACGATAAACGTTATCTTTTGCCGAATTCATATGAAACGCTTCCGTGGGGACATTATAAAGTGCCGTAATTATTTTTTAATATATTTTTGTTACAGATTATGGACAAACAACTTACATTAGAAAGCCTTTGTATTATAACAATTTGCGAAAATATTAGGTGTAGTGCTGATTTTTTGCGTGAGTCACCTTTGCCTTGGAAACTAACGATACTAATATTTAAATATTATTCGAAATATAGATGGAGGTACCTTAAACAATTAGCCCTCCAGTCTGATGGCAATTCTTTATTAAATTTAGAATTCATTCTGTTGAATAAGAGATTTGGATCGTCTTACAGAAATAGCATTTTGGCAACTCCAACCATTGATTTTGACGGAGAATCCGCTTACTGTTTATGGGTCAGTTATTACAGGATAAAATATTCGGAAATTTTAGTTTGTAAATCTTGTCACTTTATATTTCAAGTAGTTAAAAAGTTTAAAAAGAAAAATTTTAGACTTTTATTGGATCACTATCATTTACAGCTGGATATAAATAATTTGAATGATGTATATCACGATAAACAATTTTGGTGTCAAAGCTGCTTTGAAGAAGTTTTGTTCACCGTAGAAACTGAAGATGAATGTAATTTAATGCTTCACAATGAGAGGAAATATGGAAAAAAGTTACGCTTTTCTGATAGTCCATTGGACTATTAATACTGTGGTTTTATTATAACATATGTAACTGTAGATAAGGCTTTTATGTATTGATTGTATTCCATTGTATTTCAACAAGAATAAACATGTATATATTTAGACGCTATTTTCTTTTTTACCACCACCACAACACCGCATAATAATTACACAGAAGTTTGTAATTGTATAATTTATTTATTATATACATTATTACTATTTTACAATTTCGTTAAATGCTAAATTATTAAATTGTTCTAGTTTTCTTTTGCACTCTTGCGCCACTTGCAAGTCTGTATTAAAAAGCGCAATTTGTGTTTCAATTTCGTTGATATTGCACTCTAATCCCGCCAACTGAGACGCCAAGTTTCTTTTTAAATTGAATGCCTCACAAATGACACTTTTTTCTCTACCGTCCGTGAACACTTCGAGCCAATCAGCTGATGACGTTGGAGCTGCAAACGCTTCACTTGTGGTAGTTTTCTTCTTCTTCTTGCGGGATACGACCGACGCACTTTGTTTTCGTTTTGTCGCAGATTTTTTGGTTTGTTGCTCTACAGGAACGAAGCTGGACGGGAGCACTTCTGATGAAGGAAATTGCAACTCGAAATTTTCCAATAAATTATACAATTCGTTGGATGTCACAATTTGCTCTTGAGCCATCATATACACGTATTTATGTCAGAACTTCTAAATCGAGACTAAATTTATTTCAAAACGTCTACGTTGTCTACCCACGAATCGTTCGACTTATCCAATCCCAACCAGCGCACGAGAACCATATTGCCTCGTCTGCGCAACATCTTTTCGACGAGATATAAGTCCGGGTTAACTGTCTTCTGCAATTCTTCTTCATAAAATCCGCCCATTATGGGTTTACCCTGCATATCTTGAAGCAAATACGTTACGGGGTTAGTAACCCGTACTTTAACAATTTTAAACAATTCCGTGGTCCAATTCGGTGTATAACCTTTGTTAAACACGTGCTTGACTTTGCTGATTCTAACGATGTCGCCGACTTTAAGTTTACGAGGACCGAATATTTTTATGCTACTATACGCGGTTTTCAAAATTGTCTTTTCGTTGCTCTTACTCACATTGATGGGTTTCGTACCCGTCGTTCTATGTTTTGTATTATTGTATTCTTCAACGATAGAGGCCAGCACATCGATCCATTTGTACGTCCCGCGTAAAGAAAAATGTCGAAACAATTTCTCTTTGAGGATACGTATCACCCGTTCGACAATTGAGGCCTTTTTTATGCTATACGTACTATAGTGGTTAATTTTATGCTTATCCACAAGTTTCAGAAACGTGTCGTTGTAAAATTCTTTACCGAGATCCGTTTGCAAGTTTTGAGGGTGCCGTCCGTCCTTGAGAATTTTGGAAAACGCCTTGGCGACTTCGACCCCGGTTTTGGTTTTCAACGGGCGACACCATACATATTTTGAGAAACAGTCTATCACAACCAGCACGAATTTAAAATTTCTGTTTTGTTTGCTGTAGCGATCTAATTGGGCCAGATCCGCTTGCCACAAGTCGTCCATCCCTCGTATTATAGTCCGGCGGCGAGCATAATTTCTGCGTGCCGGCTTGTGCAGTTCTCGAACCAGTTGTACCTTCTCTTTATTCATAATGTGTGTTCGGTTGCGATGGAAGATTTAAAACCGTTTGTTTCAATACCTTCATTATATTCTCATTTTCGTTCGTAAGTCGCTCCATTTTGGTTACAATATCATGAAATTGCTGTGACAAAACGGCGACTTTTGTCATGTGCTTTTCCAAATCTTTCTTTGCGCTCATTTCGCTTAGCTTTTGGTGGAAAACTTCGCGAAACTGCATAATTTCATTTTCGAGTGTAGTGCTACTCATTTTCAGTTGTTCTTCAAGACGCGAGAATTTAGTTTTGTCTTCAATTTGTAATCTTTTCGTGTACGCTTCGAGTTTCTGTCCAATAATCTTTCTCAATGCAATTTTTAATAAATTACTTGTCTCATCCACATATTTTTTGTTAGCCACGTCACCGTCGTCGCTAGGCGTTTGGACATTGCAAATTTTTAAATTGTTCATATTGACGTTTCCGTCTGGCATATAATCGAGGGCGCTTCTAATTACAGTATTAGTGAAGGGTCGTTTAGAGCGCATCGCGCTAGAACGTCCAAACTTGTCCAGACTCATCGTTAAACTAACGTATAAAACCTGATTCTTTTAGCTCTTCAACGATTGAAACTATTTCGTTATCATGAGACGTGTTGCCTGCGTGTTTCGACGCGATTAGTAATTTCAGACGCTCTACGAGTTCATTGACGTCGTCCCAGTATACATATTCAGTAGGAGCGTCATTGTAACGCATATTATAACCTTGACCGCTGTACGAGTACGAACGCGACTGAGATTTTATTAAGGGTCGGATGACCTTGGTATATTTTGGTACAGTCGATGCGCCTTTCAGACGTCCGATCGCGTCCCTGTGCACCTGGGTAGCCTCCATTATTTTTTTATATTGTGCCAAATCGTCTTTTGTGTATGCTATGGGATCTTTCAAATCACCAAATTATACAAGCCTCGGGTACCGGAATATCTCTCGCCGTCTACAATAATATCGCCAGATCCTTGATGAAAATCCAGCGATTTATTGCCGAGAAACCATTTGGATGATATTTTGTCGTAAACGGGTCCGTAAACAATATCGGTGTCGGGCGATTTTACCCATAAATTTTGAATATATGAATGGGAAATTTCTGGATATTGTTCCAGGTATGATTGAAGGGATGCGTTGGCCACGCTCGATGTGTCAAACACATCATCTTCCTCCTCATCGATATTTTGCATCTCAACGCTCTTATTGGGATCCGGCGTTTCCTGAATTTCTTCCATAGGCAAAAATGATACGTTAACCTTATTTTTTGTTTCTTCGTTCGGTTCCTTTTTGTGTTCCCGCTTGACACCTCGACGTTCAATTTTTATTTCTGCCGGTGACGGTGATAGCTTTATTTTTGCTATACGTTCTAGCGGCTCGCTGACGGGTTTGAAAAGCTTCCGAATTGACGCATCCTGGAGCGCTAATTGTTTAAGGTACCTCCATCTATATTTCGAATAATATTTAAATATTAGTATCGTTAGTTTCCAAGGCAAAGGTGACTCACGCAAAAAATCAGCACTACACCTAATATTTTCGCAAATTGTTATAATACAAAGGCTTTCTAATGTAAGTTGTTTGTCCATAATCTGTAACAAAAATATATTAAAAAATAATTACGGCACTTTATAATGTCCCCACGGAAGCGTTTCATATGAATTCGGCAAAAGATAACGTTTATCGTCTAAAGGACTCAAGGCAACTTTTGTTTGTTCGATGCTAAATACATTGTGAGTGTATGAACGAATGGTTCGTTGAGTGGCGTACTTTTCCCTAAAATTTGTTAAGCATTCTACGTAGTCATCAAATGAAATTTTATTTTTTACAATATTGTACTGAATACCCTTTGACTTTTTAACTACCGAACCCGTTAAAATTTTGAAAGTATACATTTTCGACCTTAACCCCGCATAATGACTAATGATGGTGCCATTAGTCTCATCCTTCATCAACCCCAAAACCTTTTTGTTGATTTGCGGTATATTATAGGGATTGTCATTAGGATAATCAGACGTGTCAAATTTTGTTAAATCGGCCTTAATAACGCTTTCATATGCGTCATAACATTTGATATTATAAATGAAACTGTCCGTATCCATGTATTGAATTTTACATTTTTCGGGACCCAAATTTGGAAGCATGTAATTATAATGAAACTCGTACATGGTCTTTTTCGACAAATCCAATATGGACATTCCAATATAAAGTGGCTTATTAAAGCAAAGTTCCGATTTTTTTAATTCTATAAGCAACAAATTGTTATCAAGTATGGTTCTACTGTGAAATCTAGGACTAGAAATTAAATTTTTCGCACCGTAGCGACCATCCCACGCTTTAACAAATTTAACAATACGATGCTTGCGAATGTTTTCCATTGTTTTACCGTAAGCGGCATTATTAAACAATTTGTATAAATTTATACCAAATTTTGTCTTTGCTTGGGTTCTTAATTTATTATTATGATCGATATAACATTTCAACCAACGAGATTGGTTAAATTTTAATATTTTGTGAATTTTCTCGAGACCGTTTTTGAGAGCCTGTTTTAAATTGCGATAGTGTATGACGTATTTTTCTTTATTATACAAAGTAGTCATTAGTTTTGGTAACTTTGAATTGGGGGGCACTCGATGTTCGGCACAAAATGGAAAATCTCTATGTGTGTCATGTAATTTCTGCGGGTATTCCAGGTCTACCTCTAGGATATATCCTTGGGAAGATTCATCTGGAATGTTCATGACATTAAATGAATCAATCTCTTGATGAGACATCCAGTCGAATCCTCCGTAAGGAAGAGGCTCGCACATGGCCTTGCCATAGAGGTTATTGACGTCAAAGTACATGATATAGGAATCATCCCTGGATGAATCGTAGTTGGGCATATATTTATTGTTGGCCTCCGCATATCTACCAACACACACCGAAATTCCACCTCGTATAGCCCGCTCGATAAACATAATTTGGTCAATGTCGCGCAAAAGTTCTAAACGACATTTTGTGAATCTAAGCATGCAATCCCATGTATACCCGGGCATACTGAAATACCACGCCGGATCCAAAACGTGTGTTGCCATACAAGTTTTTCGAAAATTTTCGAATATATCTGCCAGAAGAATAACGTCGGTTTTTAAATACAAATCTGAATACTCGCCTAAATTTTTTATTTCAAACGACTGCCAAACACTTTGTGCGTGGGAATATTTTTCTTCACTAATATTGCTTTTACTTAATTTATTATAGAATTCTTCAATCGGGGGTAAAGTTGTTTCATTTAATTTGTCTATATGGTCGATGTAATCGTAACAAAAAATACCTTTTTGCGACAGTAAATTTAATTTTGATTCGTCGAGATCGGAAAATTCTTTTCTTAAAATATATAGTTAATTTTTATCCATACTGGAAACTAAATTATCCAGAGATGCTCCCAAAAATCTAAACGAATCTATAAATCTAAATTTTATGTTATAATCAGGTTCAAAATATGTAAAAGAGATGTATTTTTCCTTATTAACCGGAACTATGGATACATAGCTTTTTTTTGCTAAAACCGGAAGCAGGAAATGGCTATCGTATCCAGAAAGGTTCTGGAATACTACGGGCACTACAAATATTTTTTTAAAATTTAAATTACAAGCCTGATGGGCAAAACCTCTAAATTTACCAGTAAAATGATCATGGTCACGAACAATAACATCTTCTTTTAAAAAAGGTTTTTCACAAATATGACAATGGCTCGACCTTTGATCTAGACTAATTTCACTATCCATTGGTATAATATCCATAAATTTTGAACGAACAAATTTTGATAAATTAGATATTTCCTCCACGAACCAATCAATACAATCTAGACCACGATAACTTTTGAAAAATGATATTGAATCATCATAAGAACATTTAAAGTAATATGCAGCACTGTAAGCTTCGTGCTTTTGGTATTTCGAGGTTTTATCTGAAATTTTCAAATTTACTTTTCTCAATTGACTCTCAAAATCGGCGTAAATTACAAACGGAGTCCTTTGTTTATATATATGGTTTCGAAATTCAACGTAATCATATTTGGGAAAAGACACTTTATACTCATTGAAACTGGAACACATTGTTTCGTGGTCATGTAGACGAGTTTCGTTATTGAAATAATTCAAACACCTATCGCAAATGTATTTCTTGTGATTATATTTACTGAGCTGTGAGGAAACTAATCGAGACAAATTTTTAATGTAACAATAGTGATATTTTATTTCTTCATGATCATTATCTTGCGGATCAGGATCAAAATCATTAACTTTTGGATAATATTTATTTTGTATTAACAACAAATTTGAATGTTTTTCGCGTTTTTCTTTTGTTAATCGTGCAGCTAACACGGAATAAAAATTAGTTTTTTCATTTTCATTTAACTCTAAGATATAAACATTGATGGAAATATCATTGTCTTTTTCAAATTTGCTTATTTTACTCATTTCCATAGGTGTTTGTAAATTTTCAGTTTTCAAAACACTTTTGTAGTATGGATATGAAGAGGGTAAATACTGACGAAAACGTGCTGGAAAGAGTCCGCATACAACTGACCAATAAAAACACGCTTGATCGTCATTTCTAATGTTCATACAAGCCCTTTCATTCGCAATTTCTTTAGGCAACTCAACGAAGGATGATCCGTTACCCATTTCAAATTTATTAATGTTAATCTCTAAATAAATAATATTATTTAAAGCCCACCCGGAATCACGTTCCTGAAACTCTGACATTTGATTTAAAATTTTATCTTGCACATTTTCAACAAACCAATCATTCAATTCTGTTCCTAAATCAACTACAGCATTTCCGGTACTCAGATAGTTAACATCAACTTCGCCTTGGACATCATTTTTTGCCTTAATAAATTCACCGCAAAATGTGGTATTTACTTTCAGCAATAAAAATTTCTTTAAAATTTGACTAGTTTTTTGTTGAAAAATTGGACGACAATCGTTTAAAAATTGAATTAAATCTTTATGAAGTAAATTAATTATGACACCGGTCTGAACTCTTCCCTGGAAACACGACGCTACCGATTCCCATACAACCATTTCATTTGTGTTTGTCTCGCGGCTACTACTTTGTGATCCCAATCCAAAATGCTTATGTTGATAATTAAGAATAATTTTTCTAATTGCTTTCAGATGTTGAATTGTAGTTTGTTATTTTCTTTTTAACCCAATAGATAAATCCTTTTCGTTAGAAACGATTTGGTTGCAAGATTCAATATTTTTATTTAGTCTCCTAAGCCACACATCACTATCTCTAAGAGTGAACTTGTCGGAAATATGCTTTTTTAATTTTTGTAAGGTTAAAATTAAGATTTGCGCTCTATGAATGATCTGCTTTACGCGCATCGTGGTTTATTAAATATATAACAGTAAATAAGACTTACCCTGTATAATATGTTGATTAATTTTGAATTATTTTGAATTTCTTTAAAGAGTTGGGCTTTCCAATATCTTTGGATCCCTCGTAGACCAGTTTGTACTGCCCCGACGCAAAGTGTTCTAGTCTCGGACGGAAAGCTTCTGTCACGCGAGTAGGAAGAACTACTACGGAATTTTCTAATTGCAGCAACACGGAATTGCCAAATTTTGTATTGACAATTTTGGCTCTAGTAATTTTATACGGAACGCCTATCGGCAATTCATGCAGTTTGACAATCGGCTGCTCAAAATCACCTTCTGCAAGACAGGTTTGATTCAGTTGACTTAAGTCCATCTATAAATTATTATTAATTATTTTATCTCAAAATAAAAAAAATAAAAAAAACTTACGCTTAAGATTGCTGCTATTTTATTTGCGGTTACGGGTTGAGAGTACTAAGATGATCGTTAAGACCTTTATAAAATAATAACAAATGTTAAAAAATTGAAATAAAACAATAAAAAAGGTACTTACTGCTTTTTTGTACGAACACCAAACCACTAAGTTAGCTTCCACGTTGCACGAATAATACCAAAAACAACTACTGACAAAACAGAGAAAAATGAGATGTATTTATACGGTGCGAGAATACTTTCTAAAAGTTAACAAACGAAGACACCTCCACATGCGTTGGAACAAATTTTTCCCATTACGTTAGCAAATATAAAGGGGGCAATTAATTATTATTCTCAACAAGCAAAACAACTTGACATTTAGACTCGGCGCGTTTTGAAATTCCACATCCCATACGGAGATTGTAAAAAATGAAAGCAAGTTGGCCTTGATCTTTTGCGGCAACATACGTTCGTCCAACGTCCGAAGCGGTTGCGTTCCCGTGTGAAAGCGTGTTGACCCTGAGACTCCTACCTGCACGGTTGTCTGGCGACAACATCGCGTCTATTCAAATCGGCATTGGTGCTTGTGGGTAGAAGACCTTTCGACTTTTAATTCAACCATGGAAGGGAGTGCATGTGTATAAATACGTTGCATGTGTATTATAGACTATATTCAGTGCAATGAATACAGAAGTGCGATGTCCATTTCCCTACGACCCTACAACTGGTAAGTTTTATATTTTAATTACCTTTATACAGTGCGCGTCTTTTCTTGTGGGTTTCAGTTTGGGTTATCACTTTTTTGGTTAGTTTCTACCTGTTTTTAAAATATGATACTCATCTTTTTTACGTTGAATAATAACCGATTTAAATTGAGTGTTTTTAATATCTTTTAAATGACAGTGAATAGAAAAGGGAATTTTGGCTTTTAAAAAATAAACAATTTTTAAATTTGTTTCAAAAATGTGCGTTTTATGGGGAAATATATACATATTTTTGTTTTATTTTTGTACTAAAAATTGCAGTTTGCCTTTTTGACAATAATAATCGAATTAAATTGAGTGTATCTTTTAAATGACAGTGAATAGGGAATTTTGGTTTTTAAAAAATAAACAATTTTTAAAATTATTTGATGACCCCCCCACTTATTGAAAGTTTTGTTTCAAAAATGTGCGTTTTATGGGGAAAACGCGAAATATATACATATTTTTGTTTATTTTTTGTACTAAAAAATTGCAGTTTGCCTTTTTGACAATAATACACTTTTTTAATATCATTTAAATGACAGTGAATTGAAACGTGAATTTTGGTATGCGCGTATAACTTAAAAAACAATTTTTAAAATTATTTGATAACCCCCCTTTTTGGAAGTTTTGTTTAAAAAAAATGTGTGTTTTATAGGAAACGCTACATATTATACTTTGTTTTGTTCTAGAAAAAATCGCGGTTTGTCCGTATGACAAGTCGCATATTATGTTGGCGCATCGCTTAGGGCGTCACATATTCAAATCACACAAAGAGTACCGGGGGTTAGAATTCCCGGTACGACATGAAACGACAAGGGAACATCACCAGCAGCAGGAGCAACCCGCTGGATCAAAAGAAACAAAGGAGCAGCAGGAGTACCCGGGTGGGTGGTCGACGGAGTGGGACGGCGAGGAGTGCACTTCGTATTTAGATTTCCTCCGGGAACGGGAAGAAGAACAACGCAAGGAACAGGAACAATGGGATGGTCGACTGAATCAACATAAAAAGAGAAGAAACTCCCCGCCAGACCAATTTTATAAATAAAATAAAATAAAATGTATTAAAATTCAAGTTTCTGTTGCTTATATCGGCACTATATATCTACTGACAAAACACCAGAAGATTCAACTAGAGGTGTTCTGCAGCAGAGTCCTAGAGTCAATACACAAACCAGGAAGGTTCGTCTAGTTATTTGACCTTTTAGCTTCATCTCTGTCCCTTGTAAGCCAATAGGCAAATCAGTTTCTTCAAGGCTCAAACCTGATTTTGTGATGAGATGCTCTTGGTCGGGTGATCGCACTAATATAGTCCTACTGACTGGCACTGATAATATAGATCGAGACCCAGTTTCCCTGGACCATGGGTCTAGAGACATGAACCACCTAACATAAATGTATCTTAACAATAGGATGTTGACCAAGAGCAGGAGAATGAGAGCCGCCAATAGGCCTGGTGAGACATTAGACTGTTTGCTTTCACAGATTGGCTGGCCACTGTTGTCCAAGATAGACCCTATGCCGCAGAGACTCTCTCCCTCATACACGCAGGTGCAGTTCCCAACTTTGATCCCCATCGGCCCATAAAATACCCTAGTTTTCAACTGCTGGCAGCTCAAATTTGCTGTACCATATAGGGTTTGGATTTGGGCTCCCTTACCTGTCTCATCACAGCCCACAACTCCATGAGTGATAGGTAAATTGCAACAGGTGGAAATGTTGGTCAGTGGATCTATGTTGAGATGCTGATAGGCAGGGACAATAAACCCATGATGACTGTCAGGCACTCCCGGAGTGGCATATGCTGATATGGATATAACCAATGGCATGTGGATTATGGTCCAAAACATTAGGCCCACTCGTAGCCTCATGGTCCCATCCGGAATCTCTGGTAGAAAGGTGACATTGAATGACATTTCCATTGCACTGACTGCCCAACACAGTGTCTTTCTCCTTTTATGATTCTGTTTTTGTGGCCTTCAATGTGATAGATTATATATATATATAATATATATAATCTATCACATTGAAGGCCACAAAAACAGAATCATAAAAGGAGAAAGACACTGTGTTGGGCAGTCAGTGCAATGGAAATGTCATTCAATGTCACCTTTCTACCAGAGATTCCGGATGGGACCATGAGGCTACGAGTGGGCCTAATGTTTTGGACCATAATCCACATGCCATTGGTTATATCCATATCAGCATATGTATATATATATATATATATATATATATATATATATATATATATATATATATATATATATATATATATATATATATATATATATATATATCATGATCCATTGTGTACTTACGAAGACTGAGCCATTGTGTACTAGGACGCCATTAATATTTAAAAATTGTACGCAGCCGTAAATTAAACATACTAATCAAAAGTTTCTGCAGGAAAATAAGCCTATTTAGGTACATTTTAAGGCACATATACCAGCACTAAGTTATAGATATGAAAATCAGCCTGGAAAACGACGCACACCAAATAGTTCGAACGAGTTCCGTTGCCGAATAGAAGTAACGAGTGAGAGAGAAAGCAGATATCTCTGTCCCTTTCGCAGGAATAGCGTGTGATCCATTGTGCACGCCCTAATCATTGTTGCCACCTTGACCCTACGTAAAATAGCTGTACAAAATATATACATCCTACCTACATCCCCGTTCAGGAAAAGAAAAAATACCTCTTTTGAATATGAACAAGTTCATCTTGGTTTGAAGGCAATTTCCATATATTCAGTGGCTTCTGCATTGAATTACTCTCTGAACTTCATTGTTGTTAGTTTGCCCGGGGGGGGGGGGGGGTGGTGGCCGTTATATGAATTCACAACAAACCGTGCCTCCTCTTTTACTACATGGTGTGTGCAATACGTGAGGACAAATTGGTATTAAAATTTATTTATTCATATTGAAAAAATTATTATGCCATGAAATTCTTACATGACGTTCATTATCTCTTAGACTATACAATTAATATTCAATAAAATCCCCACTAGCGGCAATAGCGGGCTCAATCAAATTCTCTTTCTTCATGTTGATCATTGTATCCTTCAGCGGTGAAATAGTGTTATGGGGATGTTTATTGGTCTCTATCTTAACTGCGTCCCATACGCATTAATTAGGGGATTAAGACACGGGGAACTAGGCGGCTATAAGTTTGGGGCGATATGATGTGATGTGATTGTCATAAAAAAATTCGGTCATTTAACATTGCATTTTTTTTACGTTTATTTAAAATTGATGCCAACACTATCCATTAACAACGCAGCTACCTTAGTCAACATAACAGCAGTAAGCTTCTGTTTCCCAGGTACTGTGCCTCGCTTGGAACGCACCTGTCAATATTTTCTGCGCTTTATAGTACAGACGACCATTTATAGGTCCTATATTATTCCTTCAAGCCTCAATTCAGATAATAATAAATTAATTGGTTATGGCGCAGGGTCACTTATTTTTTTCTTGGCATAACTTACGTTTCGAGTCGTGACCCTTGTTTTTTTAAAAACTCTTATTTGAGCTAGGCTTACAATATTTCGTGTTACCACGGGAACTTCGGTAACGCTAATACTAACGAATTAGGGCGTAGGGCCTTTTTGTGCCAAAGATAGGTCATTTGTTGTACATAAATATGTCATTAGAAAGTAAGCATATAGCTATACGCTAATGTATTAGAAAGTAAACATGAACAACTTTAACTACAGGGTGCGGCAAATGGTACTATTTGGGATGTTAATAAAAACCCAACTACATAAAGCAAACATTTTTTTTTAAATTATTTTTGAAATGTACATTTTTAAAAATGATGTCTTTTAAGTGACGGCCATTATTGTCGATGCACTCTTGTGGGTTCTCGCGGAAGCGCGTCATTACTCGTTGGGTCATTTCTTGGGAAATTGAGGCAGTGTTGCCGGTTTTACAAACCGGACAACCACTATTTGAAATCCTGTCCATCTTTTTGCCGCACCCTCTACATAACTCGTCAAAAAATATTTTGGAAGTGGGTAGAAGATAGTACCTTTAAAATTGATCCTTTGCCGCTTCTTCATATCCCGAATGGAATGAGTTCTTACTAACCATGCGATGCGGCAACTCGAAAATGTAGCTCGCGGAACTACTCCCCTAGCTTGGTGAACCCTCTCTTTTCCACCAGGCCCGGGGAATTGGATAGTCTCTTCGCTGAAAGCGTCGGAATTAGCGTCATGTAAGCTAATATTAGTTAAAAAAAGTATTAGTAATTTTGTTTGTTATTTCACTTATGCTATGGGGTGTTCTTCTTCATCTGCTACCTTTATGACATGGTCCACGCTGCAACATAAATTATATTTAAAAAAAAAAAACAAAATGAGGGTGAGATTACTTCGGGATATTTTGAATATTTATTTTGCTTCCTTTTACACAAAAACATTTCTTCTAATAAAGCTATGCGTTCCAGCACCTTGGAGGGATAAAAAAAGGTTTCGCAGAAGGGGTGCATATGGGGGTACTCGTTGCAACCATCCTAGCACACCGACACATGAAGCGCAGATCATATGTGCCTCAACGCCCTCGCAAGCGAATATCGCTCCACGAGAGACAGTGTCGGCCCTGATTAGCAATTCACCTGGATATTGCGGATAAAAAAATAATAAATTAAAAATATTTAAAACGTCTCCCCGCGACGATAAAATAAAGATTCGTTCCTCCATATTTAAAAAAATAATCAAAAAAATGCATAAAACATTTGCAGTCTCATGTAAACAAAAATATGAATAAAAGAACGAGATAAATTTCTGCCTCAAACAAGTAACTAGTATTGAAACGATATCTGTAAATCACCAAAAAGAGTGGATAGTGATAAAAAAAATACTAAAGCGCTCCCAATTGAATCAGGTTAATAACCTCGGTAAAAGCCCCTCTTTCGGGGAGGCATTTTTTATTTTAAATTTTGCGAAACTTAACCGTCAAAAAACCCGAACCGAAGAGTTAATTAAAAGCTTTAGGATAATTCACTCGCAGATTTGCAAATAAATATCTAATAGTTACATACCGATTCATTGTTTATTGTAATAATCCTATAAAAAAGTAAACTTATGCAAACATTCTCCGCATGCAATAGGACTTTCAAAAATCAACAATCGCGGAAATAAGGATATCTGTAACAAAATAAAACTTTACGGTGTCTGTTTTAAAAGAATAATCAAAAGAAATCCTGCGGCGAATTCTTTTGCCTAACAACAACGGCTATTTTTGCTTCATTCATGTTAATTTACCAATTAAAAAACGATTTATTTAACAAAACCGAAAATCAGACCTAATGGGTCCGCTAATTAAATATTCTCACTTTGGGTAGACGTGAAAGGGGCATAAAAGTTTTACAAGCACTAAATATAAAGAGTCTTCGTGGACGTATGACCGTCATTCGTAGTTCCGGTGCCCGGCTTTACTACATCAACCTTGGTATCAAGTTTTTCGTGAAATTGTGTTTCAATTAATTCCTTTTGTGTCTCCCTAATGGAACGTGTGTGATCTCTCTAAGAAACTACACAGGTGTTCGATTTGTTCTATTCCTCTGAAGTTTTGTTGTTCTTAAGCATCTTTGATGGTGAAATCAATTTTTCCATTCGGGGTCAGGCAGTTCCTGTTGGTTTTTATGAAGCAATTTTCTATTGTTTGATTTTCTTGAATTGAAGACAGGGATGAGTAGATATATAGTACCGCTATAGGAAGCAAAAACCGCACATAACCTCAATTTCCTAACCCCCCCCACCGCGTGTGGTGGTTCGGCACGTCCTAGTGTACCCCCTGGCTACCAGAGTGCGCTCTGCCCCCCACCCACCTTGTGTGCGGCGCGGTGACGCGAGGGATCGGGAGGATAATTAAATAAACTTGAATTTTAATATATTTTATTTTATTTTATTTATAAAATTGGTCTGGCGAGGAGTTTCTTCTTCTTCCCATTGTTCCTGTTGCTTGAGTTGTTCTTCGTCCCGTTCCCGGAGGAAATCTAAATACGAAGTGCACTCCTCGTCGTCCCACTCTGTCGATTTGCCATTCGCCGTGGTCTTCGTAGCTCCGGTTCGCGAAAACCAAACGTACCTTGTCTCTGAGTGTTCGAAGTGTTTTCGGAGCGCGAGCATTGAAGATGCCAAGTGAGATTTTGGCGAAACGTCTGCAGGATTCCAGTCGGATGCAGGATTTGCAGGATTCCAGTCGGAGTTCAACGAGCGAACGGATGATATCCCGGAGTATAGTGTCATCACATTTTTCCATCCGTATATATATATATATATATATATATATATATATATATATATATATATATATATATATATATATATATATATATATATATATATATATATATATATATATATATATATATATATATATATATATATATATATATATATATTTATATATATATATATATATATATATATATATATATATAAATATATATATTTATATATATATATATATATATATATATATATATATATATATATATATATATATATATATATATATATATATATATATATATATATATATATATATATATATATATATATATATTCTCACGTATTGATTCACGGATGGAAAAATGTGATGACACTATATTCTGGGATATCATCCGTTCGCTCGTTGAACTCCGACTGGAATCCTGCATCCGACTGGAATCCTGCAGACGTTTCGCCAAAATCTCACTTGGCATCTTCAATGCTCGCGCTCCGAAAACACTTCGAACACTGGGAGGTTATCGGCGGTGCGTGCGGTATTTATACTCTGCGCCGGAGATGGTAACGGTGCTGCTTGTGCGTGGGGGGAGGTGGCTCTGCCCCCTGAATTGTCGTGAGGTCAATTTCGCCCGATCGTAGTTGTGATGTCCCCGTTGGCTGCTGCGCATCGCTCTGCTGTTTGATTATCGTTCTCCACGCGTTGGATAAATGCAGAGCGTCGTCTCTCGTATTGAGGTGTCCGGACTTTTCTATTTCGATGGCCTCTCGTATAATCCTAGTCCTAAAATCAGGAGTATTAGCTATTTGTTTGCAAGTGCCGAAATCAATTTTATGGCCTGTCTGATGTTCGTGCTGAAACAAAGCAGATGTTGTTTCTTTGTTTCTTATGGCTAAACGATGTTCCTCGAGCCTGGCTGAAATCCTTCTGTTGGTCTGTCCCACATACGTCAGGCTGCACGATCCGCATGCTACACTGTATACTCCTTGGTTTTCCAGAGTAATTTTTTGTTTTGGGTTTCTTAGTGTTGCTCCGATGGTATGGTCAGGTTTGTATGCCGTTGATATGTCGTGTTTCCGTAATATTCGGCCGATTTTGTCAGTAACACCCTTGATGTATGGCAGGACAGCGATCGATCTTCGTTGGGTCTCGTCCTGCACACTCTGCTGCGGCTGTTGTTGTTTACTGATTGCCTTGCTGATGGTGCGCCTTTGGTATCCGTTTTGTCGAAGACAGGTACTAATTTTCTTCAGTTCTTTATCTCTGTTCCTCTCGTTTGTGAGCCTGAAGGACCGAGCAATTAATGTATTTGCCACTGCCTGTATCTGTGATGGGTGGTGATGAGATTTAGCGTTCAGATATCTATTAGTGTGTGTTGGTTTTCTATAGACAGTGTGTTCCAAGTGTCCATCTTCGGTCCTTGTGATGTGCACATCTAAAAAGGGCAGACTGTTATCCTCTTCAAGTTCTATTGTGAATTGAATCCTTGGGTGAATGGAATTCAGATGATCTAGGAATTTCAAAAGCTCCTCCTTGCCAAAAGGCCATACAACAAATACGTCATCAACGTATCTTGTCCATAGTTTTGGCTTCAGATTTGCCTTCTCTATTGCTTTCTTTTCGAAGTAAATCATGAAGAGGTTGGCAATCACAGGTGAGAGAGATGATCCCATTGCTGCTCCATCTATTTGTCGGTAAATTTTCCCGTTGTACATAAAGTAAGAGTTTTTCAGGCAATGTCTTGACAGATCCATTATGTACGGCGGAAGATCTTCGTTTTCTTCTATAAGCAAGAGTGCCTCTTCTACTGGTATACTCGGGTAGAGGGATTTGACATCGAAACTTGCCATAATGTCGTCCTTGTCCATCCTGAGAGAACCTAAAATCTGAGTGAAATGTTCTGAGTTTTTAACATAGGAATCTGCCTTTTCCACTATAGGCTGAAGTGCACTGGCCAGATGTTTTTCCAGCTTGCATAATGGTGAGTTAAAGGCGCTTACGATTGGACGCAGGGGAACCCCGTCCTTATGGATCTTCGGGAGCCCGTAGAATTTTGGGCAACGACTCGATTTTTCCCTCGGAATAAGTTTCTTCTTTGTATCCTCGTTTATTGATGAATCGAGAATTTTGGACTTAGTTGTTTTTTCCAAATATGTCGTGGGATCTCTGGTGACTAGTTTGTATATTGGGTCGTTCAGAATATCCTCCAATTTTGCATTATAATCCGACGTATTCATGACGACAGTGGCATTTCCTTTGTCTGCTGGCATTATTAGAATGTTTTCGTTTTTGTTTAGATTCCTTAAGGCTTGCATTTCTTCTCTGCTTAAGTTTGGTTGCGGTAGTTTTGACTGTCTTAAGACTCTGGCGACATCTTGCCTAATTAACTCCGCATCTTGTTCGTCTATGGTGGAAAGACTTGCTTCGACGTTGGAAACGATCTCTTCGACGGGTACTCTTTTTGGAGCTATTGCATAGTTAAATCCTTTATTCAGTACGCTGACTTCTGCATCGGAAAGATGGTATACTGAAATATTATGAACTGTACTGCTTCGGTTTGTATTTGGCATTTGTGCTGATTTTTTGGAATTTGACTGAAGGATTTCTAATTTCTTCCACAGTTTTTTTGACGTGATGTCCTTGTCTTTCTCAGTGCGCCATGATGTTAATAATTCTATGCGGTCCCACAGCAACTGATGGATCTTGTTGCTCAGTTTCAGGTGGAGTCTGAAAAGTTGTAGCTCAGTCTCACTAATTTCGTACCGGGTCCGCCTGATCTGGTCTTGGAGTAGGGCCTTGCTAGCTTTGTCCAGGATAGCTTGTGTCTTTCTGGTGCGTGTGTGATAAGACAACCTTGTAAATGTTGGCAGCAAGTTCTGGTTGCGGCAGCTTTTTAGAAAATTCAAGTTGCACAGCGAAATAACCCTCCTTTGCCTTAGTTTTTCATAACACTTGGTGGCTGTAAAGGTCTCCTTCCCGTAAAGGTGTATGATATTCTCACGTATTGTGTATCATGTATATATATGTATATATATATATATATATATATATATATATATATATATATATATATATATATATCCTGATACCTCAATGCTCAATTAATAATGTTCAGTTCCCATGATGACCCCCCTCTCATCTCCGAATGAGAAGTATGAAGATTATTGCCACCCTCAGGATGTTCCCAGACAACAGCCCGGCGAATGGTTTCCATGATGTGATCTCACCCATCCATGATAGTGTTGGCCACCACTTTTCTGACTCCTTATTCACTGTCAAATGTATCAGATCATTAACTGAGTAATTGTCTATTGTCGTTATCATGACTTTAATGTCAAGGGGCCAGACTGTGCATAATGAGGGATCTTGTACCTCGAACATATGGGGCTTAGAATCACATCTAACCTGCAAGGTCCTGAAACTACAAGGGACGTGGAATATTGCAAAGTCCTCGGGATGGTAACCTGTGCTGGTTAATATAATCATGTAGGGCACCTTAGACTCTCTGATCCCATGAACCACTGATGTCAAATTGCCACAGCTGTAGGGCTTGGCTCAGAGGTTATGAGTGATTCATCTTCAGTTAAACCAACAATCCCTGAGTCATCAGTAGCCTGGAGTTCTCCCATTACTATCTGAACTGAGTATGATCCCAACCTAAAGGGAACTTTGAAACATGCTGCTTCCACCTGTTTGATGAAGGACAATGTGTAGTCACACGTAGGACCTGGCTCCCAGAAGCTAGTGCAGCTGATGAAATCAGAGGAGATGCTAAATTGGTAGTCATCTAAAATCTGGATATCCCCCAGCTGGCTTGACAAAGGGGTTCTCATGTTATCTGTGAAGAGGCACATGAACCATTCCCCTTTTGGTGATTTTAGCACAGAGACACTCCTGGGTTGGTAGTCATTGGCTAGTCGTGCTCCAACTATTGGGACCCTAGTGTTGCTTGCTGTAGAGATCTCTATTGCAGGATAACCTTGGCCCAGTCTGTACACCACCCACAACTCCTGAGAGTGTATCTTCATGTGAACCCTCCAGAACCAACAGCCCTGGCTGAAAGCACATGTTCGTCCTTCTGCTTGACAGAATCTTTTGTCTGCCACAAGAATACCATCTCTGAGCAATGTTAAGTTTTGACTCATCCATTGACCGCGAGGACCAATAACATCACACCCTCCTGCAGTGGTACATGTGGACCATCTACATGACCAGTCGGCAATCGCAGAAAATTTAGGTTCCCCTGTCTTCGAGTGGGAAAGCCTTATATCCCTTAGACAGCGCCATATAGTGTTATTTGCTATCTTGATGTGTTCAGACTGCCTCAGCGTGAAATCAGACAAAACACCAGAAGATTCAACTAGAGGTGTTCTGCAGCAGAGTCCTAGAGTCAATACACAAATCAGGAAGGTTCGTCTAGTTATTTGACCTTTTAGCTTCATCTCTGTCCCTCGTAAGCCAATAGGCAAATCAGTTTCTTCAAGGCTCAAACCTGATTTTGTGATGAGATGCTCTTGGTCGGGTAATCGCACTAATATAGTCCTACTGACTGGCACTGATAATATAGATCGAGACCCAGTTTGCCTGGACCATGGGTCTAGAGACATGAACCACCTAACATAAATGTATCTTAACAATAGGATGTTGACCAAGAGCAGGAGAATGAGAGCCGCCAATAGGCCTGGGGAGACATTAGACTGTTTGCTTTCACAGATTGGCTGGCCACTGTTGTCCAAGATAGACCCTATGCCGCAGAGACTCTCTCCCTCATACACGCAGGTGCAGTTCCCAAATCCCCATCGGCCCATAAAATACCCCAGTTTTCAACTGCTGGCAGCTCAAATTTGCTGTACCATATAGGGTTTGGATTTGGGCTCCCTCACCTGTCTCATCACAGCTCACAACTCCATGAGTGATAGGTAAATTGCAACAGGTGGAAATGTTGGTCAGTGGATCTATGTTGAGATGCTGATAGGCAGGGACAATAAACCCATGATGACTGTCAGGCACTCCCGGAGTGGCATATGCTGATATGGATATAACCAATGGCATGTGGATTATGGTCCAAAACATTAGGCCCACTCGTAGCCTCATGGCCCCATCCGGAATCTCTGGTAGAACGGTGACATTGAATGACATTTCCATTGCACTGACTGCCCAACACAGTGTTTCTCCTTTTATGATTCTGTTTTTGTGGCCTTCAATGTGATATATTATAGAGTGTTCGAAGTGTTTTCGGAGCGCGAGCATTGAAGATGCCAAGTGAGATTTTGGCGAAACGTCTGCAGGATTCCAGTCGGATGCAAGATTTGCAGGATTCCAGTCGGATGCA
This sequence comes from Cylas formicarius, assembly GCF_029955315.1. Lineage (NCBI taxonomy): Eukaryota > Metazoa > Arthropoda > Insecta > Coleoptera > Brentidae > Cylas > Cylas formicarius. The sequence goes on from NW_026844365.1 coordinate 20,173,908, forward strand.
GGATTCCAGTCGGAGTTCAATGAGCGAACGGATGATATCCCGGAATATAGTGTCATCATATATATATATATATATATATATATATATATATATATATATATATATATATATATATATATATATATATATATATATATATATATGTATATATATATATATATATATATAATCGAACCGAAATATTGCGATTTCGTTTTTATTATTTTTTAAAGCTATTTGAAAAGATATGAAAAAACGGAAAACACTTTTCCATTGGCACTTTTTAATCTCTCCAAATTGACGTTAACAAATTTTCATTACAGCGTTTCGATTCCATGGAACCACCATCAACTTTGATTTTTCTTATGGGACGGAAAAAAAGTACACACAGTGTTAGGTTGTGCTTTTCATTGCGAATTCAACGATGTACGATACAATACGGTTACTTATGTTTTTATCCAGAAAAATGGCTTTTTAATACATTTCTAGTATTTTATTGTAGTAGGCCATGAGATCCGAACGATGAAAGGCAAAAGAAAATGGTTGACAAGTTCGAGTTAATGTGTTTATTTATTTACTAACTCTAACTGTTCATTTAACATAACAACTAAATCCAACAAGTTAATGAAAAACAAATTCAACAAATGTTCGAATAAATGACCTCCATTTTCTAGGCATAAGTACGCCCGTCTCACGGTAGACTCCAAAACACGACTTAACATTTCAGGAGTAATTTTATTAAACGCTGCTCGTACTGATTGACGTAATTGTTCCTCGTTGTCAAAACATTCTTTGAATACCTCATTTTTTATGTAGCCCCATAAGAAAAAGTCCAAGGGAGTTAAGTCCGGGGACCTTGGAGGCCAAGGTGTTTCACTGTAAGTCCCAATGTATTTTCCATCAAACCGTTCAGTTAAATATTGGCGAACTTCTCTGGAGTTATGGGCTGGGGCACCATCTTGTTGGAACCAGCAGCCTTGCACAGCGCCTAGCGGTAAATCATCTAAGGCATCTTCTAAATCGTGCCTCAAGATGTCAAGGTACCGCTCGGAAGTTAAGGAATTATTATAGAAAATAGGGCCTATAATCTTGCTACCAAAAATCCCACACCAAATATTAAACCCAAAGCGAACTTGATGTCTGGATAGTCTATTAACACGTGGATTTTGTTGCGACCAATAGTGTGTATTGCGCCTGTTATAAATACCGTTATTGGTCACCATACTTTCATCAGACCAAATCACTTTATATGGAAAATTAAAACTCTCGTCACACATCCTGGTATACCACTCACAAAAATGTCTACGTCGTTCGTCGTCACCCGGTTTTAATCCTTGACATATTATGAATTTGTAAGGCTTAAATTCATTTTTCCTTAAAATAAACTGAGCTGTAGATTTAGCTACCCCATTCTGGTCTTCAATTTCTCTGGTAGAAGTTTGTGGATTTTCGATAACAGATTGTAGAACAATGTATTGGTTTTCTTCATTGGAAGGTTTTTGTCGGGATAATGCAGGCTTCTTAAATGATCCATATTCTTTCAGATTAAATAACAAACGCCGAAAAATACTCTTGTCAGGTTGTCTCCGCTCTGGGTATTTGTTAGAATACATACGCTCGGCTTCCACACAATTTCTTTGGCATCAGATGTAGCAAGACAGCATATCACATTTTTCTTCGTTTGTAAAATTACCTCCCTCCATTGTAGAACAAAATAAATTAGAAAAAGACAACAACAATAAAAATACAAAAACAATAACTAAAGGAATAAACTTATGATCGACTGATAACAAAGACAAATAACATTAATGTGTCATTGAAATTGACTGGATGTCATTTTGTCATGGCCTACTCCATTTAAATGCTGAAATGTATTAAAAATCCATTTTTCTGGATAAAAACATAAGTAACCATATTGTATCGTACATCGTTGAATTCGCAATGAAAAGCACAACCTAATACTGTGTGTACTTTTTTTCCGTCCCATAAGAAAAATCAAACTTGATGGTGGTTCCATGGAATCGAAACGCTGTAATGAAAATTTGTTAACGTCAATTTGGAGAGATTAAAAAGTGCCAATGGAAAAGTGTTTTCCGTTTTTTCATATCTTTTCAAATAGCTTTAAAAAATAATAAAAACGAAATCGCAATATTTCGGTTTTTCTCGGATATTTCCGGAACGGCTTGGAATTTTCAAATTTGTAAAACGGGATCTTGTTCGGTATCAAAATGCGCAACTTTTGTCTAATTTAACCGACACTGTATCTCTTATAGTTTCCGAGATCCCCATGCTGTGCATCCTTATCTTGGACACACTGTATATATATATATATATATATATATATACATATATATATATATATATATATATATATATATATATATATATATATATATATATATATATATATATATATATATATATATATATATATATTCTCACGTATTGATTCACGGATGGAAAAATGTGATGACATTATATTCCGGGATATCATACGTTCGCTCGTTGAACTCCGACTGGAATCTTGCATCCGACTGGTATCCTGCAGACGTTTCGCCAAAATCTCACTTGGCACACACTGTGTGTGTTCGAAGTGTTTTCGGAGCGCGAGCATTGAAGATGCCAAGTGAGATTTTGGCGAAACGTCTGCAGGATTCCAGTCGGATGCAGGATTTGCAGGATTCCAGTCGGAGTTCAACGAGCGAACGAATCATGGTCCATTGTGTACTTACGAAGACTGAGCCATTGTGTACTAGGACGCCATTAATATTTAAAAATTGTACGCAGCCGTAAATTAAACATCTAATCAAAAGTTTCTGCAGGAAAATAAGCCTATCTAGGTACATTTTAAGGCACGTATACCAGCACTAAGTTATAGATATGAAAATCAGCCTGGCCAACGACGCACACCAAATAGTTCGAACAAGTTCCGTTGCCGAATAGAAGTAACGAGTGAGAGAGAAAGCAGATATCTCCGTCCCTTTCGCAGGAATAGCGTGTGATCCATTGTGCACGCCCTAACCATTGTCGCCACCTTGACCCTACGTAAAATAGCTGTACAAAATATATACCGTCATATGCATTTAGTGAACCTACATCCCCGTTCAGGAAAAGAAAAAATACCTCTTTTGAATATGAACAAGTTCATCTTGGTTTGAAGGCAATTTCCATATATTCAGTGGCTTCTGCATTGAATTACTCTCTGAACTTCATTGTTGTTAGTTTGCCCGGGAGGGAAGTGGCCGTTATATGAATTCACAACAAACCGTGCCTCCTCTTTTACTACATGGTGTGTACAATACGTGAGGACAAATTGGTATTAAAATTTATTTATTCATATTGAAAAATTTATTATGCCGTGAAATTCTTACATGACGTTCATTATCTCTTAGACTATACAATTAATATTCAATAAAATCCCCACTAGCGGCAATAACGGGCTCAATCAAATTCTCTTTCTTCATGTTGATCATTGTATCCTTCAGCGGTGAAATAGTGTTATGGGGATGTTTATTGGTCTCTAGCTTAACTGCGTCCCATACGCATTAATTAGGGGATTAAGACACGGGGAACTAGGCGGCTATAAGTTTGGGGCGATATGATGTGATGTGATTGTCATAAAAAAATTCGGTCATTTAACATTGCATTTTTTTTACGTTTATTTGAAATTGATGCCAACACTATCCATTAACAACGCAGCTACCTTAGTCAACATAACAGCAGTACGCTTCTGTTTCCCAGGTACTGTGCCTCGCTTGGAACGCACCTGTCAATATTTTCTGCGCTTTATAGTACAGACGACCATTTATAGGTCCTATATTATTCCTTCAAGCCTCAATTCAGATAATAATAAATTAATTGATTATGGCGCAGGGTCACTTATTTTTTTCTTGGCATAACTTACGTTTCGAGTCGTGACCCTTGTTTTTTTAAAAATCTTATTTGAGCTAGGCTTACAATATTTCGTGTTACCACGGGAACTTCGGTAACGCTAATACTAACGAACTAGGGCGTAGGGCCTTTTTGTGCCAAAGATAGGTCATTTGTTGTACATAAATATGTCATTAGAAAGTAAGCATATACCTATACGCTAATGTATTAGAAAGTAAACATGAACAACTTTAACTACAGGGTGCGGCAAATGGTACTATTTGGGATGTTAATAAAAACCCAACTACATAAAGCAAACATTTTTTTTTTAATTATTTTTGAAATGTACATTTTTAAAAATGATGTCTTTTAAGTGACGGCCATTATTGTCGATGCACTCTTGTGGGTTCTCGCGGAAGCGCGTCATTACTCGTTGGGTCATTTCTTGGGAAATTGAGGCAGTGTTGCCGGTTTTACAAACCGGACAACCACTATTTGAAATCCTGTCCATCTTTTTGCCGCACCCTCTACATAACTCGTCAAAAAATATTTTGGAAGTGGGTAGAAGATAGTACCTTTAAAATTGATCCTTTGCCGCTTCTTCATATCCCGAATGGAATGAGTTCTTACTTGGTGAACCCTCTCTTTTCCACCAGGCCCGGGGAATTGGATAGTCTCTTCGCTGAAAGCGTCGGAATTAGCGTCATGTAAGCTAATATTAGTTAAAAAAAGTATTAGTAATTTTGTTTGTTATTTCACTTATGCTATGGGGTGTTCTTCTTCATCTGCTACCTTTATGACATGGTCCACGCTGCAACATAAATTATATTTAAAAAAAAAAAACAAAATGAGGGTGAGATTACTTCGGGATATTTTGAATATTTATTTTGCTTCCTTTTACACAAAAACATTTCTTCTAATAAAGCTATGCGTTCCAGCACCTTGGAGGGATAAAAAAAGGTTTCGCAGAAGGGGTGCATATGGGGGTACTCGTTGCAACCATCCTAGCACACCGACACATGAAGCGCAGATCATATGTGCCTCAACGCCCTCGCAAGCGAATATCGCTCCACGAGAGACAGTGTCGGCCCTGATTAGCAATTCACCTGGATATTGCGGATAAAAAAATAATAAATTAAAAATATTTAAAACGTCTCCCCGCGACGATAAAATAAAGATTCGTTCCTCCATATTTAAAAAAATAATCAAAAAAATGCATAAAACATTTGCAGTCTCATGTAAACAAAAATATGAATAAAAGAACGAGATAAATTTCTGCCTCAAACAAGTAACTAGTATTGAAACGATATCTGTAAATCACCAAAAAGAGTGGATAGTGATAAAAAAAATACTAAAGCGCTCCCAATTGAATCAGGTTAATAACCTCGGTAAAAGCCCCTCTTTCGGGGAGGCATTTTTTATTTTAAATTTTGCGAAACTTAACCGTCAAAAAACCCGAACCGAAGAGTTAATTAAAAGCTTTAGGATAATTCACTCGCAGATTTGCAAATAAATATCTAATAGTTACATACCGATTCATTGTTTATTGTAATAATCCTATAAAAAAGTAAACTTATGCAAACATTCTCCGCATGCAATAGGACTTTCAAAAATCAACAATCGCGGAAATAAGGATATCTGTAACAAAATAAAACTTTACGGTGTCTGTTTTAAAAGAATAATCAAAAGAAATCCTGCGGCGAATTCTTTTGCCTAACAACAACGGCTATTTTTGCTTCATTCATGTTAATTTACCAATTAAAAAACGATTTATTTAACAAAACCGAAAATCAGACCTAATGGGTCCGCTAATTAAATATTCTCACTTTGGGTAGACGTGAAAGGGGCATAAAAGTTTTACAAGCACTAAATATAAAGAGTCTTCGTGGACGTATGACCGTCATTCGTAGTTCCGGTGCCCGGCTTTACTACATCAACCTTGGTATCAAGTTTTTCGTGAAATTGTGTTTCAATTAATTCCTTTTGTGTCTCCCTAATGGAACGTGTGTGATCTCTCTAAGAAACTACACAGGTGTTCGATTTGTTCTATTCCTCTGAAGTTTTGTTGTTCTTAAGCATCTTTGATGGTGAAATCAATTTTTCCATTCGGGGTCAGGCAGTTCCTGTTGGTTTTTATGAAGCAATTTTCTATTGTTTGATTTTCTTGAATTGAAGACAGGGATGAGTAGATATATAGTACCGCTATAGGAAGCAAAAACCGCACATAACCTCAATTTCCTAACCCCCCCCACCGCGTGTGGTGGTTCGGCACGTCCTAGTGTACCCCCTGGCTACCAGAGTGCGCTCTGCCCCCCACCCACCTTGTGTGCGGCGCGGTGACGCGAGGGATCGGGAGGATAATTAAATAAACTTGAATTTTAATATATTTTATTTTATTTTATTTATAAAATTGGTCTGGCGAGGAGTTTCTTCTTCTTCCCATTGTTCCTGTTGCTTGAGTTGTTCTTCGTCCCGTTCCCGGAGGAAATCTAAATACGAAGTGCACTCCTCGTCGTCCCACTCTGTCGATTTGCCATTCGCCGTGGTCTTCGTAGCTCCGGTTCGCGAAAACCAAACGTACCTTGTCTCTGAGTGTTCGAAGTGTTTTCGGAGCGCGAGCATTGAAGATGCCAAGTGAGATTTTGGCGAAACGTCTGCAGGATTCCAGTCGGATGCAGGATGCAGGATTCCAGTCGGATGCAGGATTCCAGTCGGAGTTCAACGAGCGAACGGATGATATCCCGGAGTATAGTGTCATCACATTTTTCCATCCGTATATATATATATATATATATATATATATATATATATATATATATATATATATATATATATATATATATATATATATATATATATATATATATATATATATATATATATATATATATATATATATATATATATATATATATATATATATATATATATATATATATATATATATATATATATATATATATATATATATATATATATATATATATATATATATATATATATATATATATATATATATATATATATATATATATATATATATATATTCTCACGTATTGATTCACGGATGGAAAAATGTGATGACACTATATTCTGGGATATCATCCGTTCGCTCGTTGAACTCCGACTGGAATCCTGCATCCGACTGGAATCCTGCAGACGTTTCGCCAAAATCTCACTTGGCATCTTCAATGCTCGCGCTCCGAAAACACTTCGAACACTGGGAGGTTATCGGCGGTGCGTGCGGTATTTATACTCTGCGCCGGAGATGGTAACGGTGCTGCTTGTGCGTGGGGGGAGGTGGCTCTGCCCCCTGAATTGTCGTGAGGTCAATTTCGCCCGATCGTAGTTGTGATGTCCCCGTTGGCTGCTGCGCATCGCTCTGCTGTTTGATTATCGTTCTCCACGCGTTGGATAAATGCAGAGCGTCGTCTCTCGTATTGAGGTGTCCGGACTTTTCTATTTCGATGGCCTCTCGTATAATCCTAGTCCTAAAATCAGGAGTATTAGCTATTTGTTTGCAAGTGCCGAAATCAATTTTATGGCCTGTCTGATGTTCGTGCTGAAACAAAGCAGATGTTGTTTCTTTGTTTCTTATGGCTAAACGATGTTCCTCGAGCCTGGCTGAAATCCTTCTGTTGGTCTGTCCCACATACGTCAGGCTGCACGATCCGCATGCTACACTGTATACTCCTTGGTTTTCCAGAGTAATTTTTTGTTTTGGGTTTCTTAGTGTTGCTCCGATGGTATGGTCAGGTTTGTATGCCGTTGATATGTCGTGTTTCCGTAATATTCGGCCGATTTTGTCAGTAACACCCTTGATGTATGGCAGGACAGCGATCGATCTTCGTTGGGTCTCGTCCTGCACACTCTGCTGCGGCTGTTGTTGTTTACTGATTGCCTTGCTGATGGTGCGCCTTTGGTATCCGTTTTGTCGAAGACAGGTACTAATTTTCTTCAGTTCTTTATCTCTGTTCCTCTCGTTTGTGAGCCTGAAGGACCGAGCAATTAATGTATTTGCCACTGCCTGTATCTGTGATGGGTGGTGATGAGATTTAGCGTTCAGATATCTATTAGTGTGTGTTGGTTTTCTATAGACAGTGTGTTCCAAGTGTCCATCTTCGGTCCTTGTGATGTGCACATCTAAAAAGGGCAGACTGTTATCCTCTTCAAGTTCTATTGTGAATTGAATCCTTGGGTGAATGGAATTCAGATGATCTAGGAATTTCAAAAGCTCCTCCTTGCCAAAAGGCCATACAACAAATACGTCATCAACGTATCTTGTCCATAGTTTTGGCTTCAGATTTGCCTTCTCTATTGCTTTCTTTTCGAAGTAAATCATGAAGAGGTTGGCAATCACAGGTGAGAGAGATGATCCCATTGCTGCTCCATCTATTTGTCGGTAAATTTTCCCGTTGTACATAAAGTAAGAGTTTTTCAGGCAATGTCTTGACAGATCCATTATGTACGGCGGAAGATCTTCGTTTTCTTCTATAAGCAAGAGTGCCTCTTCTACTGGTATACTCGGGTAGAGGGATTTGACATCGAAACTTGCCATAATGTCGTCCTTGTCCATCCTGAGAGAACCTAAAATCTGAGTGAAATGTTCTGAGTTTTTAACATAGGAATCTGCCTTTTCCACTATAGGCTGAAGTGCACTGGCCAGATGTTTTTCCAGCTTGCATAATGGTGAGTTAAAGGCGCTTACGATTGGACGCAGGGGAACCCCGTCCTTATGGATCTTCGGGAGCCCGTAGAATTTTGGGCAACGACTCGATTTTTCCCTCGGAATAAGTTTCTTCTTTGTATCCTCGTTTATTGATGAATCGAGAATTTTGGACTTAGTTGTTTTTTCCAAATATGTCGTGGGATCTCTGGTGACTAGTTTGTATATTGGGTCGTTCAGAATATCCTCCAATTTTGCATTATAATCCGACGTATTCATGACGACAGTGGCATTTCCTTTGTCTGCTGGCATTATTAGAATGTTTTCGTTTTTGTTTAGATTCCTTAAGGCTTGCATTTCTTCTCTGCTTAAGTTTGGTTGCGGTAGTTTTGACTGTCTTAAGACTCTGGCGACATCTTGCCTAATTAACTCCGCATCTTGTTCGTCTATGGTGGAAAGACTTGCTTCGACGTTGGAAACGATCTCTTCGACGGGTACTCTTTTTGGAGCTATTGCATAGTTAAATCCTTTATTCAGTACGCTGACTTCTGCATCGGAAAGATGGTATACTGAAATATTATGAACTGTACTGCTTCGGTTTGTATTTGGCATTTGTGCTGATTTTTTGGAATTTGACTGAAGGATTTCTAATTTCTTCCACAGTTTTTTTGACGTGATGTCCTTGTCTTTCTCAGTGCGCCATGATGTTAATAATTCTATGCGGTCCCACAGCAACTGATGGATCTTGTTGCTCAGTTTCAGGTGGAGTCTGAAAAGTTGTAGCTCAGTCTCACTAATTTCGTACCGGGTCCGCCTCTTGGAGTAGGGCCTTGCTAGCTTTGTCCAGGATAGCTTGTGTCTTTCTGGTGCGTGTGTGATAAGACAACCTTGTAAATGTTGGCAGCAAGTTCTGGTTGCGGCAGCTTTTTAGAAAATTCAAGTTGCACAGCGAAATAACCCTCCTTTGCCTTAGTTTTTCATAACACTTGGTGGCTGTAAAGGTCTCCTTCCCGTAAAGGTGTATGATATTCTCACGTATTGTGTATCATGTATATATATGTATATATATATATATATATATATATATATATATATATATATATATATATATATATATATATATATATATATATATATATATATATATATATATATATATATATATATATATATATATATATATATATATATATATATATATATATATATATATATATATATATATATATATATATATATATATATATATATATATATATATATATATATATATATATATATATATATATATATATATATATATATATCCTGATACCTCAATGCTCAATTAATAATGTTCAGTTCCCATGATGACCCCCCTCTCATCTCCGAATGAGAAGTATGAAGATTATTGCCACCCTCAGGATGTTCCCAGACAACAGCCCGGCGAATGGTTTCCATGATGTGATCTCACCCATCCATGATAGTGTTGGCCACCACTTTTCTGACTCCTTATTCACTGTCAAATGTATCAGATCATTAACTGAGTAATTGTCTATTGTCGTTATCATGACTTTAATGTCAAGGGGCCAGACTGTGCATAATGAGGGATCTTGTACCTCGAACATATGGGGCTTAGAATCACATCTAACCTGCAAGGTCCTGAAACTACAAGGGACGTGGAATATTGCAAAGTCCTCGGGATGGTAACCTGTGCTGGTTAATATAATCATGTAGGGCACCTTAGACTCTCTGATCCCATGAACCACTGATGTCAAATTGCCACAGCTGTAGGGCTTGGCTCAGAGGTTATGAGTGATTCATCTTCAGTTAAACCAACAATCCCTGAGTCATCAGTAGCCTGGAGTTCTCCCATTACTATCTGAACTGAGTATGATCCCAACCTAAAGGGAACTTTGAAACATGCTGCTTCCACCTGTTTGATGAAGGACAATGTGTAGTCACACGTAGGACCTGGCTCCCAGAAGCTAGTGCAGCTGATGAAATCAGAGGAGATGCTAAATTGGTAGTCATCTAAAATCTGGATATCCCCCAGCTGGCTTGACAAAGGGGTTCTCATGTTATCTGTGAAGAGGCACATGAACCATTCCCCTTTTGGTGATTTTAGCACAGAGACACTCCTGGGTTGGTAGTCATTGGCTAGTCGTGCTCCAACTATTGGGACCCTAGTGTTGCTTGCTGTAGAGATCTCTATTGCAGGATAACCTTGGCCCAGTCTGTACACCACCCACAACTCCTGAGAGTGTATCTTCATGTGAACCCTCCAGAACCAACAGCCCTGGCTGAAAGCACATGTTCGTCCTTCTGCTTGACAGAATCTTTTGTCTGCCACAAGAATACCATCTCTGAGCAATGTTAAGTTTTGACTCATCCATTGACCGCGAGGACCAATAACATCACACCCTCCTGCAGTGGTACATGTGGACCATCTACATGACCAGTCGGCAATCGCAGAAAATTTAGGTTCCCCTGTCTTCGAGTGGGAAAGCCTTATATCCCTTAGACAGCGCCATATAGTGTTATTTGCTATCTTGATGTGTTCAGACTGCCTCAGCGTGAAATCAGACAAAACACCAGAAGATTCAACTAGAGGTGTTCTGCAGCAGAGTCCTAGAGTCAATACACAAATCAGGAAGGTTCGTCTAGTTATTTGACCTTTTAGCTTCATCTCTGTCCCTCGTAAGCCAATAGGCAAATCAGTTTCTTCAAGGCTCAAACCTGATTTTGTGATGAGATGCTCTTGGTCGGGTAATCGCACTAATATAGTCCTACTGACTGGCACTGATAATATAGATCGAGACCCAGTTTGCCTGGACCATGGGTCTAGAGACATGAACCACCTAACATAAATGTATCTTAACAATAGGATGTTGACCAAGAGCAGGAGAATGAGAGCCGCCAATAGGCCTGGGGAGACATTAGACTGTTTGCTTTCACAGATTGGCTGGCCACTGTTGTCCAAGATAGACCCTATGCCGCAGAGACTCTCTCCCTCATACACGCAGGTGCAGTTCCCAAATCCCCATCGGCCCATAAAATACCCCAGTTTTCAACTGCTGGCAGCTCAAATTTGCTGTACCATATAGGGTTTGGATTTGGGCTCCCTCACCTGTCTCATCACAGCTCACAACTCCATGAGTGATAGGTAAATTGCAACAGGTGGAAATGTTGGTCAGTGGATCTATGTTGAGATGCTGATAGGCAGGGACAATAAACCCATGATGACTGTCAGGCACTCCCGGAGTGGCATATGCTGATATGGATATAACCAATGGCATGTGGATTATGGTCCAAAACATTAGGCCCACTCGTAGCCTCATGGCCCCATCCGGAATCTCTGGTAGAACGGTGACATTGAATGACATTTCCATTGCACTGACTGCCCAACACAGTGTTTCTCCTTTTATGATTCTGTTTTTGTGGCCTTCAATGTGATATATTATAGAGTGTTCGAAGTGTTTTCGGAGCGCGAGCATTGAAGATGCCAAGTGAGATTTTGGCGAAACGTCTGCAGGATTCCAGTCGGATGCAAGATTTGCAGGATTCCAGTCGGATGCAGGATTCCAGTCGGAGTTCAATGAGCGAACGGATGATATCCCGGAATATAGTGTCATCATATATATATATATATATATATATATATATATATATATATATATATATATATATATATATATATATATATATATATATATATATATATATATATATATATATATATATATATATATATATATATATATATATATATATATATATATATATATATATATATAATCGAACCGAAATATTGCGATTTCGTTTTTATTATTTTTTAAAGCTATTTGAAAAGATATGAAAAAACGGAAAACACTTTTCCATTGGCACTTTTTAATCTCTCCAAATTGACGTTAACAAATTTTCATTACAGCGTTTCGATTCCATGGAACCACCATCAACTTTGATTTTTCTTATGGGACGGAAAAAAAGTACACACAGTGTTAGGTTGTGCTTTTCATTGCGAATTCAACGATGTACGATACAATACGGTTACTTATGTTTTTATCCAGAAAAATGGCTTTTTAATACATTTCTAGTATTTTATTGTAGTAGGCCATGAGATCCGAACGATGAAAGGCAAAAGAAAATGGTTGACAAGTTCGAGTTAATGTGTTTATTTATTTACTAACTCTAACTGTTCATTTAACATAACAACTAAATCCAACAAGTTAATGAAAAACAAATTCAACAAATGTTCGAATAAATGACCTCCATTTTCTAGGCATAAGTACGCCCGTCTCACGGTAGACTCCAAAACACGACTTAACATTTCAGGAGTAATTTTATTAAACGCTGCTCGTACTGATTGACGTAATTGTTCCTCGTTGTCAAAACATTCTTTGAATACCTCATTTTTTATGTAGCCCCATAAGAAAAAGTCCAAGGGAGTTAAGTCCGGGGACCTTGGAGGCCAAGGTGTTTCACTGTAAGTCCCAATGTATTTTCCATCAAACCGTTCAGTTAAATATTGGCGAACTTCTCTGGAGTTATGGGCTGGGGCACCATCTTGTTGGAACCAGCAGCCTTGCACAGCGCCTAGCGGTAAATCATCTAAGGCATCTTCTAAATCGTGCCTCAAGATGTCAAGGTACCGCTCGGAAGTTAAGGAATTATTATAGAAAATAGGGCCTATAATCTTGCTACCAAAAATCCCACACCAAATATTAAACCCAAAGCGAACTTGATGTCTGGATAGTCTATTAACACGTGGATTTTGTTGCGACCAATAGTGTGTATTGCGCCTGTTATAAATACCGTTATTGGTCACCATACTTTCATCAGACCAAATCACTTTATATGGAAAATTAAAACTCTCGTCACACATCCTGGTATACCACTCACAAAAATGTCTACGTCGTTCGTCGTCACCCGGTTTTAATCCTTGACATATTATGAATTTGTAAGGCTTAAATTCATTTTTCCTTAAAATAAACTGAGCTGTAGATTTAGCTACCCCATTCTGGTCTTCAATTTCTCTGGTAGAAGTTTGTGGATTTTCGATAACAGATTGTAGAACAATGTATTGGTTTTCTTCATTGGAAGGTTTTTGTCGGGATAATGCAGGCTTCTTAAATGATCCATATTCTTTCAGATTAAATAACAAACGCCGAAAAATACTCTTGTCAGGTTGTCTCCGCTCTGGGTATTTGTTAGAATACATACGCTCGGCTTCCACACAATTTCTTTGGCATCAGATGTAGCAAGACAGCATATCACATTTTTCTTCGTTTGTAAAATTACCTCCCTCCATTGTAGAACAAAATAAATTAGAAAAAGACAACAACAATAAAAATACAAAAACAATAACTAAAGGAATAAACTTATGATCGACTGATAACAAAGACAAATAACATTAATGTGTCATTGAAATTGACTGGATGTCATTTTGTCATGGCCTACTCCATTTAAATGCTGAAATGTATTAAAAATCCATTTTTCTGGATAAAAACATAAGTAACCATATTGTATCGTACATCGTTGAATTCGCAATGAAAAGCACAACCTAATACTGTGTGTACTTTTTTTCCGTCCCATAAGAAAAATCAAACTTGATGGTGGTTCCATGGAATCGAAACGCTGTAATGAAAATTTGTTAACGTCAATTTGGAGAGATTAAAAAGTGCCAATGGAAAAGTGTTTTCCGTTTTTTCATATCTTTTCAAATAGCTTTAAAAAATAATAAAAACGAAATCGCAATATTTCGGTTTTTCTCGGATATTTCCGGAACGGCTTGGAATTTTCAAATTTGTAAAACGGGATCTTGTTCGGTATCAAAATGCGCAACTTTTGTCTAATTTAACCGACACTGTATCTCTTATAGTTTCCGAGATCCCCATGCTGTGCATCCTTATCTTGGACACACTGTATATATATATATATATATATATATATATATATATATATATATATATATATATATATATATATATATATATATATATATATATATATATATATATATATATATATACATATATATATATATATATATATATATATATATATATATATATATATACATATATATATATATATATATATATATATATATATATATATATATATATATATATATATATATATATATATATATATATATATATATATATATATATATATATATATATATATATATATATTCTCACGTATTGATTCACGGATGGAAAAATGTGATGACATTATATTCCGGGATATCATACGTTCGCTCGTTGAACTCCGACTGGAATCTTGCATCCGACTGGTATCCTGCAGACGTTTCGCCAAAATCTCACTTGGCACACACTGTGTGTGTTCGAAGTGTTTTCGGAGCGCGAGCATTGAAGATGCCAAGTGAGATTTTGGCGAAACGTCTGCAGGATTCCAGTCGGATGCAGGATTTGCAGGATTCCAGTCGGAGTTCAACGAGCGAACGAATCATGGTCCATTGTGTACTTACGAAGACTGAGCCATTGTGTACTAGGACGCCATTAATATTTAAAAATTGTACGCAGCCGTAAATTAAACATCTAATCAAAAGTTTCTGCAGGAAAATAAGCCTATCTAGGTACATTTTAAGGCACGTATACCAGCACTAAGTTATAGATATGAAAATCAGCCTGGCCAACGACGCACACCAAATAGTTCGAACAAGTTCCGTTGCCGAATAGAAGTAACGAGTGAGAGAGAAAGCAGATATCTCCGTCCCTTTCGCAGGAATAGCGTGTGATCCATTGTGCACGCCCTAACCATTGTCGCCACCTTGACCCTACGTAAAATAGCTGTACAAAATATATACCGTCATATGCATTTAGTGAACCTACATCCCCGTTCAGGAAAAGAAAAAATACCTCTTTTGAATATGAACAAGTTCATCTTGGTTTGAAGGCAATTTCCATATATTCAGTGGCTTCTGCATTGAATTACTCTCTGAACTTCATTGTTGTTAGTTTGCCCGGGAGGGAAGTGGCCGTTATATGAATTCACAACAAACCGTGCCTCCTCTTTTACTACATGGTGTGTACAATACGTGAGGACAAATTGGTATTAAAATTTATTTATTCATATTGAAAAATTTATTATGCCGTGAAATTCTTACATGACGTTCATTATCTCTTAGACTATACAATTAATATTCAATAAAATCCCCACTAGCGGCAATAACGGGCTCAATCAAATTCTCTTTCTTCATGTTGATCATTGTATCCTTCAGTGGTGAAATAGTGTTATGGGGATGTTTATTGGTCTCTAGCTTAACTGCGTCCCATACGCATTAATTAGGGGATTAAGACACGGGGAACTAGGCGGCTATAAGTTTGGGGCGATATGATGTGATGTGATTGTCATAAAAAAATTCGGTCATTTAACATTGCATTTTTTTTACGTTTATTTGAAATTGATGCCAACACTATCCATTAACAACGCAGCTACCTTAGTCAACATAACAGCAGTACGCTTCTGTTTCCCAGGTACTGTGCCTCGCTTGGAACGCACCTGTCAATATTTTCTGCGCTTTATAGTACAGACGACCATTTATAGGTCCTATATTATTCCTTCAAGCCTCAATTCAGATAATAATAAATTAATTGATTATGGCGCAGGGTCACTTATTTTTTTCTTGGCATAACTTACGTTTCGAGTCGTGACCCTTGTTTTTTTAAAAATCTTATTTGAGCTAGGCTTACAATATTTCGTGTTACCACGGGAACTTCGGTAACGCTAATACTAACGAACTAGGGCGTAGGGCCTTTTTGTGCCAAAGATAGGTCATTTGTTGTACATAAATATGTCATTAGAAAGTAAGCATATACCTATACGCTAATGTATTAGAAAGTAAACATGAACAACTTTAACTACAGGGTGCGGCAAATGGTACTATTTGGGATGTTAATAAAAACCCAACTACATAAAGCAAACATTTTTTTTTTAATTATTTTTGAAATGTACATTTTATGTCATTTAGGAACATTATTTTTTAAAAATGATGTCTTTTAAGTGACGGCCATTATTGTCGATGCACTCTTGTGGGTTCTCGCGGAAGCGCGTCATTACTCGTTGGATCATTTCTTGGGAAATTGAGGCAGTGTTGCCGGTTTTACAAACCGGACAACCACTATTTGAAATCCTGTCCATCTTTTTGCCGCACCCTCTACATAACTCGTCAAAAAATATTTTGGAAGTGGGTAGAAGATAGTACCTTTAAAATTGATCCTTTGCCGCTTCTTCATATCCCGAATGGAATGAGTTCTTACTAACCATGCGATGCGGCAACTCGAAAATGTAGCTCGCGGAACTACTCCCCTAGCTTGGTGAACCCTCTTTTTTCCACCAGGCCCGGGGAATTGGACAGTCTCTTCGCTGAAAGCGTCGGAATTAGCGTCAAGTATTAGTAATTTTGTTTGTTATTTCACTTATGCTATGGGGCGTTCTTCTTCATCTGCTGCCTTTATGACATGGTCCACGCTGCAACATAAACTATATTTAAAAAAAAAACAACATGAGGGTGAGATTGCTTCGGGATATTTTGAATATTTATTTTGCTTCCTTTTACACAAAAACATTTCTTCTAATAAAGCCATGCGTTCCAGCACCTTGGAGGGATAAAAAAAGGTTTCGCAGAAGGGGTGGATATGGGGGTACTCGTTGCAACCATCCTAGCACACCGACACATGAAGCGCAGATCATATGTGCCTCAATGCCCTCCCAAGCGAATATCGCTCCACGAGAGACAGTGTCGGCCCTGATTAGCAATTCACCTGGATATTGCGGATAAAAAAATAATAAGTTAAAAATATTTAAAATGTCTCCCCGCGACGATAAAATAAAGATTCGTTCCTCCATATTTAAAAAAATAATCAAAAAAATGCATAAAACATTTGCAGTCTCATGTAAACAAACTAGTATTGAAACGATATCTGTAAATCACCAAAAAGGAATGGATAGTGATAAAAAAAAAATACTAAAGCGCTCCCAATTGAATCAGGTTAATGACCTCGGTAAAAGCCCCTCTTTCGAGGAGGCATTTTTTATTTTAAATTTTGCGAAACTTAACCGTCAAAAAACCCGAACCGAAGAGTTAATTAAAAGCTTTAGGATAATTCACTCGCAGATTTGCAAATAAATATCTAATAGTTACTTACCGATTCATTGTTTATTGTAATAATCCTATAAAAAAGTAAACTTATGCAAACATTCTCCGCATGCAATAGGACTTTCAAAAATCAACAATCGCGGAAATAAGGATATCTGTAACAAAATAAAACTTTACGGTGTCTGTTTTAATAGAATAATCAAAAGAAATCCTGCGGCGAATTCTTTTGCCTAACAACAACGGCTATTTTTGCTTCATTCCTGTTAATTTACCAATTAAAAAACGATTTATTTAACAAAACCGAAAATCAGACCTAATAGGTCCGCTAATTAAATATTCTCACTTTGGGTAGACGTGAAAGGGGCATAAAAATTTTACAAGCACTAAATATAAAGAGTCTTCGTGGACGTATTACCATCATTCGTAGTTCCGGGGCCCTGCTTTACTACATCAACCTTGGTATCAAGTTTTTCGTGAAATTGTGTTTCAATTAATTTCTTTTGTGTCTCCCTAATGGAACGTGTATGATCTCTCTAAGAACTACACAGGTGTTCGATTTGTTCTATTCCTCTGAAGTTTTGTTGTTCTTAAGCATCTTTGATGGTGAAATCAATTTTTCCATTTGGGGTCAGGCAGTTCCTGTTGGTTTTTATGAAGCAATTTTCTATTGTTTGATTTTCTTGAATTGAAGACAGGGATGAGTAGATATATAGTACCGCTATAGGAAGCAAAAACCGCACATAACCTCAATTTCCTACCCCCCCCCCCCCCAATCCCATTGTTCCTGTTGCCTGAGTTGTTCTTCGTCCCGTTCCCGGAGGAAATCTAAATACGAAGTGCACTCCTCGTCGTCCCACTCTGTCGATTTGCCTTTCGCCGTGGTCTTCGTAGCTCCGGTTCGCGAAAACCAAACGTACCTTGTCATTTAAATACGGCTTATCTGCGGTAGTGTTATTCGACAATGTCACGCTAAAAGTTTGTAGCTTGTCGATTGTAGATTGTCTGATTGACCTGAGCGAGTTGCATACGCGTCCACAGTAGTATATAGTTACACTATAGGCCACCCCCACTCATCTCCCCTTTTGTGGGCCTGTCCTCTTTCCCCACGACTCTCTAGCTCCTCCCCCTTTACCCATAATCCCTTGAAACTGGCCCCCATTGGATAAGCAATCAGAAATGTGGGGTTTAATCAATCCTCCTCCTCTAGTTTGCGATGGCAGCGAAGCCAATCAGAGCCCAGATATTTTCCCACCCGTAAGAAAAGCAATGGCGTGCTACTCCCCGAGCTTGGCGAACCCGCTCTAACTTCCCCGCCATGGTGGGGGAATTCCACTGTCTCCTCGCTGGATGCGTCGGAGTCTGCGTCTGGAAGCTATTTTTTATTTGAAAAAAAGTGTTAGTATTTTTATTTTAAAAAAAGGGTGAAATTAGTTACTTCGGGATGTTCTGAATTCGAATTAAGGGTGGAGGGCCGGGTATCCTCTCAATTTCTTGGCGTTTTCTATGATGAACAAGAATATAGCGAGTTATTTTAATTTATTTATTTTGCTTCCTTTTTTTTAAAAGAAAAACATTTACCTTTCTTCCAAAAAAGCCATTCTCTCCAGCACCCTGGAGCGAAAAACAATCATTCCGCAAAAGGGGCATACTAGCGGGGGTTCATGTTGCAACCAACCTATTACATCGGCACACGACGCACAGAACGTATGTGCCTCAACGCCATCGCAAGCGAATATCGCTTCACGGCAGACAGTGTCGGACCTGAGTAGGCACCGGTGGCAACGTAATACCTGAGTAGCGACGCACCTGTATAATGCAGATAAAAAAACTGAATCAGGTAAATGTCTTCTCTAGGCTACACGCGAAGAAAAAAAAGAAAAACTAACCCCGGCATTTCAAAAATTATCGGTAAAAAAGGCCCTTGCTTTATTGCTCTTTCGAAGAGGCATTTCCTTTTTCTTTTTATTTTAAATTTTGCGAAACTTAACCGTCAATAAACAGTGGCTGATTAGTTAATTAAAGGCTTTAGGATAATTCACTCGCAGATTTACAAATAATTATCTAATTAGTCACTTACCCGTTCTTTCTTTATGGTAAAAATCTCTCGAAAAAAAAAGTAAAGGCACTGACAAACAAAACTGTGTCTCTCTGTAACCGTAACCAAAAATCACATTCACAAAGCCTCACAAAACTGACCGTTTCGAAAATAAAACGATATTTGCATCTACCACACTTTCCACTTTAATATAGGACTACAAGCGCATTTGAACATCCACGACTAAATGAGGCTAAAAGGTTCGGCGGCAAAACTAACCATCACCCACGCTCAACCCTCATTTCGATGCCGTTGTCTTTATATGACTTTGTGTGAGAAAACAGAATTTGCAGTGTTTATGGTCTCATGGGGTAGGTATATCGAGAACCACCCACGAAGCGGCGGTGTGTTTGAACATCGACGACTAAATGAGGGTAAAAGGTTCGGCGCCAAAACTGACCATCACCCATCCTCAAGCCTCATTTCGATGCCGCTGTCTTTTTATGATTTTGTGCGACAAAACAGAACTTGCAGTGTTTATGGTCTCAGGGGTAGGGGGGAAGCGGCGGTGTGTTTTAGTATACAAAGAAAATAAAACAAACCTTGCAAGTTTTATGAGTTTGTTTTATTCAATGGGGTGATCGTGGGGGTAGGTATACCGAGAGCCACCCACGAAAGAATACGAAAAGTGTGAGAAAATTTATCATGCAGGGACGTATTTTTTGAATTTGACCCTCCTCGAAAAAAACACATTCTAGTGTAATTTAGGTTACTAATTACGCACTCATTAGGCTGATTTTTTTGCCTTCTACCCCATTTTTTTTCTCTTGATCAATGCAGACTTGCAAAAGCTGAAATAGGAATCTTTTTTATAAATAACTAGATATTATCACTGAATATGGAAATTGCAGTACTAAGCCAATTCAAGTTCGGTCCTGTATTTTTAGGAGTCTTTTTGGTATTTAAAGGAAACCAAACGTGATCAACGGTTTAATATCAACTTTGTTTTCATACGTGATACATACTGATATTTTTCGTATTATTACCATTTTTATTATTCTTTTGCTTGTTACCAAGTGAACTGGTTTGTGGTGACTTTGTCATCGATTTTTGTGCTTCCTCGAAATAAAGGTAGGTGAATCTGTTCTTATTTTTTTTTTTAATTCGGGTACTTACATTTAAATTCGCAGACGTTCAAGGTGTTTTGCCAATTTTTTCCTAATTTGGTCCTTCAATTTTTTAATTTTCCTCAAGTGAATATTTATTGAAAATTTTTTTGAATGAGATACGTGTGTCACCATATTAGATTTCAAGAAAACTAAAGTAGAGAGAGAAACAGTGAGGCTGTTTATATTCCAGGGATAAAAAGGGTCGAAGCAAGTCGGTCACAAGTCGTAACAAGACTGTGTGTCTTAACAAACATTCCGCTAACCGAATTTTAAAAGAATAATTGGTGTCATTTTTTTTTCTTTTAACATAAGTGGGAATAGAGGGAAGTAGACGTATTCAACCTCTGTTTTTCTTTGTTTTAAATAAAAATAATTGAAAATAATTAATAAATAATGGCTAAATACACTATCGTAAGGGAGTCTGTGCGGAATGTGTGTAGGTTCGGGGTTGTTGGTCGTTCTACAGAATTTCATTTGAACCCGGTACCTTTAAATGAAAATCCTCTTATTTGGGTAAAAGCTGCGATATCAGAAATAATACAGAATCAGTGCGCTAATTTAGACCAGGGCGATAAAGTGGGAATAACATTTAATTCCACGCGATTCTCAAACGGACAGGGTTGGGTTCCTTTTCAAGATGCTAATAACGTCACAGTAGATAACGTATTTAATATACTTAGTAAGGTGTTTCAGTCAAATAACGAGGGTTTAGAAACTGATAATTTTATTCTAAACGTTACGACGGTCTCTTTACCCCGTGGGTCAGGTAGAAAGAAATTATGCTTCAATTCCTTTGACGATGAATGCGCTCGCCGAAAAGGGATAATTTCTATTCGAAATAGAGACAATCTTTGCCTACCTCGTGCTTTGGTAGTGGGTATAGCGGTAATCGAAGACGTTTCAGAGTTAGTAAGTATACGAAAAAATCAGCAAAAGTTTCAAACGCAAAGGGCACTAGATCTCATGCAATCGGCAGGTGTAGTTATAGGTGAAGGTGGAGCGGGACTAGAAGAAATACAGAAATTTCAAACTCATCTAACTCCGAAATACAAAATTGTAGTATATAACTATCCCGGAAGTAATGTTATTAGCAAACGCACTGTTTTCTTTGAAGGCGCCGGGGACGGGCAACGTATAATCCTCATTCACGACAACAATCACTTTAACGTTATTACATCCCTGACTGCTGCTTTTGGAGTTTCATATTTTTGTGAATTTTGTCACGAATCATTTAATAAAAAATTTTCGCATCGATGCTCTGTTTCATGTTACCAATGTAAAAACGCACCCATTTGTCAACTAGTACAGAAGATAAATTGTTACGCATGCAATAGGACTTTCAAAAGTCAGACTTGTTTTGACAATCACGTAAACAATGATCTTTGTAACAAATTTAATCTTTGCGGTCTCTGTTTTAAAAGAAAAAATCCAAAGAATCCACATATCTGCGGCGAATTGTTTTGCCGAATATGTAATATTCAACAGACGGGTCATTTCTGCTTTATTCCTGTTGATTTACCAAAGAAAACCTTAAATGTAAATGAAAAAATAGCTTTTGTTTTTTTTTTTATTTAGAAACTCAACAAGATGAAGTTTACAATACGGGTTCTTTTAAGCACATAGTTAACTTATGTGTTTTTAAACAAGTTTGTAGTGTTTACAATGTGGAATTAAATTACAAAAACTTAAGGGTTCAAAGTGTATACATGGAATTTTTTATCATTTACTTACAATCAGACAAAAATTTAAACAAATTTTAGTTATCTCACGCAATGGTGGCGCATTTAATTTAATATTTCTCTTGAAATATATACTAAATGAGACATCCTTTAAACCCGAAATTATAATGAGAGGAACTAAAATTATTCTTATGACGCTAGAAAATTTAAAATTTTTGGATAGTATTAATTACTTTCCAATGGCCCTCTCAAAATTTCCAAAAGCCTTTGACCTTGGTGACAGTTTCAAAAAAGGATGCTTTCCACAATTATTTAACAAAACCGAAAATCAAAGCTATATAGGCCCGCTCCCCGCTTTACATTATTACAGCCCCAATACCATGTATCTATACTATATATACTGTATCTCAGACGTAGAAATTTTAGCAGCTGCTTGTCTAAAATTTCGAAAACAGTTAATTGAAACCACCACAGTGTGCCCTTTCTTAGAAAGTTCAACAATAGCATCTTGCTGCAGCAAGATTTTTAGAAGGAATTTTTTAAAACCAGAAACTATAGCAATTATACCTAAAGGAGGTTATCGAGCTTCGGAAAAGGTTTCACAAATAGCGATGATGTGGCTACTTTGGGTAGAACGTGAAAGGGGTATAAAAATTTTACACGCACTAAATGGGAAAGAAAAGAAAAAGGAAAGCGTCTTAGCGGGTGCCAAAGTGGATGGTTATATATATATATATATATATATATATATATATATATATATATATATATATATATATATATATATATATATATATATATATATATATATATATATATATATATATATATATATATATATATATATATATATATATATATATATATATATATATATATATATATATATATATATATATTAGCTATTTGTTTGCAAGTGCCGAAATCAATTTTATGGCCTGTCTGATGTTGGTGCTGAAACAAAGCAGATGTTGTTTGTTTGTTTCTTATGGCTAAACGATGTTCCTCGAGCCTGGCTGAAATCCTTCTGTTGGTCTGTCCCACATACGTCAGGCTGCACGATCCGCATGCTACACTGTATACTCCTTGGTTTTCCAGAGTAATTTTTTGTTTTGGGTTTCTTAGTATTGCTCCGATGGTATGGTCAGGTTTGTATGCCGTTGATATGTCGTGTTTCCGTAATATTCGGCCGATTTTGTCAGTAACCCCCTTGATGTATGGCAGGACAGCGATCGATCTTCGTTGGGTCTCGTCCTGCACTCTCTGCTGCGGCTGTTGTTGTTTACTGATTGCCTTGCTGATGGTGCGCCTTTGGTATCCGTTTTGTTGAAGACAGGTACTAATTTTCTTCAGTTCTTTATCTCTGTTCCTCTCGTTTGTGAGCCTGAAGGACCGAGCAATTAATGTATTTGCCACTGCCTGTATCTGTGATGGGTGGTGATGAGATTTAGCGTTCAGATATCTATTAGTGTGTGTTGGTTTTCTATAGACAGTGTGTTCCAAGTGTCCATCTTCGGTCCTTGTGATGTGCACATCTAAAAAGGGCAGACTGTTATCCTCTTCAAGTTCTATTGTAAATTGAATCCTTGGGTGAATGGAATTCAGATGATCTAGGAATTTCAAAAGCTCCTCCTTGCCAAAAGGCCATACAACAAATACGTCATCAACGTATCTTGTCCATAGTTTTGGCTTCAGATTTGCCTTCTCTATTGCTTTCTTTTCGAAGTAAATCATGAAGAGGTTGGCAATCACAGGTGAGAGAGATGATCCCATTGCTGCTCCATCTATTTGTCGGTAAATTTTCCCGTTGTGCATAAAGTAAGCGTTTTTCAGGCAATGTCTTGACAGATCCATTATGTATGGCGGAAGATCTTCGTTTTCTTCTATAAGCAAGAGTGCCTCTTCTACTGGAATACTCGGGTAGAGGGATTTGACATCGAAACTTGCCATAATGTCGTCCTTGTCCATCCTGAGAGAACCTAAAATCTGAGTGAAATGTTCTGAGTTTTTAACATAGGAATCTGCCTTTTCCACTATAGGCTGAAGTGCACTGGCCAGATGTTTTTCCTGCTTGCATAATGGTGAGTTAAAGGCGCTTACGATTGGACGCAGGGGAACCCCGTCCTTATGGATCTTTGGGAGCCCGTAGAATTTTGGGCAACGACTCGATTTTTCCCTCGGAATAAGTTTCTTCTTTGTATCCTCGTTTATTGATGAATCGAGAATTTTGGACTTAGTTGTTTTTTCCAAATATGTCGTGGGATCTCTGGTGACTAGTTTGTATATTGGGTCGTTCAAAATATCCTCCAATTTTGCATTATAATCCGACGTATTCATGACGACAGTGGCATTTCCTTTGTCTGCTGGCATTATTAGAATGTTTTCGTTTTTGTTTAGATTCCTTAAGGCTTGCATTTCTTCTCTGCTTAAGTTTGGTTGCGGTGGTTTTGACTGTCTTAAGACTCTGGCGACATCTTGCCTAATTAACTCCGCATCTTGTTCGTCTATGGTGGAAAGACTTGCTTCGACGTTGGAAACGATCTCTTCGACGGGTACTCTTTTTGGAGCTATTGCGTAGTTAAATCCTTTATTCAGTACGCTGACTTCTGTATCGGAAAGATGGTATGCTGAAATATTATGAACTGTACTGCTTCGGTTTGTATTTGGCACTTGTCCTGATTTTTTGGAATTTGACTGAAGGATTTCTAATTTCTTCCACAGTTTTTTTGACGTGATGTCCTTGTCTTTCTCAGTGCGCCATGATGTTAATAATTCTATGCGGTCCCACAGCAACTGATGGATCTTGTTGCTCAGTTTCAGGTGGAGTCTGAAAAGTTGTAGCTCAGTCTCACTAATTTCGTACCGGGTCCGCCTGATCTGGTCTTGGAGTAGGGCCTTGCTAGCTTTGTCCAGGATAGCTTGTGTCTTTCTGGTGCGTGTGTGATAAGACAACCTTGTAAATGTTGGCAGCAAGTTCTGGTTGCGGCAGCTTTTAAGAAAATTCAAGTTGCACAGCGAAATAACCCTCCTTTGTCTTAGTTTTTCATAACACTTGGTGGCTGTAAAGATCTCCTTCCCGTAAAGGTGTATGATATTCTCACGTATTGATTCACGGATGGAAAAATGTGATGACACTATATTCCGGGATATCATCCGTTCGCTCGTTGAACTCCGACTGGAATCCTGCATCCGACTGGAATCCTGCAAATCTTGCATCCGACTGGAATCCTGCAGACGTTTCGCCAAAATCTCACTTGGCATCTTCAATGCTCGCGCTCCGAAAACACTTCGAACACTGGGAGGTTATCGGCGGTGCGTGCGGTATTTATACTCTGCGCCGGAGATGGTAACGGTGCTGCTTGTGCGTGGGGGGAGGTGGCTCCGCCCCCTGAATTGTCGCGTTGTTACTCTGGAAAACCAAGGAGTATACAGTGTAGCATGCGGATCGTGCAGCCTGACGTATGTGGGACAGACCAACAGAAGGATTTCAGCCAGGCTCGAGGAACATCGTTTAGCCATAAGAAACAAACAAACAACATCTGCTTTGTTTCAGCACCAACATCAGACAGGCCATAAAATTGATTTCGGCACTTGCAAACAAATAGCTAATATTCCTGATTTTAGGACTAGGATTACACGAGAGGCCATCGAAATAGAAAAGTCCGGACACCTCAATACGAGAGACGACGCTCTGCATTTATCCAACACGTGGAGAACGATAATCAATCAGCAGAGCGATGCGCAGCAGCCAACGGGGACATCGCAACTACGATCGGGCGAAATTAACAACGCGACAATTCAGGGGGCGGAGCCACCTCCCCCCACGCACAAGCAGCACCGTTACCATCTCCGGCGCAGAGTATAAATACCGCACGCACCGCCGATAACCTCCCAGTGTTCGAAGTGTTTTCGGAGCGCGAGCATTGAAGATGCCAAGTGAGATTTTGGCGAAACGTCTGCAGGATTCCAGTCGGATGCAAGATTTGCAGGATTCCAGTCGGATGCAGGATTCCAGTCGGAGTTCAACGAGCGAACGGATGATATCCCGGAATATAGTGTCATCATATATATATATATATATATATATATATATATATATATATATATATATATATATATATATATATATATATATATATATATAGTAGGGCCTTGCTAGCTTTGTCCAGGATAGCTTGTGTCTTTCTGGTGCGTGTGTGATAAGACAACCTTGTAAATGTTGGCAGCAAGTTCTGGTCGCGGCAGCTTTTAAGAAAATTCAAGTTGCACAGCGAAATAACCCTCCTTTGTCTTAGTTTTTCATAACACTTGGTGGCTGTAAAGATCTCCTTCCCGTAAAGGTGTATGATATTCTCACGTATTGATTCACGGATGGAAAAATGTGATGACACTATATTCCGGGATATCATCCGTTCGCTCGTTGAACTCCGACTGGAATCCTGCATCCGACTGGAATCCTGCAAATCTTGCATCCGACTGGAATCCTGCAGACGTTTCGCCAAAATCTCACTTGGCATCTTCAATGCTCGCGCTCCGAAAACACTTCGAACACTGGGAGGTTATCGGCGGTGCGTGCGGTATTTATACTCTGCGCCGGAGATGGTAACGGTGCTGCTTGTGCGTGGGGGGAGGTGGCTCCGCCCCCTGAATTGTCGCGTTGTTACTCTGGAAAACCAAGGAGTATACAGTGTAGCATGCGGATCGTGCAGCCTGACGTATGTGGGACAGACCAACAGAAGGATTTCAGCCAGGCTCGAGGAACATCGTTTAGCCATAAGAAACAAACAAACAACATCTGCTTTGTTTCAGCACCAACATCAGACAGGCCATAAAATTGATTTCGGCACTTGCAAACAAATAGCTAATATTCCTGATTTTAGGACTAGGATTACACGAGAGGCCATCGAAATAGAAAAGTCCGGACACCTCAATACGAGAGACGACGCTCTGCATTTATCCAACACGTGGAGAACGATAATCAATCAGCAGAGCGATGCGCAGCAGCCAACGGGGACATCGCAACTACGATCGGGCGAAATTAACAACGCGACAATTCAGGGGGCGGAGCCACCTCCCCCCACGCACAAGCAGCACCGTTACCATCTCCGGCGCAGAGTATAAATACCGCACGCACCGCCGATAACCTCCCAGTGTTCGAAGTGTTTTCGGAGCGCGAGCATTGAAGATGCCAAGTGAGATTTTGGCGAAACGTCTGCAGGATTCCAGTCGGATGCAAGATTTGCAGGATTCCAGTCGGATGCAGGATTCCAGTCGGAGTTCAACGAGCGAACGGATGATATCCCGGAATATAGTGTCATCATATATATATATATATATATATATATATATATATATATATATATATATATATATATATATATATATATATATATATATATATATATATATATATATATATATAGTAGGGCCTTGCTAGCTTTGTCCAGGATAGCTTGTGTCTTTCTGGTGCGTGTGTGATAAGACAACCTTGTAAATGTTGGCAGCAAGTTCTGGTCGCGGCAGCTTTTAAGAAAATTCAAGTTGCACAGCGAAATAACCCTCCTTTGTCTTAGTTTTTCATAACACTTGGTGGCTGTAAAGATCTCCTTCCCGTAAAGGTGTATGATATTCTCACGTATTGATTCACGGATGGAAAAATGTGATGACACTATATTCCGGGATATCATCCGTTCGCTCGTTGAACTCCGACTGGAATCCTGCATCCGACTGGAATCCTGCAAATCTTGCATCCGACTGGAATCCTGCAGACGTTTCGCCAAAATCTCACTTGGCATCTTCAATGCTCGCGCTCCGAAAACACTTCGAACACTGGGAGGTTATCGGCGGTGCGTGCGGTATTTATACTCTGCGCCGGAGATGGTAACGGTGCTGCTTGTGCGTGGGGGGAGGTGGCTCCGCCCCCTGAATTGTCGCGTTGTTACTCTGGAAAACCAAGGAGTATACAGTGTAGCATGCGGATCGTGCAGCCTGACGTATGTGGGACAGACCAACAGAAGGATTTCAGCCAGGCTCGAGGAACATCGTTTAGCCATAAGAAACAAACAAACAACATCTGCTTTGTTTCAGCACCAACATCAGACAGGCCATAAAATTGATTTCGGCACTTGCAAACAAATAGCTAATATTCCTGATTTTAGGACTAGGATTACACGAGAGGCCATCGAAATAGAAAAGTCCGGACACCTCAATACGAGAGACGACGCTCTGCATTTATCCAACACGTGGAGAACGATAATCAATCAGCAGAGCGATGCGCAGCAGCCAACGGGGACATCGCAACTACGATCGGGCGAAATTAACAACGCGACAATTCAGGGGGCGGAGCCACCTCCCCCCACGCACAAGCAGCACCGTTACCATCTCCGGCGCAGAGTATAAATACCGCACGCACCGCCGATAACCTCCCAGTGTTCGAAGTGTTTTCGGAGCGCGAGCATTGAAGATGCCAAGTGAGATTTTGGCGAAACGTCTGCAGGATTCCAGTCGGATGCAAGATTTGCAGGATTCCAGTCGGATGCAGGATTCCAGTCGGAGTTCAACGAGCGAACGGATGATATCCCGGAATATAGTGTCATCACATTTTTCCATCCGTGAATCAATACGTGAGAATATATATATATATATATATATATATATATATATATATATATATATATATATATATATATATATATATTCTCACGTATTGATTCACGGATGGAAAAATGTGATGACACTATATTCCGGGATATCATCCGTTCGCTCGTTGAACTCCGACTGGAATCCTGCATCCGACTGGAATCCTGCAAATCTTGCATCCGACTGGAATCCTGCATGACGTTTCGCCAAAATCTCACTTGGCATCTTCAATGCTCGCGTTCCGAAAACACTTCGAACACTGGGAGGTTATCGGCGGTGCGTGCGGTATTTATACTCTGCGCCGGAGATGGTAACGGTGCTGCTTATGCGTGGGGGGAGGTGGCTCCGCCCCCTGAATTGTCGCGTTGTTAATTTCGCCCGATCGTAGTTGCGATGTTCCCGTTGGCTGCTGCGCATCGCTCTGCTGTTTGATTATCGTTCTCCACGTGTTGGATAAATGCAGAGCGTCGTCTCTCGTATTGAGGTGTCCGGACTTTTCTATTTCGATGGCCTCTCGTATAATCCTAGTCCTAAAATCAGGAATATTAGCTATTTGTTTGCAAGTGCCGAAATCAATTTTATGGCCTGTCTGATGTTGGTGCTGAAACAAAGCAGATGTTGTTTGTTTGTTTCTTATGGCTAAACGATGTTCCTCGAGCCTGGCTGAAATCCTTCTGTTGGTCTGTCCCACATACGTCAGGCTGCACGATCCGCATGCTACACTGTATACTCCTTGGTTTTCCAGAGTAATTTTTTGTTTTGGGTTTCTTAGTATTGCTCCGATGGTATGGTCAGGTTTGTATGCCGTTGAGATGTCGTTTTTCCGTAATATTCGGCCGATTTTGTCAGTAACCCCCTTGATGTATGGCAGGACAGCGATCGATCTTCGTTGGGTCTCGTCCTGCACTCTCTGCTGCGGCTGTTGTTGTTTACTGATTGCCTTGCTGATGGTGCGCCTTTGGTATCCGTTTTGTCGAAGACAGGTACTAATTTTCTTCAGTTCTTTATCTCTGTTCCTCTCGTTTGTGAGCCTGAAGGACCGAGCAATTAATGTATTTGCCACTGCCTGTATCTGTGATGGGTGGTGATGAGATTTAGCGTTCAGATATCTATTAGTGTGTGTTGGTTTTCTATAGACAGTGTGTTCCAAGTGTCCATCTTCGGTCCTTGTGATGAGCACATCTAAAAAGGGCAGACTGTTATCCTCTTCAAGTTCTATTGTAAATTGAATCCTTGGGTGAATGGAATTCAGATGATCTAGGAATTTCAAAAGCTCCTCCTTGCCAAAAGGCCATACAACAAATACGTCATCAACGTATCTTGTCCATAGTTTTGGCTTCAGATTTGCCTTCTCTATTGCTTTCTTTTCGAAGTAAATCATGAAGAGGTTGGCAATCACAGGTGAGAGAGATGATCCCATTGCTGCTCCATCTATTTGTCGGTAAATTTTCCCGTTGTGCATAAAGTAAGCGTTTTTCAGGCAATGTCTTGACAGATCCATTATGTATGGCGGAAGATCTTCGTTTTCTTCTATAAGCAAGAGTGCCTCTTCTACTGGAATACTCGGGTAGAGGGATTTGACATCGAAACTTGCCATAATGTCGTCCTTGTCCATCCTGAGAGAACCTAAAATCTGAGTGAAATGTTCTGAGTTTTTAACATAGGAATCTGCCTTTTCCACTATAGGCTGAAGTGCACTGGCCAGATGTTTTTCCAGCTTGCATAATGGTGAGTTAAAGGCGCTTACGATTGGACGCAGGGGAACCCCGTCCTTATGGATCTTTGGGAGCCCGTAGAATTTTGGGCAACGACTCGATTTTTCCCTCGGAATAAGTTTCTTCTTTGTATCCTCGTTTATTGATGAATCGAGAATTTTGGACTTAGTTGTTTTTTCCAAATATGTCGTGGGATCTCTGGTGACTAGTTTGTATATTGGGTCGTTCAAAATATCCTCCAATTTTGCATTATAATCCGACGTATTCATGACGACAGTGGCATTTCCTTTGTCTGCTGGCATTATTAGAATGTTTTCGTTTTTGTTTAGATTCCTTAAGGCTTGCATTTCTTCTCTGCTTAAGTTTGGTTGCGGTGGTTTTGACTGTCTTAAGACTCTGGCGACATCTTGCCTAATTAACTCCGCATCTTGTTCGTCTATGGTGGAAAGACTTGCTTCGACGTTGGAAACGATCTCTTCGACGGGTACTCTTTTTGGAGCTATTGCGTAGTTAAATCCTTTATTCAGTACGCTGACTTCTGTATCGGAAAGATGGTATGCTGAAATATTATGAACTGTACTGCTTCGGTTTGTATTTGGCACTTGTCCTGATTTTTTGGAATTTGACTGAAGGATTTCTAATTTCTTCCACAGTTTTTTTGACGTGATGTCCTTGTCTTTCTCAGTGCGCCATGATGTTAATAATTCTATGCGGTCCCACAGCAACTGATGGATCTTGTTGCTCAGTTTCAGGTGGAGTCTGAAAAGTTGTAGCTCAGTCTCACTAATTTCGTACCGGGTCCGCCTGATCTGGTCTTGGAGTAGGGCCTTGCTAGCTTTGTCCAGGATAGCTTGTGTCTTTCTGGTGCGTGTGTGATAAGACAACCTTGTAAATGTTGGCAGCAAGTTCTGGTTGCGGCAGCTTTTAAGAAAATTCAAGTTGCACAGCGAAATAACCCTCCTTTGTCTTAGTTTTTCATAACACTTGGTGGCTGTAAAGATCTCCTTCCCGTAAAGGTGTATGATATTCTCACGTATTGATTCACGGATGGAAAAATGTGATGACACTATATTCCGGGATATCATCCGTTCGCTCGTTGAACTCCGACTGGAATCCTGCATCCGACTGGAATCCTGCAAATCTTGCATCCGACTGGAATCCTGTATTTTCACAGTTCCGGATCATATATCGGTGGATATTTCTTTAAAAGCATGATTCTATTTTCGCCATACTGAATGAAAGATTTTGGTTTAGCGCTTATTTTAAAATTATTTAAAAGATTCAAGAAAGTAAGTATAACAAAATGTACGAAAATGTAGTACACTTTTTTTTTCGGACGTCAATTTATTTTCAAAATTAAAAATTATTTCAAGTGATTTTTACATTTACATATTTTGTAGTCAGGACTCTAGACTTAAAATATTTTCAAAAGAGTTGAACTGGGAAAAGCCTATTTGAGATTCTGCTTAGCACAATATAGAAAAAAAAGTTCATATGAACTCCTAATCCTAAAATACTTTATTACCGAAATAGAGTGCCTTTAGTTTCTTGTTCTAAAATTGAGATATTTATTAACTTAAAAACGATTTAGCTGTTTTAATGAAATTTTACGAGATGTATTCTGCAAATAAATTGTTGTTTTTTTACAGAAGAAAAACTCACATATTTTTTTTGAGGTTTTTATTAATTATTCAGATAAATCCGCTAAAAATACATATTCGTCTCTCAACTGTTTTGCAGCACAATATCCAAAAAAGTTTCGCAGTGTATTTAATTACGAAAACAGAAAAACATAAAATAAAGTTGTCTCTTAAAATCACCTAAAGGGTTTTTGAGCTCTTAATAAAAGCCTCAATTTTTTTAATATATATTTTTTGGTTCGCTTTGGTTGGATATTTATCTTTTGAAATATTCATGTTTATCTTAAACAATAAAACCAGGAAATATACACGAGGTTTAAAATACCGATTTGGATAAAAATTGATAGAAACAAAAGTCAAAAGAATTCCAGTTTCCAGTAATACCTCATTTTGAAGGCAAATGTCAGCTTATTTTACGTCGTAAGTGCCAACCAACTGGTCCAGTTCATTTTGTAGGTTTCAAATGTAAATGAATTATTTAAACTAGAGCACAAAATAATGCCTAGAGTGGTAAATCATGGACGTCGATACGTAAGTGTGATGACTATAATGAAGCTTCTAGTAACGCTTTGATGATTTTTTGTGTTTTTTTTTTTAAATATAGATTTGCGTTTTATATTCACTGATGAACCTCCTGTTTAAAGAAAATATTCTGGAATAATTCTACATTCAGTTTATCGTTCGTGCGTGTATTTTCTAGTTTCATTGATTAAGATGAA
Organism: Cylas formicarius; assembly: GCF_029955315.1. NCBI lineage: Eukaryota > Metazoa > Arthropoda > Insecta > Coleoptera > Brentidae > Cylas > Cylas formicarius. The sequence continues at coordinate 20,207,125 of NW_026844365.1, forward strand.
CATGAATGAATCAAAATATAAATACCATAAAACCGAAACCAAAAAAATAAGAAATTGCGGGATACAAATTGAAAAAAAACTTAGCAAAAGCAAATTGCACCTATTATTGAGCTGGACATTTGTTTTTTCACAAATAGCAACCAATTTTTATAGATAATATCATCTTAATGACGAACATACCACATTAATTAAAAAATATATTGCTAATGAGGTTTAGGTTCATAAAGAGCTAAAATTATTTAAAATTTAAAAATGTAAAATTAATACCTACAAAATGTCAACAATTTTTGAAAGAAATGTTATCTCAAAAACTGATGAAGTTATCAAATAAAACACCATAAAATAATTTTATATTTCGTCATCAGAACGATACAATTATAAAACTTAAATATTTTCAATAAGATTTAACTCTTCTAAGGTGGCATACTCGACGCGTTTACAAATTCGAATTCGAATAACCATTCGGTTGATTTTAAAGTCATGTAGACAGAGAGTCGTGGTATATTTTTGATTTTAGTCTTGCATTTGGGGGTTTAGAAGGTTACTGGGTAAAAATTGATCGTTTTGATATAATTGACACACTTGAATCATGCAATGACCAACTGACTAACTTCTTAAAATGAAAAGAAAAAACTTAAACATATCCTGGTTGCAGGTACCATTTGGATATCTAAATAAGACCATAGTAGTGTAAAAGGAAATATAATTAAAAAAAAAAGAAAACTCCCAGTTTTACAAACATAACTTTTAAAATTATTTGATTCTATTCTCAAATCATAATAGTCAGAATACATAGACTTCAAGATATGATAACAAATAAAATAAGTACTTACGTCTTGTTTGTCGACATTTTAGAATGTATTTTATTCCTTCTTTGAGACTGCAATAATAAATTGACAATCGCATACTAGCTCTTATTTTAGCCATTTTAGCCATACAAGAAAAATATGGCTATTAAAATAATTTGATTTAAATTGATATTATCCCAAATGTATCATTAGGGTAAATGTGGGAGAGATGCCGCACATTTTTATAGATTTTCATAACTGTTACACCTATCGAGATAAAATAAAATTAAAAACACATGTTTACTTTTAGAACATTTATTTAAAAGTAAATATGTAACAAAACCAATTTAAATAAAACAGTATTCTAAGAAAATATATTTTATAATCCCATGTATTTGGCCATCTCTCCTACATAACGTGGGTGAGTCGCCGCATAGTACATGGGAGAGATGGCTTACGAAAAATAACATTACATCTTTCTTCTAACTTGATCGGCTTTTAATAAAAGCCTTCCACATCGATTGCAAGTGGTTTTGTATATTGAGCAAGTCTCGTGTAGCCAATATCCACAGCGAACGCATTGAATTCAATCAGCACGTGATTTTGTTAAACAGTATTTTTCAAGACACTCCACACATTCGTTTTCGTCAATATCACTGCAGTCATTGGTTGAAGAACAAATTGGCATTTCTTCCTCAGACTCAGAAGACGATGATAAATCTTTTTTTTGTTTAAGTTTTATTTTTTTAGCTAAAGCCTTAACTTTTAGCTTTTTGTCCTTTTTGGTTTTAGTTTTGTTCCCTTTTTTGTGTTCAATATAACTGGGGCTTGTTAGATGTGCAGCCGACTGTTTTCTGCGCTTTGTAGTGTTAGAAAGAATAGGAATGGGCGATATTTGTTGCAACATTTTGCCAGGAGTGATATCAGTGCTAGCCGAAGTAGAAGGTTGAGGTTGAGCTTCTTGCGATTTAACGTTGATTTCTAATGATGGATTCGGCGCAGCGTTTTCTTTTTCGGTATTGCAGGTTTTAGTTGCAGTGTCTTCAACATTGTGTGCATGAGCTACGTGCAGGTCTGATACGCTGAAAGCGTGGTCCGGAACTGACTCTGGATTGAGTGGAAATGCTCCAGTAGCACGAAAACCATTAATAGCCGTTCCAGCTGTAGCTGCGCGAGACCAAGCACTACTTAGCAATGTGCCAAATTGCATACGAGTAATTCGTCTGCCTTGATGTGTTTTAATCCACTGGTCGCAAGCCTGATAAAAAAACGTTTTCAACGGTTTAAAAAAACTACGATCGAGTGGCTGTAAATAGTGTGTGGTGTTGCTGGGCAAACATACCAAAGAAATATCATTTTCTGTCGCAAATTCGAGGCAATCTAGACTCATATGCGATCCATGTCCATCAAGAATTAGAACAGTCTTCCCTGGTGGCTTGCGAGGGGCAAAATGATTTTTCAACCAGTCAAAAAATAGCTCATTATTAACATAAGCAGACTTGCGGTTCATAACAACAACCGAACCAGGTGGCATGCCGTCTTCAAATTCCTTTTTTTTATTTACCCCTTTAAATATGCAGTAGGGAGGTAAGAAATTTCCTTCAGAGTTACAGCAAGCTACAACGGTGATTGTCTCCCCTTTCTCCCCAGACGTTACTGTGTGAACTTCTTTGCTACCTTTTGCTGCGATAACTTTACTTGGCACATTATTTAACTGAAGGCCAGACTCGTCAACATTAAAGACATGACCTGGTTTATCAAAGACATCGTTAGCTTCATAAATGCTTTCTAAAAGTTTAAAATATTCTTCAACTTCTTTTCTATTCATACCCTCCGCCCTTGCAGTTGATAGTCCCTCTGCCTTTCTTAAACTCAAATCACGATTCCTTTCCATGAACGATCGGTACCAGTGATCTCCAGCTTCTTCTTTTTCAGTGTTAAATTTGTGTTTTAACCCCAAACGTTGAGCCAAGGTATAGGCAATTTGTTTTACGGTTCTTACAGTGGGCGGAAAGCCTGCTTTCTGAAGAGCTTTAATATGCCCTACTACCTTTTTTTCGGATTCTTGGCCAAGAGATGACGAAGGCCTTTGTACATCCTTTTCAAAATTATTGTTTTTTAACCTTCTTCTTAGCGTTCGCTCTGGCACGTTGCATATTGTACCAGCCTCTCGTACTGGAATATTATCCTGTTGTACTAAATTTATGGCTGTAACCAAATTTTCTTGAGTCCATCTTCCTCTATTAGATTTTCGTTTATATTTGCGAGGCATATCCAACTAAAATAAAACATCGAATTAATGCGTCATCTCTACCACAAACTTCTGCTGCGTCTATCCCAAATGTATGGGAGAGATGCCGCAGCACATTTTTTGTGACACTTATGATCCACGAAATTAAAACCCGGTAGTAACATAACCTTACTTATCCTAAATCTCCTATAAGTTAATTGCAAACCAAATTTTATTCGTTTAGAGGTATAATTTTAACTTACAAGAAACACTGAATAAATTTTGTAACTTACCTGAACGTTATTTTAACAAACACACGAAATATTTCTTGAGAAAATCGTTTATTTTCAACCGGCGTAATGGAGTTCTCAAGGTTAGCCATCAACTAATTGTAAGGAAACACAAGCGCCTTTTTAAAAAGTCGCAGTGTTGCCAAACGTACACCGCGGCATCTGTCCCACTGCGGCATCTCACCCACATTTACCCTACAAATTCATTAAGGAATAAAACCAATTCTGAAGAATCGATAAACAAGTACTAAGTTGTATTTATGAAAAAAGAAATTCTGCTGAGGGGAATCAACATATATATTTATTCGCTCTTCTTTGAATAAGTGTTGTAAATGAACGTTTTAACTCGGACCCAATCCAAGTTGCCAAATACATCTTCACGGTTTTTCAAAAAATTGGTGACTTCACGTTTTCTTGGTGTCAGATGTCGCTTGAGTGTTTATGACAGGTATCGCTTGGGTGTTTATATCAGATATCGCTTGGGTGTTTAGTACTTGGGTTTTTATGTCGGGAGTCGCTTCGGTTTGTATGTCATCCTGGAATTCACCATCAGATTCCGCCAATTCAGTGTTCGGGTCTATATCAATAGAGTTTATTTCTTTGTTCCGGTATTCTATTCCCTTTCCTTTATCAAATAAACATAAAAACTTTGCAACTTTTGCTGTTTGAAATGCATCCTGAGTAATTTCGTAAAATTGTTGATGAGTTTTGTCAGTGTGGCCCATGAATTTGGCGAACTGAGTGTAATCATTTTTGTCCAAATTCATTATTTGCATTAAGGTGGCAATTTGTTTTCGCAAGCGATTTGACGTCATTGCTTCTGGATTTTTAATTTTACTAGATTTGGCGAATTTTTTCATAACAATATCTCCCCTAACCCACTGACTGACAACTCCGGGGTATGCAAATAGGTATCGGTTTTGTTTGGGTACAATATCAGTTTTTTCTCTTATTTCAAGAAGTAGGTTTATAAAGGTTTGTACAATTTCGGGAAATAGAATAACTATCGCTCGACTGCCTTTTCCGCCTGCTACTACGCGTTTATAACTTGAAGTTAATGCTTTCTCCGACTCAATTAGTTGTTCTAAAAATTCTGTTTGATTAGTTGCTGCAAAATTCGTTAAATAAGATTTAATTTCTACATATTGGACATCACCAATTCTTCGGCGATTAAATAGAATAGTAAATGCTAACGAAGCATCAACAAGATTCTTAAAAGCTTTTATATTAGTAGTATCTGTTTTTAATGCAGCAGCATTTTTATTAGCAACCTCTATGATATGGTTTCTGTAAGTTATTATGTCATTGGTTAACGGTAATATAACAGGTTTATTCCACTTTTTTTCTGCTAGGTCCTTAAGGGCCAATGAAGACACTTCGCTGTTCCACTGAGTTTGGACCAAAAATCTGAATCTCTTTATTTCTTTTAATCTACCTTCCAAATTATCACATTTAAAGTCGGAAGAATTTTTTAATAAGAGATGTGTAGTTAGTTCACATACTTGTTGAAGTGTAGTGCTTAAATGAATGGCCAAACTTGGAGCATTATATGTCTTCTTTTCATGGTCATATCCACTGATCTCTTTGGCAGAAAGAAGAACGTCATCAAAGAGAGCAGGTGTTAGTATTTCGAAGAAAGATAATATGGGTTTACGAATTCTACTTCGCATTTCAATTAGCAATCTGGCACATTCTCGCATTTTATTGGAACAAGGTATTGAAATCTGAGCGCGTTTGTGTTTTTTTAAGTAATATTCCTTGCTTCCTTGCTAAAAATCCAATTTCGTCCGTCGCCATTTTTCGAAATACTTCATTTTTTGCTCTTACTGTGGCAGCTGAATTTGCATATTCGCTTGCACAAGCCACCATTGTCTGGGAGGCCGCGATATGCCTTACGTATTGACCCGTTTCATTAATTGGTTTTATAATACATTTTTTGTAGTGTCTTCTTAAATATTTTTTGGCAATAATACGTTTACAATGAACACATGGTAACCTTTCGAAGGGCGAGTTGTCACTTTGAATATATTCCTCGAACTTTACCTGATATCTTAACAGAGCTAAATTTTTTCTTCGCATTTGTTTGCCTTCTTTTGTATTTTTTGGAAAATTCATAAGGTCCTGTACTTCCCTTTCTTCTGAGTGATGTCTCATTGGATGCCGCTCAAAATTGGTAACATCTATTCTACAAAATTTGCAGATTGTTCTTTTCTTTCTGTGTTTATCTAAACGATCTTCGACATACTGAGAAATTGCGTTCTGGACTGGGCTGTCGGTAGCAGTATTACTTTGGCCACATATTTCTTGATATGGTACGTGACTACTTGCTAAAATATTAGTTACATTTATGTGTTCCTGGCCAACGGTAGCGCTGTCAATTTGACCACATATTTCTTGATTTGTTATGTGATTACTTATTAAAATATCAGTTACATTTTTGTGTTCACTGTTCTGCGGAATATCGCTGTCCAACTCTGATGAATTGTACTTAGGCTTAACACTTATTTCTTGCTCACTATCCAAGTCTGATGAGATGTATTTCCTAAATTTGGGCTTAACACTTATTTTTTGATTTGGTTTTTGTTTACTTATCTGCGAAATATCGCTATCTAAGTCGGATGAAATGTATTTTCTAAATTTGGGCCTAGAACTTATATTAACTTTAGAAGATACACTTGAGGAGCAAACAGTTGAAAGATCATCATATTCACATTCACGCTTTCCAATAATGTCTAGTAGACCATCCGTTGTGTTATCGTACATGTTTTCTTCGGACGTATCATTGTTTGTATCTTGAAATTCTGCGAAGTAAGACACGGTCTGTCGTGGATCGGCATCATTTGTGATTCCTTCTTTTGATACATTATGATTTCGCAATGTGGTAATATGTTTCACATATGGTACTATTGGTGACTCATCGTTTACAAAGGCGTAATCATAATTCCATGCAATAACATCTGGCTTTTTGGTCTGGTTAATTTCATCCGGTTGATTTTCTTCGTCGAATATCCAATTCAGTAACCTCTGCCTCTTTACTTTTTCATCTTGATATGTTGGATCGTCGATATCTGAGCAGTCACTCCATGGTGTCGAAAACTGGTTGCAATCGTTATAATCGCCTGCAAATATGATTATATTATGATGTTTGCTTGTTTGCTTTGCTTTGCGTCCCAGCTTAGTTTTTTTTAATGGAAAGATTTCAGTTTTATTATTAGCAAATCAGCAAATAGCTTTATAACACATTATGTCAATTTTAAATGAAATGTACTTACTGTGAAGTGAAGCACGATTTGCCACTTCATGAGGAGGCTTATCATTCTGTAATACCATATTTAGTATTCGGAGACCTCTTAAGGAAAAAAAGACTATTAATGATACTGTAAGATATTGATTATATAATATAATAAAGAATTAAGATGTTCAAGAAATTGCTTCATATAATACACTGGTTCAAAAAAGGTAAAACCCGCGCAGTGCAACTAAATTCAGGGGTGTGTTTTTGAGAACTGGATGGGTTTGTCCAGTTTTAGTTTTTTCCGCTGGTTTGAAAATATTTATTTTAAGTGCATAAATATTACATTTACAGGGTGAACAGGTAGCAGATCTATTAATTAAAATAAAAACGCCCGGCAAAAATTTTTGCATTTTTTGAACTAATTTTTCTGAATTAATTTAATAATAATAATATGATTTAATTTAATGTAGCCTTTGTGAATAAGTGGAAAAGCTGTTGCCAGTAACTAGCTACCAGTAACAGTAACTAACATGTCGACTTTTTCGTTGTGTGTGAATATTTTTAAAATAAAATGTGAAAAAAACGATTTGTCAAACATTAGTCTAATTATTGAGAGATGCGACTTTGCTAATTGCTTCCAGTTACAAATAAATCGTAACAATTGCGAATTTTTAATGATATTTTTTGGTAAAATTAGAAAAATTACCCAAATTTATCCCCGCAATAGAGCTGAGACTTAGCGCTTATTCCATTCTGTACAGTCTATCTAGGTACCTACTATATTAAGTTTAAAAAGTTCTGCATCGCTTAAAACCCTGGGGTAAATTTGAAATACAGTATTTCTGTCAATTTTAATCGTAAAAACCTTTATCATACGGCATAAGCATCGCCAATATATAAATCCACATAAAAAAAGTTGCAGGCAAAAATAAAAAAAGAACAAAAACTGCATTTTTTAAATTATTTTGACATTGTTTTCTGAGCTATTATCTTCATTCGGGTTTAAAGGCCGTCGTCGATTGGAATTACTTCGGAGATGGAAGGACCTCTGAAGAAGCTCGCCACTCGTGCTAGCGAAACGTTAGGAAGTAATTCCAATCGACGACGGCCTTTAAACCCGAATGAAGATAATAGCTTATCAACGGGCCGCGAAAGCCTTAACCAATTTATCATTGTTTTGTGAGTTTACTTTTCATAAAAATACATATACGGAGTCTCATCTGGACGGGAATTTCAATTTCTTACAAATAATCTTTATATGTACAATTATGCACCTAAAAAGCATAGTTTTCGAGTTACAGCTGAAAAAGCAAAAAGTGGACAAAGTTACCTCGTTCTCAAAAACACACCCCTTACTTTACTAGCACTTTGCAGTTTTATATTTTATTAACACCAATTTAACGCATGTAAGAATAAAATTGCTTGAATGCCTTAGTTCCTTTTACCCCTGTTTTTTTCGACATCAATATACTAGTCGGTTTGCCGACTATTCAATCCGGGTTTCACCGAGTCAGGCTCTACCAGGCGGAATTTCCACATGTATGCAAGCTTATTCTAACTTTTTTCTTTCATTTTTATTCAAGCAATAATTTTTACTTACCGTCGAAATCTTGAAGTCATTTTACCCATAAACAATAAAGACACGATATGGTCAACGGCTCGCGCCGAAATAATTAAGTTTGTGACGCAATTGCGTCCTTGTAGAAATGGAGTCGAACTGAACCGCCGAATGTACTTTTATATACAGCGAGGTGAAAACGTACTGTTCTTCTTCGGAGTTCAAAGCGAGCTAAACATATTTTCCGACTGGGTATTACATACATACAAATATCATAGTTAAAAATTACATTGCCGTTAGGGGGAGAATAATATTTTTCGAACGAGCGGAAAGTTTGCTTGTCAATATTCCACGGTATGAAAAATAACTTGTTGACTTACCATTTTCACTTTTTTGTAACATTTTTAAATTAGTCCATAATTAAGGTAAAATAGCGGAGTGCAACTACATTTAGAGGTGCGTTTTTGAGAACAGGGTAAGATTTTCCACTTTTTATTTTTTAGGCTAAAACTCGAAAACTGTCATTTTAAGTGCATAATTATATAAAGATTATTTATAGGAAATGGAATTTCCTATCGAAATAACACGTTATACGGCAAAAATGCATATCAATATTTAAAAAATATAAAGATTCAAAAATATATTTTTTCAAAAAGTGAACCCAGAAAACAATTGTAAAATAACGATTAAGTTATAATTTTTGTATTTTTTTAAAAATATTTTTGGCTGTAACTTTTTTCTGACTGGATTTAGGTATAGATAATGCTGTACAAAAATTAAGCTTATAGAATTTCATAAAAAATGGTAAATATTCATTAATAAATCATAAAGTTAACCTAAAAGAAGAAAAAACGAGAAAGGATAATTTTGAAATACACTTTCTCGTCCAATTTTAGTCGTAAAAACCCTTGCCACCCGTCATTTTTTAGGAAATTATTATAAACTTTATTTCTAAAAAATTACAGACGAAAATATCAACAAAGCTAAATTTCAAGTTTTTTTTAACAGTTTTTTGGGTTTAGTTTTCGTAAAAAATACATTTTTCAGTTAACTAGGAGTCATTTCGATAGTAAATTTATTAATTGTCGGCAAGAAAAATCTTGATATAATTATGACTTCAAGTTATAGCCGAAAAAACAAAAAAGTTGCCAAATTTAATTCGTTCCCAAAAATGCAACTCTAAATGTTTGTTTTCATTAGCCTGTACAAGGTGTTTAATTAATTAATGCGCCAAATTTTTATGGTATATTCTACAGCGAAAATAAGCCCTAATTTCCTATATAAACATATGATCCAAAATCCTACAGAGTGTTGAAATACTAAGAAAAAAAAACTATTTTTTTATTATAATTTTCAAACCACTCTAGATACTTTAAATGGAAAGAAGGAAAAAAAAGAATACCTTCCACACCTTGAACACGCTTTATGGAATTGTCTCATATTAATTTTACTTCTAAATAATAAAAACTTCACAAAAATAATTTGAAACTTTAGGTCTTTAATGTTTATTTTTATTATCATAATTTTGACGACTTCGCCATGCAACAAAATGGTTTTTACTTTTTTTACTTGAAACTTGAAAGTAATGAGATTAAATTTGTTCCAAATTGAATGTGTCGCACTATTTTTTCTTTAAAAAATATTCTATTCAAATCTGGTACGGACGTAACTGCTATTTTTTTTTTTAATTTTTGGCATCAAAAAATGTATTTTGCTGCTTGAAAGCAGTGTACAAAATGTCAATGAAATATCTGGTGTAACTACTCTTATAAATAAATTAATCAAATGGAGAAAGTCGCATTTTTTTCCTGCAGAATTAAAATGACCAATCTAATTAATTAACTTTGTACCAATTTAAGTCAAAATGTTTTTCAACTCAGAGCGCTAAAGTGTATATTTTCTGATAGAAAGACCAAAAATATTATTTAATTCACGAGACACGGCTATATTGGAGTTGTAAATTTGGCAACACCACCGGAGGCGAACCCTACCGTTAGAAATTGCGTTTATATATTCGATGAGGTAAAAAGGTACTAATCATGATAAGAGTTGGAGGCGATCTAATCAGATACCTTAATTTTGTATATAAAAAATGTCATTTTTTCCTACCCTTCTGATTTTGCTCGTATTCTCCAGATCAAATTATACAAGAAAATGCTTTCAAAAGTTAATTTGAACGATTCTATCACGTGGATGAAAGGGCGTCTGCTTCGTGTACGGAGGCAGCGGCGATACAAATGCATATATATATATATATATATATACAGTGTGTCCAAGATAAGGATGCACAGCATGGGGATCTCGGAAACTATAAGAGATACAGTGTCGGTTAAATTAGACAAAAGTTGCGCATTTTGATACCGAACAAGATCCCGTTTTACAAATTTGAAAATTCCAAGCCGTTCCGGAAATATCCGAGAAAAACCGAAATATTGCGATTTCGTTTTTATTATTTTTTAAAGCTATTTGAAAAGATATGAAAAAACGGAAAACACTTTTCCATTGGCACTTTTTAATCTCTCCAAATTGACGTTAACAAATTTTCATTACAGCGTTTCGATTCCATGGAACCACCATCAACTTTGATTTTTCTTATGGGACGGAAAAAAAGTACACACAGTATTAGGTTGTGCTTTTCATTGCGAATTCAACGATGTACGATACAATACGGTTACTTATGTTTTTATCCAGAAAAATGGCTTTTTAATACATTTCCAGTATTTTATTGTAGTAGGCCATGAGATCCGAACGATGAAAGGCAAAAGAAAATGGTTGACAAGTGTTCGAGTTAATGTGTTTATTTATTTACTAACTTTAACTGTTCATTTAACATAACAACTAAATCCAACAAGTTAATGAAAAACAAATTCTATAACAAATGTTCGAATAAATGACCTCCATTTTCTAGGCATAAGTACGCCCGTCTCACGGTAGACTCCAAAACACGACTTAACATTTCAGGAGTAATTTTATTAAACGCTGCTCGTACTGATTGACGTAATTGTTCCTCGTTGTCAAAACATTCTTTGAATACCTCATTTTTTATGTAACCCCATAAGAAAAAGTCCAAGGGAGTTAAGTCCGGGGACCTTGGAGGCCAAGGTGTTTCACTGTAAGTCCCAATGTATTTTCCATCAAACCGTTCAGTTAAATATTGGCGAACTTCTCTGGAGTTATGGGCTGGGGCACCATCTTGTTGGAACCAGCAGCCTTGCACAGCGCCTAGCGGTAAATCATCTAAGGCATCTTCTAAATCGTGCCTCAAGATGTCAAGGTACCGCTCGGAAGTTAAGGAATTATTATAGAAAATAGGGCC
>NW_026844365.1:20218641-20365301 GCF_029955315.1 Cylas formicarius
TTGAACCGTGAATTCCACTAATTTTTTTTTCTTAGTAATGCGACGAAGCCCTTGTTTTTCCCGGTCATTGATGGAGCGCCATCTGTCGCGACAGAATTTAATGTTGCCAAAGGTAGCTCGTATTTCTGCAGAAGTTCAAAAACATAAGTAAATATATCTTGTCCTGTGGTAGTACAAGGCATCGGTATTAATTCCAGTAATTCCTCAAAAATGTTAAATTTCTTGTCACAAGAACGAAGAAACACTGCTAATTGAGCTTTGCCACTAATGTCCGTGCTCTCGTCACAGGCAATGGAGAAACTTTCGAAATTAGATGCTTTTGCTTTAATCTGATCACTTAAATTGGCGGGTAAATCAGTAATTCTTTCAGCAACTGTATTTCCAGGAGGACAAACAATTTCTCCAGCTTTTATTAGGCATTCCTTGATGAAATCACCGTCAGTAAAAGGCTTCGAGTGTTTAGCCATCAACTCGGAAACGACGTAACTTGCATGTACCGCCGCTTCACTTTCTTGCAATACTTTACTAAACATCAACTGTTGCTTTTTCAGTACTAATTTGAGTTCTTTCAACTTTTCTTCTCTCATTAATACTCAGACATACTGAATACCATGGGCTGGAATAAATACGCTGTTGTTAAGAAAAAATAATACATTTTAATAAAATGTATAAAAAAAACATTTTAATAAAATAATAATGTTAACATTAACTTACCAGAGAAACGGAATAACTGTATAAATAAATGAGAGTACTATGAATTAAGTTATAATTAATATTAAAGCAAAATTATTCCTATTACCTGCACTAATTCATGTATATCGTACAAAACTATGTTCAGAGAACTGAGACCATGTGTTTGGCTACATTCGGCTATCGTCGGACGCTACTCACACGTATTTATTATTATTTGCGGATATATTGGCCGGGCCGCAAAAATGTTCGGCCGCATGCGCGGGCCGCGAGTTTGACATTCCTGTTCTAGGCCTTTTGGCTGGAATTGCTCCCTCAAGATCTTAATCCACTGTTCTTCTTAGTCCTCTGGATTCGTGCATCTCCGCTTTTTCGAATACTTTTATCGCTTTACCCTTAATTAACTCCCAACAGAGTGTTGAGTTTCAGATCTCTTCTGATATTTTCGTTTCTTACGTAGTATGGAGCTCCTACTCTCCTACTGCCCACCCGATGATCTTGCTTTCGCAAGCTCTGAGCCTTTCCATGTAGGTTTTTTCCGCAAAGCCCCATGCAGTAGATGCATAGGTCAGTGTCGGTCTTTTCTTTTTCGTTTAAAAAAAAGCAATATATATATATATATATATATATATATATATATATATATATATATATATATATATATATATATATATATATATATATATATATATATATATATATATATATATATATATATATATATATATATATATATATATATATATATATATATATATATATATATATATATATATATATATATATATATATATATATATATATATATATATATATATATATATATATATATATATATATATATATATATATATATATATATAATAATTATTACAATGTATACAAAATAAACGTTTCTATGAATAATGATTTTTTTGCGGCCCTTCTAAAGTTAAACCTTGTTTGTTTGGCCCAAGTGTACTTATGAGTTTGACATCCCTGGCCTAGAAGAATACTAACCCAACCAGGATGACAGCAAGTTCGCGGATAAGAAGACATTCCCGAATTCAGAAAACACCAGGCAAGCAGCCTTGAGCTACCCGAGCATCCCGAGCAGAAGAAAAATTTTCTTACTGAACGGGATAGTAGGCATCAAATTACAGACATAAAAATTTCATTTTCTTTGCAACTAACCAACACTTTCTTCACAGACACATCCCGTATTCCACATGCAGGAATTCGGAGTTGAGCGAAGCATCGAGGTACTCCGGCGGTACCTCGACAGCCGACACTCAAAAAATGGTAGAGCGTCAGGAGGGTCTGGCTTAGGGCTTCGCCCTGCTCACCCGAATGACACCTGCCATGGTGAGGCGGTGACCCCAGGAGGGGTCCCGGGATGGTGGCGGGTCCGCACCGCGAACCGTCGGAGGCTCATTTCATTATGGATTTTCATTGGAATAACATCGTCAATAATAACGGTATCGAAACGTAAAATAAGATTTTCAGTGAAATTCCGGGGGTTTTGAGGTGCGCTGAAGACGATGCAATCATTTAAAATTGTGTCCGACGTTTCGTTTTAGCAGAAAGCCATCCTCAGAACACTAATTCGTAATAATTGGCACTTAAAAGTGGTTCCGGGGGTTTTGAGGTGCGCTAAAGACGATGCAATGATTTAAAATTGTGTCCGACATTTCGTTTTAGCACGAAGCCATCTTCAAAGTACTGATACGTAATAATTGCAATTTGAAGGTGATTCCGGAGGTTCTGAGATGCGCTGAAGACGATGCAATGATTTAGAATTGCGTCCGACGTTTCGTTTTAGCAGGAAGCCATTTTCAGAGCATTAATTCGTAATAATTGGATTTTGAAGGTGGTTTGTATGAGTTTTGTGGAATGCTGAAAACAAAGCAATTATTTAATATTGTGTCCTACGTTTCGATCCAATCAAGTGCAACAAACCGCAATTACTCGTAAAAAGTTTTATATTTAACGAAGTTTGCCATGATATTTAAACTCGGCTAGACATGAACGACCCTTAATACAGGGTGCAAACATAATAAAATTACATTTTGCGAAAGTTTCGTAGTGGTCCGCAGGAGCACGACAGAAAACCAAGGCTTCCTCTTAGGACAAGAAGCCGCGAAGCGGCTTCCCTGAAATACAAAGCCGCGGAGCGGCTTTGTAGACTGCGTAGCGCGGAGCCGTCGCCCCGCGCAGCGACGAGATTGCGAAAGCAATCTTGTTACGATCGCGGTATGATCTTAACACACTGTCGCCCAAGTTTGAATTACGTTTGCATTCTCGCGTGTACGCTTGGTTGTGTCTGCAATTGCGCAGTGCGTTATATTTATTTAAATTCGTGTTTATTGTCTGTGCGTGTGCAAAGTGCAGTGTCTTTCTTCTTTGCATTCATTCAGATTCATAAGTTGGTGATTTTGTTATTAATATTTTCATACATTTTTTCCAGTAATTTGAAGGTAGTATTGGTATATTTTAATATTGTTATTATTTTTTTACGTAATTTGTATCCCTTAGAATGGCTTCATCAAGCAAAAAGAGGAAAGTGGAATCGGAAAACCGCATATTCCAACAAAGCTGTTATACAACAGAATAATAAGCCTTTGTGTTTAATTTGTAGGAACAGTTTATCTCGAATAAGGAATACAAGATTAAAAGACATTATTCAACAAATCATTCTACTGATCACGACAAATTTGTTGGAGAAGAAAGAATGACGAAAGCAGAAAATCTGAAGAAATTGTAAGTCAAGCAGCAGCAGTATTATATAAAAAGTAAAAGTGACTCTGAAAATTCTGTGAAAGCAAGTTACATTATTTCGCAAAAAATTGCAAAACAATCAAAATCATTTTCTGATGGAGAATTTATTAAAGAGTGTATCCTTGCTGCAGTAAAATTAATCTGCCCTGAACATAAAATAAAATTTGATAACATAAGTTTGTCACGTAGAACTGTAACACGGTGCATTGATGAAATGTCCAATGACATTAACCAGACATTAAATGAAAAAATAAAAGATTTTCAGTGGTATTCACTAGCGGTCGATGAAAGTAAAGATTTAACTGATAGTGCCAATGCATTTTTATAAGGGAAATTGATAAAAATTTTAATATTACTGAAGAACTTTTATCTCTAACAAAACTTCAAACGATAACAAACGGGAACGACATATTAATTGTAATGAAAGAAGCAATGAAAAAATGTAATCTTGAATATCACAATATGTCAGGAATATCCTCGGATGGAGCCAAGTCAATGGTAGGAAAAAATATAGGTGCTATGCCATATTTCAAAAACGATATGGGTGAAAGTGAGTATAAAGCCAAATTAAATTTCCATTGCTTGATTCACCAGCAAAACTTGTGTGCTAAAATTGTAACTATCATTGACGTAATGACAATTATCGTTAAATGCATAAATGAAATAAAATCAAAATCTGCACTGAGACATAGAGAATTTTTGGAATTTCTTAATGATATGGAATCTGCATATGAAGACTTGATGTATTATTGCGACGTACGCTGGCTATCTAAAGGAGCTATGCTGAAGAGATTTTACGAGCGTAGGGAAGATGTGAAGCTCTTCATGGAAATTAAAGAAAAACCCGTTACACAATTGAGCAATAGAGTCATGTGGGGCAAGTGTGCGCAGGCTTATTATTTATAAAACCGTTGACAGTAGAGTAGGGGAATCAACTGCCTTCAGTAGTCACTACGACGTTGGACAAAAGACTAGAGTCTTGTCTGGCAAAGTTACATAGTTTTAGTAATATTGGTAAGTAAAAATTTTGGTTATTATTCTTACGATTTTTTCCAATTTAGAATTCAAATACTTTTATATTTATGTAGCGGTAATTAGTATTAATTATGTCCAATTATGCTCGTTTATATATCTAATTTTATCAGCTATACATCAAAACTTGGTAGAATGACGCAAAAATGTGTAATTTTAAACTAAATCTGTAAAGGCGATTGGGGTTAAGTGTACGCATACGGTTGTGGGGTAAGAGTACGCATATTTTAATGCGTACTTTTACCCCGATAGTGAGTTCTTTGTGTATTGACACTCGGTGTTATGTGTTTCAGGTTATACTTATATATTTCTTAAAAGAAAAACTACAATGCCTCGAAATTACAAGCGGAAGGCTCCACACACGTCCGTTGTTACCTGTGATCAATTTGATGCTTCTAAGCGATTGATTGCCGAAGGTTTAAGTAAAAGAAAAGCAGCTGAACAGGTTGGAATGAAAGAGAGTACTCTCAGGAAGCGATTAAAATCTGATTCAACTGCTCTAAAATTAGGAAGATTTACTTCAACTTTCACAAGTGAGCAAGAAAATGAAATATATAATTATTTAAAAAGATGTGATGATCTCTATTATGGTCTTAATATGACAACTCTAAGAACATTGATCAACGAGTATGCTGAAATAAATCATATTCCTCATCGGTTTAATCAAAAGTCGAAAATGGCTGGACGTGATTGGGTGTATGGTTTTTAAAAAAGCACCCTGACTTGAATTTACGACAACCCACGTCAACTAGCATAGCTAGAGCAAATAAAACTGAAAATTCTAAAAGAAAAACAAAGAAGAATACTACTACCAAAGATAAGGCTGTAAAGTTAAGGCTAGTCAAGAAAATATTAATGATTTTAAGGAAAATGATGATTACTGTGCATTGTGTGGTGAAAAATACGTTGATCCACCCACAGAGGATTGGATTAAATGTAGCTTATGTCATAGCTGGTGGCATGAACAGTGCACTCATTATGAAACTGGTGCTTTCATATGTGATATATGTTCTAATAATTAAGATTTTATCATATTCGTTAAAAACGATCTCATTTGAATTTATCTCTATTCAAAACTGTTAACTACTCTAAGCCCGCACACTTACCCGCAGTGCTGCGCACGTTTACCCCAATATTGGGGTATGTGTGCGCATTCTGACTAACATTTATTTTATTTTATTTCTTTAATTACAATTAAGTAAATTGAATTTCATGTTACGTAATTGTTAAATCAATAAATCCTTTAAATAAATACTTTTATTTCAATTTATTTTGTACAATTATTACAATTTTATGACCATAGAAAAAAAAATGCGCACTCTTGACCCACATGACTCTAAAGAATGGTTATGCGATTTATCATTTCTGGTTCATATTACTACTCACGTTAATGATCTTAATACAAAATTACAAACATAAAATCAAATAGTAACCGAAATGTACGGAAATATTTGCGCATTTAAAAATAAATTGAAACTGTTTCAACAACAATTCAACTCTAACAATTTTATTAACTTTCCGACATTTCAATTAAATTATGAAAACAGTTACGAAAAACAAAAATATATTAATATTTTATTTACTTTGCATCAAGAATTTAAAGACATATTTATGGATTTCAGCAGTAAAGGATGCTATTTTGATGTATTTTCGATTCCATTTTTGTTAACAGATGTGACCAAAGTTCCCGAAAATTTTCATTTAGAATTAATTGAGCTGCAAGAAAGAAAGGATCTTAAAATGAAATTTATGGAATTATCAAAAATTAAATTCTATAAAAATTTAGATGTGCAAATAATTCCGGAATTAATTATTAACGCAAAAAAAATTATTTCGTTGTTTGGGAGCACATATAAATGCGAACAGTTTTTTTCGAAAACGACTTTTTTAAAATCCAAATATAGATCGCGAATTACAGACGAGAATTTAGAAAGTAGCTTAGTACTTGCTACTACTAAAATTGAACCAATGGCAGGTGTCGCATTAATATAATTGTACGACTTATTATTAATTTTTTGTAATGTTGTAGTGCAGTAATAAAATGTATTATAAATTAATTATCAGAAATATTTTATTTTTGTTCAACTCCTAAAAATTTTCTTCACCGTGTTCCAAGAACATAATTTTCATTTACCTACAAAATCAATGTTAATGGTCCGCTCAAGTTTGGTTGTTTTCAATTTTGCCCGCATTACAAAAAGGTTGCCCATCGCTGCCCTAGAGTTAAACCAATGCGAAGAAACATTTAAATTATTGCAAAAAATATGTTATATACCATTGCTCTTACTAAATAGAAAGAAGCCGAAAATCTCTTATGAGATCGTTTAAGAGTTGTAATTCGTGGAAAGCGTGGATCTGGTGTCCCACTACTATTTACTGAGGAGATGGTAGCAAACACTTAAATTTTGCTTAAACTCAGGACAAATTCTGTCTTGGGCTATGCTGTGTTGGCTATTTTTATGGGGCATACATCTGAAATTTTACGAGTGCGCATGTAAACGACACCGGTTATAGGGTTTTGTAGTCCCAACCAAAAGAAACGTGTTGAGGGACTAAGTTATATTTATACTTACCTTCTTCACCAAAACCGACTGCGAAACATAAATAACCAAAATTTTTTTATATCATCAGTCTGTAGTGGGTTGTTGAATTTAATTACTGTTCAATGCAAAAAAGTTTTCTTTTGTAATATAATCTTTAATAAGTAATTCATAATTCAATGACCATTTTTTTTGTTTTTTTTCCTAACAATTTGGTAAATGACATTTGACAATTCATGTCTCTCTGCTTCGATTTGTTAAACTGTAACGGGTTCAATTTGTCATTGGCTAGTTCGACTTATATTTCTCACATGTAGGTTAATAACGCTCGGAGACTACCTATCGAATGTTTTATTCTCACAATTACACACTGTCTTAATCATCAAAACTACTGGTATTGCTAATTATTCTTTACTACTTCATTCTGTTCGAACACACTGTAACTGCTTAATTGCTTGGTGTGGTTTGCCTGCCCTGAAATGAATGTAAATAAGTGTAAGCTCTTGCATTTTTGCTGCAACTTAGGGTGCTACTGCGAATGCGGTTGGATTGCACGAGACGATCGTCCTGTATTCCGGAACCGAACATCGTATTGCCAGCACCATCGGTCTTTTTTGGAACTTTGTGAAACTTCATCGGTCTTTCTTTTTTTTGGCTTTACGATTTCCGCCGCTGCAAGTGGTTGCAAGATTTCAATCCGACTAAGTTTATGGCATCTCGTAGTTTTCGAGGATTAAACCGGATTGAAATCGTATAGAATTTGCGGATCGTCGTTTTGTTGGTAATACAGGGTGACTCAGAGTAAATTTCACTATTTGAACGCGCCTTGTACAGCCAACTTAATATTTGTGGGGGGGTTAGCGCTGGCAATGTGTGGCGACTGCGTGCGGATTATCAGTCAACATGGAGCAGTGGTCAAATGAGAAACGAGCGTTGATGGTCGAAGCGTTCTTTAAATCGAACGATTCGTATGTTGCGGCACGGCGACGTTTTTGTAACCGTTACAATATTCGGCGTTTACGTGATGCTCCGTCAAAAAATTTATTGAAATCGTGGGTTAAAGATTCAGACAAAGTGGTACAGTGGCAAATCAGGAGCGTCTCGGTCAACAGAGGTCCATCAGAACGCCAGAGAATATTGAGATTGTGCGACGTGCTGCGACTGAACATCCGAGGCGCTCAATTCGAAAACATGGCCAGGCCCTGAATATTCATCGCTCAAGTGTGCAACGGATTTTAAGCAAAGATTTACGGTTCCATCCCTACAAAATTCAATTGGTGCAGTTTCTAAAGCCCACAGACTACGAATTACGAAAAAATTATTGTGAGGCAATGATGAATATGTTTTGGAACGAAGGAGGATTGGACAACATTTTATTCAGTGATGAGGCTCACTTCCATCTGGAGGGGTATGTTAACAAACACAACTGTCGCTTTTGGAGCCCCGATAACCCCAAAGAAAAGGATGAAAAACAATTGCATTCCAAGAAGGTAACAGTTTGGTGTGCTATGTCAGCTACTGGAATAATTGGGCCCTACTTTTTTGAAGTTGCCCATGGTCGCTCTGTAACGGTAACAAGTCAAAGGTACACTGCAATGCTCCACCAATTTTTGACTCCAGCTCTTCAAAACTTTCCTGGCTATAACCCCAATTTGACCTGGTTTCAACAAGATGGGGCGACGGCACACACAGCAGCAGTATCAATGGACGCTGTACGTGAATTGTTTCCAGGAACTGTTATTTCAAAATTTGGGGACATCTCTTTTCCTCCAAGATCGCCCGATCTTACGCCAGTAGATGAATAAAGGGACATCCAGGTCCACATAACCTCACTTTTTGGCTTCCCGGCCACGGGCCCCCCGCCCCCGGGCCACTCGGCCATGGGTCTTCTTCTTTCATCCTGGACCCATTGGCCACTCGCCCATTGACCGCTCAGCCATGGGTCTTCTTCTTTTTGTGTTCTGGCCGATCGTCCATTGGCCGCTCGCCCATTAGTTCAAGGTCACTCGTCCATTGGCCACTCGCCCTAACCTAACCAAACCGTCGTCCGTGGTGCCAACCTAACCAAATTGTTGTCCGTGGTGCCAACCGTCGTCCGTGGTGCCAACCAAACCATTGTCAGTGGTGCCAACCAAACCATTGTCCGTGGTGCGTAGTTTGTCCGCTCGCCCATGAGCCGTTTGCCCGCGTGCCGTTCGGGGGCCCCGCCCGCGCGGGGGGACGTAGCCTCCGCTGGTAGAGTCCCCGCGGGGGGGCGTAGCCCCCGCTGGTAGAGTCCCCGCCCCCCCGCCATCTCGGGGGGGCTGCCGTGAAAACCCGTCCGTCGTTGAAATGGGGGGCGATCATCGTTTTTTTTTCGGGTTCTAATTCAAAGTGTATTTCGGAATAGCAACTTTCACACCAACTCCTCTGACTCTGGTATACCATATATATTAATGCACAGGCTTCGACTGTAGGTATGTGCCGATAATCGCAAAAATCAAATTTGTCAAATTTAATTTTTGATTTTTTTTCTTAAGTTATAAAAGCTTCTTTGCAAGATTCACAAACCATCAACAGAAATGTTCGGGTCATCACTATATAGTGTTTTTCCCATAGATGATAGCTATAATGCTCAAAAGGATGGTCTGTATACCTTGGCCATACTAAAATGGCATTTCGATGTGCCAACGATACTTTCTTTTGACGGGTTATCAAACTCAAATCTGGTGGAGGTGGTCGTTCACATTTGACAGCGAGTGCGTTAATATATTTCCACGTATATTCGGGATATTTTTCCATTATCTGTAGCGTTAGCGTCCTCGGTAAGGTCGTTTCAAGCAGAAAATGTGCAACAGAATGAACGTTTTCACTAATTGACTTTATACATAGATCTTTCAACGACAACAATTCGGCCATTGTCTACAACAGAGAAAAAAAATTACAGTGCCTTGAAATGTCCCCACGGAAGAGTATCAAACGTGTTTGCTATAAGATATCTTTTGTCGTCATACGGACTTAGCGCCACTTTAATTTGTTCGATACTAAACACCTCGTGCGTATAAGAACGAATGGTTCGTTAAGTAGCATGTTTTTCTTTTAAATTTTTCAAGCAATCAACAAAATCTTCAAAAGTTATTTTATTTTTTACAATCTGGTAGTTTACACCCTTTGATTTTTTTACAGTTTTCCCGTTTAAGATTTTATAAGTGTACATTTTCAATCTTAGTCCGGCATAGTGTGAAATTATTGAACCGTTGGCCTCGTCCTTCATTAGACCCAGTACTTTCTTATTGACGCGAGGCATGTTGTATGGATTATCAATGGGATAGTCGGACGTGTCGAATTTGCTTAAATTGGACTTAATCACCTCTTCGTATACATCATCACAATGGATATTGTAAATGAAACTGTCCGTGTCCATATACTGAATTTTACATTTCTCCGGATCTAACTTGGGTAGCACGTAATCGTAATGAAACGAATACATGATAATTTTAGATAGATCCAGAATTGACATTCCAATGTAAAGGGGTTTGTTAAAAACAAGTTCCGATTTTTTCAGTTCCACCAACATTAGATTATCATCTAGTACAGTTCTATTGTGAAATCGGGGACTAGCAATTAAATTTTTAGCACCGTAACGACCCTCCCACTTTCTAACAAATTTTACGACCCGATGCTTACGTATGTTTTCCATAGTTTTTCCGAACACCGCGTTGTTAAATAATTTAAAAAGATTTTTACCATACAATTTTTTCGAAAATTTTCAAATATGTCGGCCAAAAGAATAACGTCCGTTTTCAAATATAAATCCGAATATTCGCCCAAGTTTTTAATTTCAAACGCGGACCAGACTTTTTGCGCATGAGCATACTTTTCTTCACTAATGTCGGACTCATATAATTTATTGTAAAAAGCATCGATGGGCGGTAAACTCGTTTCGTTTAATTTGTCGTAGTCGTCTATGTAATCATAACAAAATACACCCTTTTGTGACAATAAATTTAGTTTTGATTCGTCTTGAAGGTGAGAAAATTCCTTTTTTAATATGTGAAGTTCATTTTTGTCGACGCTGTTTACCAAATTGTCTAGAGACGCCCCCAAAAATCTAAACAAATCTATAAATCGAAACTTTAGCTTATATACGGGCTCGTAATAGGTAAAAGATATGTATTTTTCCTTGTTGACCGGAACCAAACTTAAAGACCCTTTATTGCCCAAGGCCCTAAGGATAAAATGGGCGTCGTACCCTGAGAGATTCTGGAATACTACGGGCACTATGAACAATTTTCTAAAATTTAAATTACAAGCCTGATGGGCGAAATTTCTGAATTTCCCGGTAAAATGGTCGTGGTCGCGGACAATGACGTCTTTCGGTGAGAAAGGCTCTTCGCAAATATGACAATGTGTCGAAACTTGAGAGAAAGTAATTGACCCTTCCATGGGTACGATATCAATAAATTTCGTTTGGACAAATTTCGATAAGTCAGATATTTGTCGGACGAACCAATCCATACAATCTGGGCCGCGACAGGATTCGAAAAAGGACAAAGAATCGTCATAAGAACATTTAAAATATTATGCGGCACGATATGCCTCATGCTTTTGATATTGATGAAATTACCAAATTTACATCTTTAAGTTGACTTTCGAAATCGGCGTAGATTACAAATGGCGTGGTTTGTTTGTATATATGGTTTCGAAATTCAACATAGTCGTATTTGGGAAAAGACACTTTATAATCGTTCAAACTGACACACAACCTTTCATGATCCTTTAAGAGCCTTTCGCTACTTAAGTAATTTAAACACCTATCGCAAATATATTTTTTACCGTTATGTCTACTAAGCTGGTGCGACACTAGTCGAGATAAATTTTTAATATAACAATAATGATATTTAATTTCTTCTTCTTTTCATATTTATGGTCCTCTGTTGTCGTCGGTTCCGGATCAAAATCATCAATTTTTGGATAATACTTATTTTGAATTAATAGTAAATTGACATGTTTTTCGCGTTTTTCTTTAGTCAAACGGGCCGGTAACACTGAATAAAAACTTTTACGGTTATTTTGAATTAACTCTAAAACGTACACATTTACGGAAATTTCGTTGAATTTTTCAAATATATGAATTTGATTTAGACCCATCGGTGTTGGGCAATTTTCAGTTCTTAAAACGCCCTTATAATAAGGATATGAAGTTGGTAAGTGTTGTTTGCGATGTACAGGAAAACAAGCACAGACCACTGACCAATAAAAACAGGCTTCGTCATTATTTTGAATATTAATGCATGCATTTTTTCTCTTAATTTCTGGGGGCAATTAAATGTAGGAAGAGCCGTTACCGACTTCAAATTTGTTAATATTAATTTCCAAATAAAGAATTTTTTGCAAGGCAAATCCCGAATCGCGTTCTTGAAATTCAGACAATTTATTTAGAATTTGACTTTTAACATTTTCAACGAACCATTCGTTTAAATCCTTCCCCAAGTCGATGACAGCATTTTTGGTAGAAATATATTTCACGTCGGTCACGTCTTGGTCGTCGCTTTATCTCTTTATAAATTCCCCGCAAAACGTGGCATTTACTTTTAGCATTGAATTTTTTTTCTTAAATATGACAAGACAGTCGTTTAAAAACTGTTGTTCGTCTTTGTGTTTCAAATTGATTATTGCACCTGTTAAAACTCTTCCCTGGAAACAAGACACGATCTGCTCCCACAAAACCCTTTGTTTTATATTTGCGGGACTGTTGTTTTGCAACCCCATTCCAAAATGGTGGCGATGACTCAAAATCATTTGTTTAATAGTCTTAAGATGTTAAATTGTTTTCTGTATTTTTCTTTGTAACCCCATGGATATATTTTTTTTGGACTACGAACAATCTTGTTGCACCGAATGATGTTTCTGCGTAAACGTCCCAACCAAACATTTTTATCTTCTTCCGTTAAATTATCGAACACGTATTTGTTCACTTGACGAAAAGCCAAAATTAAATTTTGAGCGTCCTCAATAGTTCGCGTAAAATTCATTGCGACCAGTTAATAATAATAATATTTGAAAAAATAAGACTTACCGTCTCTCTCTCTCTCTCCCCCGTAATTTTTAATTTTGAACAATTTCAAATTGTTGAGCGGGCCAACTGCCGACTTCTTTAACGCCCCGATACACCAGACTGTAGCGGCCCGTCAAAAATTGGTCTATATTCGGCCGGAAGCTGTCCGTCACCCGGTTCGGCAGGAACACCACCGATAATTCTAACTCCAATAGAACCGCCTCCCCAAACTGGGTCTTTACTATTCTGACCTTGTCAATCTTGTATGGTCGACCAACGTCTAACTGCCCCAACTTAACTATTGGTTTTCGATTCTCTTTATTCGCTGCAATTTTTTCATTTAATGCTTTTAAGTCCATCTATAACGAAAGTAGAATCCTTCAGTTCAATATTGACAATTTTTTCAAGAAAAAAAAATAGTACTTACTTTGGCGTTGGTTTGGGAGGGTGCGGTGGCGCGGCTAACACTGGGATAACACGGATCGTTTGGTCAATTAAGCGACTTGATCACACACACAACTCAAGCGGTATTTAAATGATGACAAACAATCGAAACCTTTTATATACTGTATTCCGACAGCGGACTAATATGAAAGTCTCGTTGCGAAGGCAGGCGACGCGATGATCTCACCCGCCAAGGTTTCGTTTAAACATTTCGCAAAGCGATGATGTCATGCATCCGCTGCCGCACACCGGCCACGCGGCGGGCGATGATGTCATCCAGTCGTCAAACGCGACGGCGGCGGTACGCCATCGCACACAATTGCGCTGCAATTTACATTCATACCGCGACCAACGGTCGAGATTCGAAGCGAAGCTCACACCAGAATATATAATAATTTAATGGCGATAATTGATTTGTTTTAACATATTCATTGGGACCTAATAATAATAAAAATATTTGTAAAAATTAGGCTTATGTTAGTCTTTTTAGAATCCCTCAGAAAACGATGATCACACCAGAATATATAATAATTTAATTACGATAATTGATTTGTTTTAACATATTCATTGCGACCTAATAATAAAAAATATTTGTAAAAAAATTAGGCTTATGTTGGTCTTTTTTTTTATTCTAATGTGTATGTAACTTTTTTTTTCACTTCCGGTTCAACAGGTTTTGTTCTAGTTGTTGTTGTTGTTTGGAAGAGTGTGTGTGTGTCTAAATAAAAAAAACACTAACAACACATCAACATCGACAATATTTTTAAAATTAAAAAAAACTATGGAATTGATGCGGGCAGAGAGGACGCTAAACTTGCAAAATATTTAAGTTTTTTTCTGCATTCGTCGGAGTGAAGGCGCGCCACTTGTAACTCGCTCTGCAGCAGGGCAATTTTAGTTTCAGTCTCTTTGATCCGGTCCTCGTTTCGCACCAGCTGCGACTCTAAAACCATTTTCAACTGGAACGCTTCGCATACCACCCTTCTTTCTTCGTCGTCGCTAAACGTATCGAACCAACCGGAGGAGGAGGAGGAGGAGCCGGTATGCTGCTGCTGAACCGTTTCTTCCCTTTTTCTTTTTTTTTTTGTGAGGCTTTGGGGGCGTCGTCGCACTACGACGCCGTTTTGACGGTTTTCTTACTTGTTGTTGTTGCACTTCCGGTGGTGGTGGCGGCGGCGGCGGCGGCGGCGTATAATGTATGTCGTAGCTCGTTAAAAATTCGTACAACTCTTCGGGGGGGAGCGATATTTGCTGCTGCTCCATGATGCGCGCCCCGACACAACTGTTACATCGACACTGAGACTTATAATACATTCGCGTCGTCAATCCACGAATCGTGCGACTTGTCCAATCCCAACCAGCGTACCAAAACTTTTTTACCGCGCCTGCGCAGAACCTTTTCAACGAGATAGACGTCAGGATTGGCCGTTTTTTGCAATTCTTCTTCGTAAAATCCTCCCATTATAGGTTTAAAGTTCATATCTTCGAGAAGATACGTCACCGGGTTCGTGATCTGCACTTTGACCATTTTAAATAGTTCGGTGGTCCAATTCGGCGTGTATCCTTTGTTAAACACGTGTTTGGCTTTACTAATTCTAACCACGTCACCCACTTTCAATTTCCTAGCTCCGAATATTTTCAGGTGACTGAAAGCGCTCTTCAAATGTGAATCGGCGTTACTTTTATTCTCCGCATTAGGTTTCATTCCCGTCGTTCTGTATTTCTTGTTGTTGTATTGTTGAACGACAGAGGGCAGCACGTCTGTCCAGCGGTACGTTCCGTTTAACGAGAAATACCGATGCAATTTTTCTTTGAGCGTCCTTATTACCCGTTCGACTATCGCAGCCTTTTTCTTACTGTACGTACTATAATGATTAATTTCGTGCTTGGTCATGAGCTTTGCAAAATTGCCATTATAAAATTCCTTGCCCAGATCCGTTTGCAGGTTTTTTGGGTGTCGATTCCGTGCCTCTTTTAGAATTTTGGCGAAGGCTTTGGTCACATCACTACCCGTTTTTCTTTTTAACGGTTCGCACCACACGTATTTTGAAAAACAATCGATAACAACCAATATAAATTTAAAGTTTTTATTTTGTTTCGCATATCGATCGAGCTGGGCCAAATCGGCCTGCCACAAATCATCCAACCCTCGTATTATAGTTCTGCGACGCGCATAATTTCTACGTGCCGGCCTGTGCAGTACCCGCACGAGTTGTGTCTTTTCTTTACTACTCACTCGTCAATTTGGTCCGCTGCTCTTTTTTTGGGCCGATACGACTGTTGCTGCGGCGGGTGATTGAGAATCTTTAATTCCAACGCCCTCGTTATATCTTTATTTTCCCGGGAGAGTCGATTCACCTCGGGAACAATCTCGTCGAATCTCCGTTCCGTCACTAACGCTTGATTTTCCAACTCTTGCTTTGTGCATATCTCGCCTAGTTTGCAATCAAGGTCGCGGCGAAACTTTAGAAATTCACCTCGAAACGTTCCGACTTGTTGCTCTAAACGTGCGAATCTACTCTTGTTTGCTTCCAACGCCAGGGTAATGTCCCTGTTTTGCCGCGAGAGTCGCTCCACCGCTAAAGCGTGTTTTTCGAACGCTTGTTCTTCTGGGGCTAGCAGCGGTGGTGATGCGATGACGTCCTTGGATCGTAGCCTTTTCGTAAGCGCCTCGTCCACTTCATCGTCCACGTACTTTTTGGTGGCCGCGTCGTAGTTTTCGCTAGGCATTTGGACATTGCAAATTCTTAAATGGTTCATATCGACGTTTCCCTCCGCGGTATAATCGAAGGCGGAGCTCTTTATCACGGTAGTTCGCTTGGAGCGGACACCGCTGGAACGTCCAAACTTGTCCAGACTCATTATTAAACTAACGTATTATACCGGCTTCTTTTAACTCTTCGACGATAGAGAGAATTTCGTTGTCCGCGGACGTGTTCCCTGCGTGTTTCGACGCGACCAGTAATTTTAGGCGCTCAACGAGTTCGTTGACGTCGTCCCAGTACACGTATTCCATAGGCGCGTTATTATAGCGCATACTATAACCTTGTCCACTGTACGAATAAGGACGCGGTTTTACTAACGGTCGAATGACCTGAATGTACTTGGGTACCGTCGACGCGCCTTTTAGACGCCCGCGCGAGTCCCTATGTACCCCCGTGACATCCATAATTTTTTTATATTCTGCCAAATCGTTTTCGGTGTATGTCTGGGGGTTTTTCAAAAACACCAAATTATATAGGCCGAGAGTGCCGGGGTAACGCGTGCCGTCCACAATAATGTCGCCAGATCTTCGATGAAAATCCATCCACTTATTGCCGAGAACCCATTTCGATGAGATCGAGTCATAAACGGGGCCATAAACGATGTCCTTGTCGGCCGATTTCGCCCATAAATTTTGAATATAAGGATGGGAAATCTCAGGATATTGATCCAGATAGGATCGAAAGGACTCGTCAGCCACATTCGAGGTGTCAAACACTTCATCCTCCTCCCCTTCCTCGTGCTGAATATCTTGCATCTCTACACTACGATCGGCAGCCGAGGATGTCGCCGTTTCCCGAATCTCCTCCAACGGCAAAAACGACACGTTGTCGTTCTTTTTGATTTCCGCTTTCGGTTCTTGCTTGAGGCCGGTATGTTCGCTTTTTACTTTTAACAACGCCGGTTGGAGGGGTTTTATTTTCGCAATACGCTCGAGCGGCTCGCTGACGGGTTTAAAAAGTTTCCGAATGGACGCGTCCTCCTCGCTCTTGCCCAATTTTAGAGCCAAGTACTTTTTCCTAATTGACTTGGACAGGTCGTTTACTTTCCGTTTAAGCGCCGCGTCGGCGATGTCAACGGGCGCCGCCTTCATGACACTGTGTTTCCGACGATCACTTCTCATCCAGTTTTATATACTTGTCAAAACCATTGCGGTAACGGCCGTTTTTCAATTCAAAATCTTTGACAATTACGAGGCTTCCGTATTTGTCCTGCCAACAGGCGGAACAGATATTTTTGAACGCGTCGTACGAAACGTCGGGGGAGACGTGCTCGTCGTAAACGTGGTGTAAATTCACGTCATCCTGTTTAAACAGTACTATAACGCAATTGTCCCGTATCAGTTGCTTGGGTATTTTGGACTACGTCTGGCAGAGATAGGCCGCGTCGATGGACTTGTGTCGACACATTGAGAAATATTCGCGAATTTTATTTTGTTTGTCACACGACACGTCGTCGAAAATGAACACGGAATTCTCTTTCGCTTCGCTGGGGTCAAAGTGAAGAGTGGGGCTCTACAATTAAAAGTTATGTTGGTCTGGCTAACGGCTCTTTACTATCGGACTTTATTAGTGATAACAACTTCATTATTCTTAATGACGGGTCTGCCACCCGATTTACAGGCAATGACTCCCATTCTGTCCCTGATTTGGTATTTTGTTCACACGAATTGGCTCATGTTGCCGATTTTCGGGTAATATTTGATAGAGGGTTTAGCGATCATTTCCCGATATTGTGTCATATTCGTGGTAAGTCGGACAGTTTACATCATCCTGCTCAAGCGTATCTCCTGAAGTACAATGTTTCTAAGGCAGAGTGGGATAAATTCTCTGAATTGATGACTATTGGTTTGAGCATCCCCCTTATTACGTCATACGACCAGTTCTACAAGGTCGTCATGGATGCGGCTGACGCTTCCATCCCCCTGCATAAGAGTGGGCGTAAATGTGGACTTCCTTGGTGGGATCACGAGTGCTCGTTAATGATCGCTAAAAAGAGAAAGGCTTTTAGAAATTACAAAATTTTCCCTACTCTAGAGAATTATGTAAATGTAAAAAGAATTCGGGCTAGCTGTAGAAAATTTCTTAGGGAAAAGAAGAGGGCGGGATTTAAAAAATTTTGCCAGAGTTTATCTCCCAATGAGAGTGCTAGGTATGTATGGAAATGTGTGAAAAGATTTTCAAAAGCTATTAACCGGGTTAATTGTCACCCTCCACTTAACTTTTCAGTACCGGTGGAATTGCTGGACTCCTTAGTGGGTCATACCGATGTTGTCATAGAGGAGATAAGTTTTGAGGGGGGAAACAACACTGCAGTTTCTCCCTTGTTTACTCTGGATGAGTTTATCGCTGTAGTTAGAAGTCGTAAAAACACATGCCCCGGCTTGGATAGAGTTTCTTTTTTTTACCAATAGAGGGAGCCGTGTTCTTAGTGAATTTTTACAACAAATTATTGAGAAATGAGTGCCTGATAGTTGGAGGACGCAGTTGGTTGTTCCAATATTAAAGCCGTTTAGGGATTCTAATCTTCTTAGTTCTTATAGGCCGATTAATTTGTCATCTACATTCGGTAAAGTGTTGGAGTCGATGTTAAAGTGCCGAGTAGAGTGGTTTCTTGAACATCACAGATTGTTATCAGAATCCTAAACCGGTTTTAGGCGCGGTAAGTCCGTTATGGATAATGTTTCCATCACAAGTCATATTTTGTGTGCTCAGAGCAAAAGTGTTCCTACTGTTATGGTTGCATTGGATATTGTGGGTGCTTATGATAATGTCAACATTCCCATGCTAATAAAAAAGATGGATAAGCTTGGTATACCTAGGGATACTATAGGGTTAATCAGTCGACTTCTCCTCAATGGATGCTGTTGGGCAACTTTTGGTCTGACCTAGATCAACCAGTAAGGGGGTCCCTCAGGGATCTCCCTTAGCGCCTCTTTTATTTAATATATACGTTAATTCAATTAAGCTAGTAATTCCTCCTAGGGTTTCTATTATCCAGTATGCGGATGATATTGTCCTTTTTTATAGCGATGTCAATATCCTTTTTGCTATAGGCTTGATGAATAGAGCCTTGGTGGCAGTGGCTGATTGGATGCATATGTTTAACTTGCAGGTTAGTCCGCAAAAGTCGTCTGCTATTCTATTCTCTAGATCTGCTCTGGTTGGACTTCCTGACTTGGTAATTAACAGTGCAAATATTCCCTGGAAAAATGAAATTAGGTACCTGGGAGTTACATTTCATGCTATGCTTATGTGGGTTCCCCAGGTTGGCAGGATGATCCATAAGGCAGCTAGTGGAATTAATATTATGAGATTTCTATCCAGGACGTGGTGGGGAGCCCATCCGTCTACTGTTTTGATATTTTATAAAGCTTTTGTGCGTTCCCATCTCGGTTATGGTTCTATGGTACTGGGATGCTGCGGGAAAAAAACCCTGTCTGGTCTGGATAGGATTCAATATCAGGCGTTAAGAGTGGCATTGGGTATGATGAAATCAACTCCAATTAATATTTTATTGGGAGAGGCTTGCGAAACAAGTTTGGAGGTGAGGAGGATTATGTTGGCTTCTAAGTTTTTAGTCAAGTCCCTTAGAATTAGAAATAATCCTAGTTTCTTTGCTACCCAACGGCTATATATTGCCTATCAAGAAAATCATAACTTTTTTAGAAGGAAGGCGAAATTACCCTTAGTTGAGGAATTTGACTACACCGCCACATATCATAATATTATTGATAGTGGAGACGTTCTAGCGTGTTTTAATAATGACCTGGCCCCTCAGCTTATGCCTATTAATTTTGTTGATTCCAAACTTGAGAAAGGGGTGGGTCTAAATGAAACGGAGTTTCGGGAATTTTGTTCCAAAATGTGGACCGGGGAAGAGACATTTATATTTACCGATGCTTCTAAGGGACCAGATGATAGAGTTGGCTTTGGAGTATTTATTCCGTCCCTCAATGTTAGGGTCGGGCATGGGTTGAATAGCGCGTTTTGTATTTGCTCTGCAGAAATGATAGCTATTAGTTGCGCCCTAGATCTTATATTAGATTATAATATAAATGCTTATAACCGCTTTTGGATTTGCTAGCTCATGGTCTATGGGTTGGTTTTAATCATTATGTATATTAGCTAGAATTTCAAAGAAGAACTCCTTCGCTGGAGAAGATCCGAAAACCCTCGACATTTAGAACTTCTTGGATTAGTCTCCTTCGCTGGAGAAGATCCGAAAATCCTCGACATTTGGAACTTTAAAGTTTAGTTTCCTTAGCTTCGCTAGACATTTGGAACTTCAAAAATCAGTCGCCTTCGCTAGAGAAGATCCGAAAATCCTCGACAGTTAGAACTTCAAAATTTAGTCTCCTTCCTGGAGAAGATCCGAAAATCCTCGACGGAAGTCGGCAATGGGCGAATGATCCTGGTAGTCGTGCCCAACAGTTTTTTGTGAAACGCATCATTGAATTGAATTGAAATGGATAAATTTATTGCTAAGCGGGACTTAACACTTAGACGCTTTAACGATATATTGTTAACGGGTCAAAAAGCTCGCGTTGAACCCGATGATGAATTTTTATGCACATTCCAATTCATGGTGGACGATTTGCCAAGTTTAGTTAGCATTTGTGAGTCCTTGCAATTGGAAGTAATCTCCTTAGCGAATAATTCGAAAAGAGATCGACAGTTTGCGGTTCAAGATCACTTTGATCAGTTGCATTATTCAATTCGATCTATTGCCAAGCGATTATTTATCATTTATTTATTATTTATTATCATTCCGAAATTTGATGACAACTTGAAAAAATGGTCTATGATATGTTTAACACGTTAATCCATAATAATTCTTCCCTTTCAAACATTGAAAATTTTCAATTTTTAGTATCTTATTTGGAAAAAGATGCAATCGGCGTCGTTAAGAATTTGCCAATTAATGATGCCAATTATAATATAGCTTACAAAATGATCGATTGTTGTTAACTGATTATTGGCTGCCGAACTTTCGGGCTCCTACTATGAAGAGTGACTCGGTTGTCGAACTGAGGAGATTGCTTTCAACATTTTCAGAGAATCTTGCAGCTATTGATAAATTCGATTTCGACTTGTGGTTTTACAAAATTCAGTTTGCTTTTAGAGGAACTCGACTCATCTCTCAAGACCAGGTTCGAACTCAAATTTTGTGATCAAGATATCCCAACCTTTCAAGATTTATGTGATTTTTTGAAACAGAATTGTAAAGCTTTAGAAAATTCTTTAGTTATCTCAAAAGCCATTGGCCCTACCAAGAGGCTTGAACGAGTTTCAACCGACACACAGTAAGACTAACAAACGCCTAAAATCAAAACTGCAGCCCCTGATGTGCAATGTTCTCGTTGAGGATTATGATGTTTTGTTGTTGACAGAAACGTTCCTGGATAGCAGTGTTTTGACAAGTGGACTTGACCTGGATGGTTGTTTTGTATTTACGTGCTATAGGTCAGCAGCAACTAGTAACTGTTTGACTCAAGGAGGGGTGCTTATTTCTGTGAAGAGCTCTCTATCCTGCCAACTTCTTAGCCCTCTTATTAATACTGTAGACCAAATATTTATTCAGGTAACCATGGGTGTTAATAAGATTCTTGTCGGCAATACTTATATCCAGGTGTCTCCTCGCCAAAGGTGTATGAACATTTTTGTCTCTCTGTAATGTATTTGATGGATGAAAATTTCTTCACAAATGTTTTTCTCTGGGGAGACTTTAATTTATCTAAACTATCATGGCCCAACAGTGAAACTGGTGCTACGCCTTGCGGGAATCTCTAGTGAGGCAATTGTTGTTTCCGATTGTGTGGCCTATTTGGGATTACTTGAAAACATACAAATCCCAAATAACAATGGCAATTTTCTTGATTTGTTGTTCTCTAGTCAGCCTGATATCTGTGTTACGATCTGTGATAGGCCGTTATTAAGGCTGGATGCACCTCATTCGGCTTTCGTTTGCAACTTCAACTTGGCCATTACCTCACCCAGGAATATGGCATGTGATTATTTTTATTATAATTATAAGTTTGCTAATTACAAAGAAATTAATCCGTTTTTGTCAAATGTCAACTGGGATTATATTTTTAAGTGTGCGGATGTGGATTTGATGGTCTCGCAGTTCTATGTGCTATTGAGTTATTTACACCTATCGCTCGTTATAGAACTCCAAAATTTTCCAAGTGGATGAATGGTAACCTTAAATCTTTAATTCTAGAAAAGGAGAAAGCTCATAAATCTTTCAAATGCACAAATTCTTTAGAGTTTTATCGTGTTTTTTCTCAACTGCAGTGTAGAAATTTATCTGTTTCTTCGCATAAAAAGCCCTTTTGGCGATATGTGAACTCAAAGAACAAAAACCTTGGGTATCCACAATGCATGTCGCTTGATGATGAAATTGTCAGCGGCACTCGGAGAGTGGCGGATATGTTCAACCAACATTTTACCTCAATCTATTCAGAATATGCAGAATGCAATAAATTATTTTCTTGTGATAAATCTAGGATTTTTAAAATTAAATGTTGTGGATGTTTTCAATAGAATAAGTATTTTAAAGCAAATCTTAGGACCAGGACCCGACAGAATACCTGTGATACTGATGCAGAATTGTAAACTCGTTCTATCCGAAATTTTATGTAAAATTTTTAATTTTTCACTAACCTGCGGCGTTTTTCTTATCCAAGTTGTACCGTTTGCCGTCGGGGACGGTTTATGTAGGACGGTGTAATTTAAAAAAAAA
This sequence comes from Cylas formicarius, assembly GCF_029955315.1. Lineage (NCBI taxonomy): Eukaryota > Metazoa > Arthropoda > Insecta > Coleoptera > Brentidae > Cylas > Cylas formicarius. The sequence continues at coordinate 20,241,652 of NW_026844365.1, forward strand.
AATGCTTAATTACAATTAAATGAAGACCTCATTGACCTCCATCTTCCATACAAATTTCAATCTTTCGGAAAAACGTAGATATTTTAAAAATATAAAAATCTAAAATTTATGAGGAAAAACATGGTAAAAATGAAAATAATAAATCGAAAATATTAACCGAAAATGTAGGGCTGGAGTGGACATTATAGCGTCTACGGATAGACCTCATTGATGTCCATTGATATTTTTTTAGTATCTTCCCGACCCCCTATCCTCGTGACAAATTTCAGCCCGATAGGTTAATATCGACCTCGATCCAAAATCGTGATATTTCCAACTAATCTACATTTTTGATTTTTTAAGATATCTACGTTGCTCCGAGAAGGTTGAAATTTTTATGGAAGATATTATTTCGGGCATTTTTTCGATTATATACAGGGTTTTCAAATTATAGGAAATTATAGGCAAAAATCTAAAAGAGCTAGAAAAATTCATTTCTGGAAAACCGTAAGCAGATTTGGAAAAATGCATCAAAAGAAGTGCGAGATTCGTATCAAAAAATCGGATTTTTTAAATATGTGCAGAGTGCGTCGGCAATTTTGGAAAAGCAAAAAAGTGGGTTCTTCTTTTAAAGAAAATTTGCTATAATTAGAACGTTATGTATCGGCATTCAGTTTCAGATACAAAGTGATACGGATACAAAGCTAAAATTTTTGTATTCAATGTTTTCACAAATTTTACAGGGTGTTCGGTATATTTTGTTCTATATTAAAGAATGTGGTAGGTATCCTCTTCAGCTATCGACTTCAGATTTGGCAGGCCGGTAGAAGTCCATACCCGCACTCAAAGCTTAGGAGTGGGGCGCAATCAAATATCGTAAAGCATTTTTTAAAAAATTTATAAAAATTTTTTGGTTTATTTTGGCTTCCACAAAAATATTATTTTCTCCAAAACGATAAACTCAATCGGAAAAATTCTTGAACAGGAAAATGCGGCAGATCTGGGACTAAATTTTTATTTTGACATTTTTCGATTATCTACAGGGTTTTTCAATCATAGACAAAAATCTAAAAGACTGAAAATTGTTCTTTTTGCAATAGAATTATTAGATGTAAACCAAAATTTGTCAAAAATAGAGCAAATTGGTTTAAACAGTGTTATAGTCTATATCGAGAACTACAATTTTTGTATTTATGGTTTTCTTGTATCACACACGCTTCTTGAGAAATTTGAAAAAATCGAAGTACGGTGTGCATCATTGTTCCAAATAAATATTATTCTCTCGCAAATCATTTGCTGTATTGGAAAACTTCATCTACCAGGAAATGTGGGAGATCCAGGCCTTTAATCTCTAATTCTGTAATTTTCTGGATTATGTACAGGGTGTATCGGTTATGATCAAAAAACTAAGACCCTGAAAATTGGCGTTTTCATGGGTAAAATATTAAAATTTGGTTTAAAAGGTATTATGAACTGTGCCGAGAGCTAAAATTTTCGTATTTACAGCTTTCGCTTACTATACAGGGTGCGGGAGATATTTGAAAAAACAGAATAAATAAAGTCATAAATCGTCAGAAAATGTCGATATTTCCAAAAAGTAGTTTCGGTTTCAGATTTCTTATTATCAGAAACCACTTTTGGGATATTACCTCGAAATCCCATTTTGATCTGAGAAATACCAGCTCAAAAATCGATGGTCAGTAATTTATGATTTATATCTCGCTTATTACAAACTGTGAGAAATTTAAATCTATATGCTATATACCTTGGTCCTTGCTCTAACCAACCATACCAAAAAGTCTCACACAAGTTGTACCGTTTGCCGTCAGGAACGGTTTATGTAGGAGGCTAAAAGTTTTTATAAAATAATTAATTACGAGTAAATGGAGATAGATGGTTTGGGGGTGAATTTTATAGTATCTGCTGATAGACCTTCGGGAAGATATTAAAAAAAAATAGTAGGTTGTTTAATTCTAAGTTTCTTAGCTACTCCGGGAGACAAAATATTGGTCAAAAAATGTAAATTTTTCAAAAAACAAATTCGTCCTCGAAAACCTCCCTATGCAGAATTTTATCCACATTTGAGAAATCACCTCGAAATCCCATTAAGGGCTGAAAAATCCGCCCGGAAAACGGTGGTTGAAAAGTTTTATATCTCGCTTATTTTTTAATTTGCGAATTTTAAGTCTATACGTTATATACTTTGGTCCTTTCTCTATCTGACAGTACCAAAAAGTCTTATCCAAGTTGTACCGTTTTATGTAGGACGCTGCAATTAAAAAAAATGCTTAATTACAATTAAATGAAGACCTTATTGACCTCCATCTTCCATAAAAATTTCAACCTTCTCGGAGCAACGTAGATATCTTAAAAAAATCAAAAATGTAAATTAGTTGGAAATATCACGATTTTGGATCGAGGTCGACATTAACCTATCGGGCTGAAATTTGTCACGAGGATAGGGGGTCGGGAAGATACTAAAAAAATATCAATGGACATCAATGAGGTCTATCCGTAGACGCTATAATGTCCACTCCAGCCCTACATTTTCGGTTAATATTTTCGATTTATTATTTTCATTTTTACCATGTTTTTCCTCATAAATTTTAGATTTTTAAATTTTTAAAATATCTACGTTTTTCCGAAAGATTGAAATTTGTATGGAAGATGGAGGTCAATGAGGTCTTCATTTAATTGTAATTAAGCATTTTTTTTTTAAATTACACCGTCCTACATAAACCGTTCCCGACGGCAAACGGTACAACTTGGATAAGAAAAACGCCGCAGGTTAGTGAAAAATTAAAAATTTTACATAAAATTTCGGATAGAACGAGTTTACAATTCTGCATCAGTATCACAGGTATTCTGTCGGGTCCTGGTCCTAAGATTTGCTTTAAAATACTTATTCTATTGAAAACATCCACAACATTTAATTTTAAAAATCCTAGATTTATCACAAGAAAATAATTTATTGCATTCTGCATATTCTGAATAGATTGAGGTAAAATGTTGGTTGAACATATCCGCCACTCTCCGAGTGCCGCTGACAATTTCATCATCAAGCGACATGCATTGTGGATACCCAAGGTTTTTGTTCTTTGAGTTCACATATCGCCAAAAGGGCTTTTTATGCGAAGAAACAGATAAATTTCTACACTGCAGTTGAGAAAAAACACGATAAAACTCTAAAGAATTTGTGCATTTGAAAGATTTATGAGCTTTCTCCTTTTCTAGAATTAAAGATTTAAGGTTACCATTCATCCACTTGGAAAATTTTGGAGTTCTATAACGAGCGATAGGTGTAAATAACTCAATAGCACATAGAACTGCGAGACCATCAAATCCACATCCGCACACTTAAAAATATAATCCCAGTTGACATTTGACAAAAACGGATTAATTTCTTTGTAATTAGCAAACTTATAATTATAATAAAAATAATCACATGCCATATTCCTGGGTGAGGTAATGGCCAAGTTGAAGTTGCAAACGAAAGCCGAATGAGGTGCATCCAGCCTTAATAACGGCCTATCACAGATCGTAACACAGATATCAGGCTGACTAGAGAACAACCAATCAAGAAAATTGCCATTGTTATTTGGGATTTGTATGTTTTCAAATAATCCCAAATAGGCCACACAATCGGAAACAACAATTGCCTCACTAGAGATTCCCGCAAGGCGTAGCACCAGTTTCACTGCTGGGCCATGATAGTTTAGATAAATTAAAGTCTCCCCAGAGAAAAACATTTGTGAAGAAATTTTCATCCATCAAATACATTACAGAGAGACAAAAATGTTCATACACCTTTGGCGAGGAGACACCTGGATATAAGTATTGCCGACAAGAATCTTATTAACACCCATGGTTACCTGAATAAATATTTGGTCTACAGTATTAATAAGAGGGCTAAGAAGTTGGCAGGATAGAGAGCTCTTCACAGAAAAAAGCACCCCTCCTTGAGTCAAACAGTTACTAGTTGCTGCTGACCTATAGCACGTAAATACAAAACAACCATCCAGGTCAAGTCCACTTGTCAAAACACTGCTATCCAGGAACGTTTCTGTCAACAACAAAACATCATAATCCTCAACGAGAACATTGCACATCAGGGGCTGCAGTTTTGATTTTAGGCGTTTGTTAGTCTTACTGTGTGTCGGTTGAAACTCGTTCAAGCCTCTTGGTAGGGCCAATGGCTTTTGAGATAACTAAAGAACTTTCTAAAGCTTTACAATTCTGTTTCAAAAAATCACATAAATCTTGAAAGGTTGGGATATCTTGATCACAAAATTTGAGTTCGAACCTGGTCTTGAGAGATGAGTCGAGTTCCTCTAAAAGCAAACTGAATTTTGTAAAACCACACTTCGAAATCGAATTTATCAATAGCTGCAAGATTCTCTGAAAATGTTGAAAGCAATCTCCTCAGTTCGACAACCGAGTCACTCTTCATAGTAGGAGCCCGAAAGTTCGGCAGCCAATAATCAGTTAACAACAATCGATCATTTTGTAAGCTATATTATAATTGGCATCATTAATTGGCAAATTCTTAACGACGCCGATTGCATCTTTTTCCAAATAAGATACTAAAAATTGAAAATTTTCAATGTTTGAAAGGGAAGAATTATTATGGATTAACGTGTTAAACGTATCATAGACCATTTTTTCAAGTTGTCATCAAATTTCGGAATGATAATAAATAATAAATAAATGATAAATAATCGCTTGGCAATAGATCGAATTGAATAATGCAACTGATCAAAGTGATCTTGAACCGCAAACTGTCGATCTCTTTTCGAATTATTCGCTAAGGAGATTACTTCCAATTGCAAGGACTCACAAATGTTAACTAAACTTGGCAAATCGTCCACCATGAATTGGAATGTGCATAAAAATTCATCATCGGGTTCAACGCGAGCTTTTTGACCCGTTAACAATATATCGTTAAAGCGTCTAAGTGTTAAGTCCCGCTTAGCAATAAATTTATCCATTTCAATTCAATTCAATGATGCGTTTCACAAAAAACTGTTGGGCACGACTACCAGGATCATTCGCCCATTGCCGACTTCCGTCGAGGATTTTCGGATCTTCTCCAGGAAGGAGACTAAATTTTGAAGTTCTAACTGTCGAGGATTTTCGGATCTTCTCTAGCGAAGGCGACTGATTTTTGAAGTTCCAAATGTCTAGCGAAGCGAAGGAAACTAAACTTTAAAGTTCCAAATGTCGAGGATTTTCGGATTTTCTCCAGCGAAGGAGACTAATCTCAGAAGTTCTAAATGTCGAGGGTTTTCGGATCTTCTCCAGCGAAGGAGTTCTTCTTTGAAATTCTAGCTAATATACATAATGATTAAAACCAACCCATAGACCATGAGCTAGCAAATCCAAAAGCGGTTATAAGCATTTATATTATAATCTAATATAAGATCTAGGGCGCAACTAATAGCTATCATTTCTGCAGAGCAAATACAAAACAACCCATGCCCGACCCTAACATTGAGGGACGGAATAAATACTCCAAAGCCAACTCTATCATCTGGTCCCTTAGAAGCATCGGTAAATATAAATGTTTCTTCCCCGGTCCACATTTTGGAACAAAATTCCCGAAACTCCGTTTCATTTAGACCCACCCCTTTCTCAAGTTTGGAATCAACAAAATTAATAGGCGTAAGCTGAGGGGCCAGGTCATTATTAAAACACGCTAGAACGTCTCCACTATCAATAATATTATGATATGTGGCGGTGTAGTCAAATGCCTCAACTAAGGGTAATTTCGCCTTCCTTCTAAAAAAGTTATGATTTTCTTGATAGGCAATATATAGCCGTTGGGTAGCAAAGAAACTAGGATTATTTCTAATTCTAAGGGACTTGACTAAAAACTTAGAAGCCAACATAATCCTCCTCACCTCCAAACTTGTTTCGCAAGCCTCTCCCAATAAAATATTAATTGGAGTTGATTTCATCATACCCAATGCCACTCTTAACGCCTGATATTGAATCCTATCCAGACCAGACAGGGTTTTTTTCCCGCAGCATCCCAGTACCATAGAACCATAACCGAGATGGGAACGCACAAAAGCTTTATAAAATTTCAAAACAGTAGACGGATGGGCTCCCCACCACGTCCTGGATAGAAATCTCATAATATTAATTCCACTAGCTGCCTTATGGATCATCCTGCCAACCTGGGGAACCCACATAAGCATAGCATGAAATGTAACTCCCAGGTACCTAATTTCATTTTTCCAGGGAATATTTGCACTGTTAATTACCAAGTCAGGAAGTCCAAGCAGAGCAGATCTAGAGAATAGAATAGCAGACGACTTTTGCGGACTAACCTGCAAGTTAAACATATGCATCCAATCAGCCACTGCCACCAAGGCTCTATTCATCAAGCCTATAGCAAAAAGGATATTGACATCGCTATAAAAAAGGACAATATCATCCGCATACTGGATAATAGAAACCCTAGGAGGAATTACTAGCTTAATTGAATTAACGTATATATTAAATAAAAGAGGCGCTAAGGGAGATCCCTGAGGGACCCCCTTACTGGTTGATCTAGGTCAGACCAAAAGTTGCCCAACAGCATCCATTGAGGAGAAGTCGACTGATTAACCCTATAGTATCCCTAGGTATACCAAGCTTATCCATCTTTTTTATTAGCATGGGAATGTTGACATTATCATAAGCACCCACAATATCCAATGCAACCATAACAGTAGGAACACTTTTGCTCTGAGCACACAAAATATGACTTGTTGTGATGGAAACATTATCCATAACGGACTTACCGCGCCTAAAACCGGTTTAGGATTCTGATAACAATCTGTGATGTTCAAGAAACCACTCTACTCGGCACTTTAACATCGACTCCAACACTTTACCGAATATAGATGACAAATTAATCGGCCTATAAGAACTAAGAAGATTAGAATCCCTAAACGGCTTTAATATTGGAACAACCAACTGCGTCCTCCAACTATCAGGCACTCATTTCTCAATAATTTGTTGTAAAAATTCACTAAGAACACGGCTCCCTCTATTGGTAAAAAAAAGAAACTCTATCCAAGCCGGGGCATGTGTTTTTACGACTTCTAACTACAGCGATAAACTCATCCAGAGTAAACAAGGGAGAAACTGCAGTGTTGTTTCCCCCCTCAAAACTTATCTCCTCTATGACAACATCGGTATGACCCACTAAGGAGTCCAGCAATTCCACCGGTACTGAAAAGTTAAGTGGAGGGTGACAATTAACCCGGTTAATAGCTTTTGAAAATCTTTTCACACATTTCCATACATACCTAGCACTCTCATTGGGAGATAAACTCTGGCAAAATTTTTTAAATCCCGCCCTCTTCTTTTCCCTAAGAAATTTTCTACAGCTAGCCCGAATTCTTTTTACATTTACATAATTCTCTAGAGTAGGGAAAATTTTGTAATTTCTAAAAGCCTTTCTCTTTTTAGCGATCATTAACGAGCACTCGTGATCCCACCAAGGAAGTCCACATTTACGCCCACTCTTATGCAGGGGGATGGAAGCGTCAGCCGCATCCATGACGACCTTGTAGAACTGGTCGTATGACGTAATAAGGGGGATGCTCAAACCAATAGTCATCAATTCAGAGAATTTATCCCACTCTGCCTTAGAAACATTGTACTTCAGGAGATACGCTTGAGCAGGATGATGTAAACTGTCCGACTTACCACGAATATGACACAATATCGGGAAATGATCGCTAAACCCTCTATCAAATATCACCCGAAAATCGGCAACATGAGCCAATTCGTGTGAACAAAATACCAAATCAGGGACAGAATGGGAGTCATTGCCTGTAAATCGGGTGGCAGACCCGTCATTAAGAATAATGAAGTTGTTATCACTAATAAAGTCCGATAGTAAAGAGCCGTTAGCCAGACCAACATAACTTTTAATTGTAGAGCCCCACTCTTCACTTCGACCCCAGCGAAGCGAAAGAGAATTCCGTGTTCATTTTCGACGACGTGTCGTGTGACAAACAAAATAAAATTCGCGAATATTTCTCAATGTGTCGACACAAGTCCATCGACGCGGCCTATCTCTGCCAGACGTAGTCCAAAATACCCAAGCAACTGATACGGGACAATTGCGTTATAGTACTGTTTAAACAGGATGACGTGAATTTACACCACGTTTACGACGAGCACGTCTCCCCCGACGTTTCGTACGACGCGTTCAAAAATATCTGTTCCGCCTGTTGGCAGGACAAATACGGAAGCCTCGTAATTGTCAAAGATTTTGAATTGAAAAACGGCCGTTACCGCAAGGGTTTTGACAAGTATATAAAACTGGATGAGAAGTGATCGTCGGAAACACAGTGTCATGAAGGCGGCGCCCGTTGACATCGCCGACGCGGCGCTTAAACGGAAAGTAAACGACCTGTCCAAGTCAATTAGGAAAAAGTACTTGGCTCTAAAATTGGGCAAGAGCGAGGAGGACGCGTCCATTCGGAAACTTTTTAAACCCGTCAGCGAGCCGCTCGAGCGTATTGCGAAAATAAAACCCCTCCAACCGGCGTTGTTAAAAGTAAAAAGCGAACATACCGGCCTCAAGCAAGAACCGAAAGCGGAAATCAAAAAGAACGACAACGTGTCGTTTTTGCCGTTGGAGGAGATTCGGGAAACGGCGACATCCTCGGCTGCCGATCGTAGTGTAGAGATGCAAGATATTCAGCACGAGGAAGGGGAGGAGGATGAAGTGTTTGACACCTCGAATGTGGCTGACGAGTCCTTTCGATCCTATCTGGATCAATATCCTGAGATTTCCCATCCTTATATTCAAAATTTATGGGCGAAATCGGCCGACAAGGACATCGTTTATGGCCCCGTTTATGACTCGATCTCATCGAAATGGGTTCTCGGCAATAAGTGGATGGATTTTCATCGAAGATCTGGCGACATTATTGTGGACGGCACGCGTTACCCCGGCACTCTCGGCCTATATAATTTGGTGTTTTTGAAAAACCCCCAGACATACACCGAAAACGATTTGGCAGAATATAAAAAAATTATGGATGTCACGGGGGTACATAGGGACTCGCGCGGGCGTCTAAAAGGCGCGTCGACGGTACCCAAGTACATTCAGGTCATTCGACCGTTAGTAAAACCGCGTCCTTATTCGTACAGTGGACAAGGTTATAGTATGCGCTATAATAACGCGCCTATGGAATACGTGTACTGGGACGACGTCAACGAACTCGTTGAGCGCCTAAAATTACTGGTCGCGTCGAAACACGCAGGGAACACGTCCGCGGACAACGAAATTCTCTCTATCGTCGAAGAGTTAAAAGAAGCCGGTATAATACGTTAGTTTAATAATGAGTCTGGACAAGTTTGGACGTTCCAGCGGTGTTCGCTCCAAGCGAACTACCGTGATAAAGAGCTCCGCCTTCGATTATACCGCGGAGGGAAACGTCGATATGAACCATTTAAGAATTTGCAATGTCCAAATGCCTAGCTAAAACTACGACGCGGCCACCAAAAAGTACGTGGACGATGAAGTGGACGAGGCGCTTACGAAAAGGCTACGATCCAAGGACGTCATCGCATCACCACCGCTGCTAGCCCCAGAAGAACAAGCGTTCGAAAAACACGCTTTAGCGGTGGAGCGACTCTCGCGGCAAAACAGGGACATTACCCTGGCGTTGGAAGCAAACAAGAGTAGATTCGCACGTTTAGAGCAACAAGTCGGAACGTTTCGAGGTGAATTTCTAAAGTTTCGCCGCGACCTTGATTGCAAACTAGGCGAGATATGCACAAAGCAAGAGTTGGAAAATCAAGCGTTAGTGACGGAACGGAGATTCGACGAGATTGTTCCCGAGGTGAATCGACTCTCCCGGGAAAATAAAGATATAACGAGGGCGTTGGAATTAAAGATTCTCAATCACCCGCCGCAGCAACAGTCGTATCGGCCCAAAAAAAGAGCAGCGGACCAAATTGACGAGTGAGTAGTAAAGAAAAGACACAACTCGTGCGGGTACTGCACAGGCCGGCACGTAGAAATTATGCGCGTCGCAGAACTATAATACGAGGGTTGGATGATTTGTGGCAGGCCGATTTGGCCCAGCTCGATCGATATGCGAAACAAAATAAAAACTTTAAATTTATATTGGTTGTTATCGATTGTTTTTCAAAATACGTGTGGTGCGAACCGTTAAAAAGAAAAACGGGTAGTGATGTGACCAAAGCCTTCGCCAAAATTCTAAAAGAGGCACGGGATCGACACCCAAAAAACCTGCAAACGGATCTGGGCAAGGAATTTTATAATGGCAATTTTGCAAAGCTCATGACCAAGCACGAAATTAATCATTATAGTACGTACAGTAAGAAAAAGGCTGCGATAGTCGAACGGGTAATAAGGACGCTCAAAGAAAAATTGCATCGGTATTTCTCGTTAAACGGAACGTACCGCTGGACAGACGTGCTGCCCTCTGTCGTTCAACAATACAACAACAAGAAATACAGAACGACGGGAATGAAACCTAATGCGGTGAATAAAAGTAACGCCGATTCACATTTGAAGAGCGCTTTCAGTCACCTGAAAATATTCGGAGCTAGGAAATTGAAAGTGGGTGACGTGGTTAGAATTAGTAAAGCCAAACACGTGTTTAACAAAGGATACACGCCGAATTGGACCACCGAACTATTTAAAATGGTCAAAGTGCAGATCACGAACCCGGTGACGTATCTTCTCGAAGATATGAACGGTAAACCTATAATGGGAGGATTTTACGAAGAAGAATTGCAAAAAACGGCCAATCCTGACGTCTATCTCGTTGAAAAGGTTCTGCGCAGGCGCGGTAAAAAAGTTTTGGTACGCTGGTTGGGATTGGACAAGTCGCACGATTCGTGGATTGACGACGCGAATGTATTATAAGTCTCAGTGTCGATGTAACAGTTGTGTCGGGGCGCGCATCATGGAGCAGCAGCAAATATCTCTCCCCCCCGAAGAGTTGTACGAATTTTTAACGAGCTACGACATACATTATACGCCGCCGCCGCCGCCGCCGCCACGACCACCGGAAGTGCAACAACAACAAGTAAGAAAACCGTCAAAACGGCGTCGTAGTGCGACGACGCCCCCAAAGCCTCACAAAAAAAAAAGAAAAAGGGAAGAAACGGTTCAGCAGCAGCATACCGGCTCCTCCTCCTCCTCCTCCGGTTGGTTCGATACGTTTAGCGACGACGAAGAAAGAAGGGTGGTATGCGAAGCGTTCCAGTTGAAAATGGTTTTAGAGTCGCAGCTGGTGCGAAACGAGGACCGGATCAAAGAGACTGAAACTAAAATTGCCCTGCTGCAGAGCGAGTTACAAGTGGCGCGCCTTCACTCCGACGAATGCAGAAAAAAACTTAAATATTTTGCAAGTTTAGCGTCCTCTCTGCCCGCATCAATTCCATAGTTTTTTTTAATTTTAAAAATATTGTCGATGTTGATGTGTTGTTAGTGTTTTTTTTATTTAGACACACACACACTCTTCCAAACAACAACAACAACTAGAACAAAACCTGTTGAACCGGAAGTGAAAAAAAAAAGTTACATACACATTAGAATAAAAAAAAAGACCAACATAAGCCTAATTTTTTTACAAATATTTTTTATTATTAGGTCGCAATGAATATGTTAAAACAAATCAATTATCGTAATTAAATTATTATATATTCTGGTGTGATCATCGTTTTCTGAGGGATTCTAAAAAGACTAACATAAGCCTAATTTTTACAAATATTTTTATTATTATTAGGTCCCAATGAATATGTTAAAACAAATCAATTATCGCCATTAAATTATTATATATTCTGGTGTGAGCTTCGCTTCGAATCTCGACCGTTGGTCGCGGTATGAATGTAAATTGCAGCGCAATTGTGTGCGATGGCGTACCGCCGCCGTCGCGTTTGACGACTGGATGACATCATCGCCCGCCGCGTGGCCGGTGTGCGGCAGCGGATGCATGACATCATCGCTTTGCGAAATGTTTAAACGAAACCTTGGCGGGTGAGATCATCGCGTCGCCTGCCTTCGCAACGAGACTTTCATATTAGTCCGCTGTCGGAATACAGTATATAAAAGGTTTCGATTGTTTGTCATCATTTAAATACCGCTTGAGTTGTGTGTGTGATCAAGTCGCTTAATTGACCAAACGATCCGTGTTATCCCAGTGTTAGCCGCGCCACCGCACCCTCCCAAACCAACGCCAAAGTAAGTACTATTTTTTTTTCTTGAAAAAATTGTCAATATTGAACTGAAGGATTCTACTTTCGTTATAGATGGCCTTAAAAGCATTAAATGAAAAAATTGCAGCGAATAAAGAGAATCGAAAACCAATAGTTAAGTTGGGGCAGTTAGACGTTGGTCGACCATACAAGATTGACAAGGTCAGAATAGTAAAGACCCAGTTTGGGGAGGCGGTTCTATTGGAGTTAGAATTATCGGTGGTGTTCCTGCCGAACCGGGTGACGGACAGCTTCCGGCCGAATATAGACCAATTTTTGACGGGCCGCTACAGTCTGGTGTATCGGGGCGTTAAAGAAGTCGGCAGTTGGCCCGCTCAACAATTTGAAATTGTTCAAAATTAAAAATTACGGGGGAGAGAGAGAGAGAGACGGTAAGTCTTATTTTTTCAAATATTATTATTATTAACTGGTCGCAATGAATTTTACGCGAACTATTGAGGACGCTCAAAATTTAATTTTGGCTTTTCGTCAAGTGAACAAATACGTGTTCGATAATTTAACGGAAGAAGATAAAAATGTTTGGTTGGGACGTTTACGCAGAAACATCATTCGGTGCAACAAGATTGTTCGTAGTCCAAAAAAAATATATCCATGGGGTTACAAAGAAAAATACAGAAAACAATTCAACATCTTAAGACTATTAAACAAATGATTTTGAATCATCGCCACCATTTTGGAATGGGGTTGCAAAACAACAGTCCCGCAAATATAAAACAAAGGGTTTTGTGGGAGCAGATCGTGTCTTGTTTCCAGGGAAGAGTTTTAACAGGTGCAATAATCAATTTGAAACACAAAGACGAACAACAGTTTTTAAACGACTGTCTTGTCATATTTAAGAAAAAAAATTCAATGCTAAAAGTAAATGCCACGTTTTGCGGGGAATTTATAAAGAGATAAAGCGACGACCAAGACGTGACCGACGTGAAATATATTTCTACCAAAAATGCTGTCATCGACTTGGGGACGTATTTAAACGAAAAGTCAAATTCTAAATAAATTGTCTGAATTTCAAGGACGCGATTCGGGATTTGCCTTGCAAAAAATTCTTTATTTGGAAATTAATATTAACAAATTTGAAGTCGGTAACGGCTCTTCCTACATTGAATTGCCCCCAGAAATTAAGAGAAAAAATGCATGCATTAATATTCAAAATAATGACGAAGCCTGTTTTTATTGGTCAGTGGTCTGTGCTTGTTTTCCTGTACATCGCAAACAACACTTACCAACTTCATATCCTTATTATAAGGGCGTTTTAAGAACTGAAAATTGCCCAACACCGATGGGTCTAAATCAAATTGATATATTTGAAAAATTCAACGAAATTTCCGTAAATGTGTACGTTTTAGAGTTAATTCAAAATAACCGTAAGTTTTTATTCAGTGTTACCGGCCCGTTTGACTAAAGAAAAACGCGAAAAACATGTCAATTTACTATTAATTCAAAATAAGTATTATCCAAAAATTGATGATTTTGATCCGGAACCGACGACAACAGAGGACCATAAATATGAAAAAGAAGAAGAAATTAAATATCATTATTGTTATATTAAAAATTTATCTCGACTAGTGTCGCACCAGCTTAGTAGACATAACGGTAAAAAATATATTTGCGATAGGTGTTTAAATTACTTAAGTAGCGAAAGGCTCTTAAAGGATCATGAAAGGTTGTGTGTCAGTTTGAACGATTATAAAGTGTCTTTTCCCAAATACGACTATGTTGAATTTCGAAACCATATATACAAACAAACCACGCCATTTGTAATCTACGCCGATTTCGAAAGTCAACTTAAAGATGTAAATTTGGTAATTTCATCAATATCAAAAGCATGGGGCATATAGTGCCGCATATTATTTTAAATGTTCTTATGACAATTCTTTGTCCTTTTTCGAATCCTATCGCGGCCCAGATTGTATGGATTGGTTCGTCCGACAAATATCTGACTTATCGAAATTTGTCCAATCGAAATTTATTGATATCGTACCCATGGAAGGGTCAATTACTTTCTTTCAAGTTTCGACACATTGTCATATTTGCGAAGAGCCTTTCTCACCGAAAGACGTCATTGTCCGCGACCACGACCATTTTACCGGGAAATTCAGAAATTTCGCCCATCAGGCTTGTAATTTAAATTTTAGAAAATTGTTCATAGTGCCCGTAGTATTCCAGAATCTCTCAGGGTACGACGCCCATTTTATCCTTAGGGCCTTGGGCAATAAAGGGCCTTTAAGTTTGGTTCCGGTCAACAAGGAAAAATACATATCTTTTACCTATTACGACCCCGTATATAAGCTAAAGTTTCGATTTATAGATTCGTTTAGATTTTTGGGGGCGTCTCTAGACAATTTGGTAAACAGCGTCGACAAAAATGAACTTTACATATTAAAAAAGGAATTTTCTCACCTTCAAGACGAATCAAAACTAAATTTATTGTCACAAAAGGGTGTATTTTGTTATGATTACATAGACGACTACGACAAATTAAACGAAACGAGTTTACCGCCCATCGATGCTTTTTACAATAAATTATATGAGTCCGACATTAGTGAAGAAAAGTATGCTCATGCGCAAAAAGTCTGGTCCGCGTTTGAAATTAAAAACTTGGGCGAATATTCGGATTTATATTTGAAAACGGACGTTATTCTTTTGGCCGACATATTTGAAAATTTTCGAAAAAATTGTATGGTGACGCATATTTTGGACCCAGCATGGTATTTTAGTATGCCCGGATATACGTGGGACTGTATGCTTAGATTCACAAAATGTCGTTTAGAACTGATGCGTGACATTGATCAGATTATGTTTATCGAACAGGGTATACGGGGTGGGATTTCGGTGTGCGTTGGCAGATACTTTGAGGCAAACAACAAGTACATCTCCAATTACGATCCATCAAAGCAATCAAATTATCTCACATTTTTTGACGTTAACAATCTTTACGGCAAGGCTATGTCGGAGCCTCTTCCCTACGGCGGATTCACATGGTTGACTCGGGAAGAAATTGCCTACCTTAGCATTAATAATGTTCCAGACACGAGCGGGGTAGGCTATATTTTGGAAGTAGATTTGCAATACCCTCAGAGTTTACACGATCTACATAAAGATTTCCCATTTTGTGCCGAGCATCGCGTGCCTCCCAATTCAAAATTTCCAAAATTGATGACAACCCTTTTTAATAAAACCAATTACGTTATACACTATCGAAATTTAAAGCAAGCTTTAAAATACGGACTCGTTCTTACTAAAATACACAGAGTATTAAAATTTAGGCAATCTTCTTGGCTAAAAGAATATATCGATCTAAATAATCACTTACGGACGCAAGCCACTACCACTTTTGGTAAAAATCTTTTTAAATTATTTAACAACGCGGTGTTCGGAAAAAACGATGGAAAACATACGTAAGCATCGGGTCGTAAAATTTGTTAGAAAGTGGGAGGGTCGTTACGGTGCTAAAAATTTAATTGCTAGTCCCCGATTTTACAATAGAACTGTACTAGATGATAATCTAATGTTGGTGGAACTGAAAAAATCGGAACTTATTTTTAACAAACCCCTTTACATTGGAATGTCAATTCTGGATCTATCTAAAATTATCATGTATTCGTTTCATTACGATTACATGCTACCCAAGTTAGGTCCGGAGAAATGTAAAATTCAGTATATGGACACGGACAGTTTCATTTACAACATCCATTGTGATGATGTATACGAAGAGGTTATTAAGTCCAATTTAAGCAAATTCGACACGTCCGACTATCCCACTGATAATCCATACAATATGCCTCGCGTCAATAAGAAAGTACTGGGTCTAATGAAGGACGAGGCCAACGGTTCAATAATTTCACACTATGTCGGACTAAGATTGAAAATGTACACTTATAAAATCTTAAACAGAAAAACTGTAAAAAAATCAAAGGGTGTAAACTACCAGATTGTTAAAAATAAAATAACTTTTGAAGATTTTGTTGATTGCTTGAAAAATTTAAAAGAAAAACATGCTACTCAACGAACCATTCGTTCTTATACGCACGAGGTGTTTAGTATCGAACAAATTAAAGTGGCGCTAAGTCCGTATGACGACAAAAGGTATCTTATAGCAAACACGTTTGATACTCTTCCGTGGGGACATTACAAGGCACTGTAATTTTTTTTTCTCTGTTGTAGACAATGGCCGAATTGTTGTCGTTGAAAGATCTATGTATAAAGTCAATTAGTGAAAACGTTCATTCTGTTGCACATTTTCTGCTTGAAACGACCTTACCGAGGACGCTAACGCTACAGATAATGGAAAAATATCCCGAATATAGGTGGAAATATATTAATGCACTCGCTGTCAAATGTGAACGACCACCTCCACCAGATTTGAGTTTGATAACCCGTCAAAAGAAAGTATCGTTGGCACATCGAAATGCCGTTTTAGTATGGCCAAGGTATACAGACTATCCTTTTGAGCATTATAGCTATTATTTATGGGAAAAACACTATATAGTGATGACCCGAACATTTCTGTTGATGGTTTATGAATCTTGCAAATACGCTTTTATAACTTTTGAAAAAAAATCAAAAATCAAATTTGACAAATTTGATTTTTGCGATTATCGGCACATACCTACAGTCGAAGCCTGTGCATTAATATATATGGTATACCAGAGTCAGAGGAGTTGGTGTGAAAGTTGCTATTCCGAAATACACTTTGAATTAGAACCCGAAGAAAACGATGATCACACCAGAATATATAATAATTTAATGGCGATAATTGATTTGTTTTAACATATTCATTGCGACCTAATAATAATAATAATATTTGTAAAAAATTAGGCTTATGATAGTCTTTTTAGAATCCCTTCAGAAAAAACGACGATCACACCAGAATATATAATAATTTAATGACGATTCATTGCGACCTAATAATAAAAAATATTTGTAAAAAAATTAGGCTTATGTTGGTCTTTTTTTTTATTCTAATGTAAAAAAAAATGTGTATGTAACTTTTTTTTCACTTCCGATTCAACAGGTTTTGTTCTTGTTGTTGTTGTTTGGAGGAGTGTTTGTGTGTCTAAATAAAAAAAAAACACTAAAGATTTTTTTTTTACATCAACATCGACAATATTTTAAAAATTAAAAAAAACTATGGGATTGATGTTGAGCCCCTCCGAGATGGCGGGGTGGCGGGGGGCCGGGGACTCTACCAGCGGGGGCTACGCCCCCCGCGCGGGCCCCCGAACGGCACGCGGGCGAACAAAGACAACGGTTTGGTTGGCACGACGGACCACGGTTGGCACCACGGACCACGGTTGGCACCACTGACAACAGTTTGGTTGGCACCGCGGACCACGGTTGGCACCACGGACAACGGTTTGGTTAGGTTGGAACCACGGACGACAGTTTGGTTAGGTTGGTACCACGGACGACGGTTTGGTTAGGTTAGGGCGAGTGGCCAATGGGCGACTGACCTTGAACCAATGGGCGAGCGGCCAATGGTCGAACGGCCAAAACACAAAAGAAGAAGATCCATGACCGAGCGGCCCATGGGCGAGCGACCTACGGTCGAACGGCCAGAACACAAAAAAAGACCCATGGCCGAGCGGCCTATGCGCGAGTGGCCTATGGGCGAGTGGCCTATGGGCGAGTGGCCTATGGGCGAGTCGCCAATGTGCCAAAAGAAGAAGAGCCATGGCCGAGTGACCCATGGGCGCGGGGCCCGTGGTCGGGAAGCCAAAAAGTGAGGTTATGTGGGCCTGGATGTCCCTTTATTCATCTACTATATATATATATATATATATATATATATATATATATATATATATATATATATATATATATATATATATATATATATATATATATATATATATATATATATATATATATATATATATATATATATATATATATATATATATATATATATATATATATTCTCACGTATTGATTCACGGATGGAAAAATGTGATGACACTATATTCCGGGATATCATCCGTTCGCTCGTTGAACTCCGACTGGAATCCTGCATCCGACTGGAATCCTGCAAATCTTGCATCCGACTGGAATCCTGCAGACGTTTCGCCAAAATCTCACTTGGCATCTTCAATGCTCGCGCTCCGAAAACACTTCGAACACTCGTTCCAGTCGGATGCAGGATTCCAGTCGGAGTTCAACGAGCGAACGGATGATATCCCGGAATATAGTGTCATCATATATATATATATATATATATATATATATATATATATATATATATATATATATATATATATATATATATATATATATATATATATATATATATATATATATATATATATATATATATATTCTCACGTATTGATTCACGGATGGAAAAATGTGATGACACTATATTCCGGGATATCATCCGTTCGCTCGTTGAACTCCGACTGGAATCCTGCATCCGACTGGAATCCTGCAAATCTTGCATCCGACTGGAATCCTGCAGACGTTTCGCCAAAATCTCACTTGGCATCTTCAATGCTCGCGCTCCGAAAACACAGCGAACGGATGATATCCCGGAATATAGTGTCATCATATATATATATATATATATATATATATATATATATATATATATATATATATATATATATATATATATATATATATATATATATATATATATATATATATATTGATACTTGTTAAGTTGGGACTTCCGCTACGTGAAGCGGGCGGCCTAACATCCACATATGATGAGGGGGGCTTAAATTTATGGTTTCGCATAAGAGGGGTAATTATTTTTCTTTTCAAAATAATTGGACATCAGACACTCTTTCTCACTTCTGCCATATACGACTCCGCGATGATGCCAAGTTTCTCATATATACAAGAAGTGACAAGGTATGTTTTGCTGTTAGACTGTATATTAAGGAAGTCACAATGAGTAAAGAGGTTCAGCTGTATATAGAATTCGCTCGATATTGCAAACGTGGTTCAAACAAAAACTGAATCCGTTGCACGTCTGCACGTCACGAATGGCTCCGGGTGCGTTTAAATTTAATTTGCTGGCGGTCGTTTTGTGACGTGCCGCGGATTTAGTTTTGGAGGAGCTACATATTTTTTAAAAAGATGTCAACTTTTGCTAAGATTTTATGAGAATACGACAAAACAGTAATAATTCTGACTGAGTTTGCAATGAATTTTAGAAATCAAATAGTCACAAACTTTGTTAATATTTTTTGAGTATTATTTTGGTTTATTTAAATTTTTATTATCTAAAACTAAATAACGAGGATGAGTATAATTAAAAACTCTCTTTTTTATTGGTCGAGGTATTAGTTACACACACGAATAAACGCTTGCCCTGAAAACTCATTTTTATTTTATCGTTTACCTCGGTGTAACATGAAAACTATTTGGAATCTGTTACTTTTTCAAAAACCCCAATCGGATGGACCGTTTTTTTTTTAATTATCAGAATGTAAGCTATGTCGTCAATATCAAGGCCACCAGCGAAGCAGCTAGAAAGGGTCAGATTTGCGAGGACGGTCAGGCAATAAACAACTTAGCGGTTCCGGAGAGCGCTTAGGATCGTTTTTGCTTGTAGACCTTCTTTTGTAGCGAATATGATACACGTATTTTTCTCATAGTTGAATTTTTTGATTAATTACTTGTTACATAGGGATGGTACCGTTTTATTATATTTGACATTAGTAATTATTTGTATTATATTTTATTGGCAACACTTCATATTCAACTAATAATACATAAGTGTACATAGAAGCTAGAAAAAAAACTAAAATTACATCTATGATAACACCTAAAATTAAGTAGAAGTAAAAAGTTATTCTTAAAAAAAAATCCTTCTTCCCATTCCAATCCAATATTAGCGTATATCTTCGGCAAAAATAATAGGTTTTTTATTTATAAAGAAAATTGCCATTACGTTTTTTACTCTTCATTCAGTCTGAGTTTGTTTCAGGGTCCGATAAATTAGAGATATTTAGTGTTAGTCAGGGATCATTTTTGTCTCGCTTATTGCTACATATTGAGTTCACACATTTACAGGAACCAATACATTTCATAAATTTTCTTTTACAGGAACATAATGGTTCGTTACGCCTGAAATGTTTTGCCTAAATTAAAAAATCTTATTTAACAGAAAATTGAATGTCTCTGCCTTTTTTTACATCGACAGGTGTTTAGAACTGAGGTATCCTCTTGTAATATTGCTTCGGTTATCAGTACATGTGAAATTTTCCAACTCATCGTCAATTGTCTAGAGACAGTTACGTAATCGCTTTCTAAATAAATTTGAATTTCTTCTTGTGCGACGCTTATCCGTGTAAGATATTGAGTGAACACAAACGTGCATGGTTTCAACAAGTTTTTTATATATATAAATATTTTTTTCCATTTGAACTCGCAAAGTTGATCGTTTGACAAATATTAAGTATTTCCGTTTCTTTGCTGGCATTACATGTTTCGCTGGAGACAAAAAGACTAGTTAAAAAATATAAATTATTTGCTTTTTGTAATCCTTAATTTTTAAATTCTGCATTCTGTATGCCAATTATTTCCATTTTAATATTTTGGCAAATCTTCGTCATTCCTGGCGGACCAAAGGATAAATAGTTGGACGTTTCCGTTTTAGTGTGATGCACTACTGCTTCAATGGCTTGCTCTTTTATGTTAAGTTCCAGGGTTTATTAAATAAAGCAAACAACTCAGACTCTTTTAATCAACTCCACTAAACATTTTGCAAACTCTGCCCACAATCTTGAAAAACTTCATAAAGCATCAAATTCAGTCACATGTAGAAAAAAGTCTTGTGGGCTTTCAGTCGTCCTGTGACAAGTAAATTGCTGTGAGTGTTTAAAGCAAACTAACTTTAACAGAGTTGAGCGATTACAGAACTAATGCCTAAGACTAACATAAGGTATCCGAACATCTTACACGATATTTGCACTCTGCGACCTTATTTTTCATAATTATAAAAACCATATTCCAAAGTATTTGCAGCAAAGACTGCATTTTAACATAGATGTATATACGTCAAACTGTCGTTTTCGGGCTATATTATAACACTATTCTGAATTATTCAAAAGATCCTCCTCTTATATAATTGTAAACATAGTTCATAAATTTCCGGCTAAAATACTACAATGAAAACATTAATTTACCTTTAAACAAAATTATTTCATTCTTTAATAAAAGAGCAGTAATATATTTAATTAAACCCTAGTATAAATTGAGAACTGAAAATGAACCAATACAAATAAACAATGCCTGAAAATAACCTTTATCAGCATTTACCTATTTAATTGATCTCGCGAATTCTACGATATTTCAGGCTTCTTACTCTTTATTTTATGTTTTCCTATTAATTCATTTATTTCCTTGACGTTAATGTGCCTAAGCACCTTTTGTGTATAAATAAACTTGTCAAGGCGAACAAGCGGAAGAAAATTTGGATAATTATATTTGTTTATTTTCTATAATAAAAGTCCTTCATTATTATTAAAGACAGAAAAATAATTAAGTGACAAGGTGTGCCTTATAGTGCCTTATATATTCGGCAAGTCACGAGGACCAAAGAGCTTCTGGTATATATAAATTTCGCTGAATATATGAAACATGTTCAAAAAAAATTAAATCCGTTGCATGTCATGAATGGCTTCGGGTGCGTTTAAACGTAATTTTCTTGTAGCCGTATCGTCACTTGCAAGGGGCTCACTTTTTGATGATCTGCATATATTTTAAAAAGATGTAAACTTTTGCTTCATGAAAAAACTACATAACAGTAATAATTATTACTGCACTGAAGTGCACTGAATGTGTTGTAGCCAAAAAGTAACAAATCTTTTATAACATATGGTATTGTTTCGGATATATTTAATTTTTTCATAACGAAAAAGAACTTACTTATATTAAATAGCAGCCACTAGTAAGCTAAATAAAAAGTTTGAGTATCTTCAAAATACTTTTTTTTTAAAGAGGCATAAACTTCTATAAATTGATGTCAAGATAAAAATTTTATAAAGACATTTTACAAATTTTAGAATCTTAATTCAAACTTCCTTTTAAATAATGCGATCAAAAATATTGATATTCATTTGATTGCGTCAACGTAAACAAAACGCAAACAAACATTTCAAACTGAAATTGTTTTTATATATATTTTTGGCTCTTGTAATTAATTCGTAGGCTAAGGGGTATTTGCTGTTTAAGAAATTTTAAAGGCCTAACAATCCAGAGACATTTTTAAAAAATTATTTTATAATAGTTCCACCCCTAAAAATTCATTTGAACCCTCTGTATATTATTAAATACCTTACAAAAATTACGAGAATGTGATACATATTTGCCCTCATAGTCGAATTTTTTGATAGGGATGATACTCTTTTGTTATTTTTGACATTGCAACATTGTATATTAAACCAATAGTACATAAGTGTACATAGAAGCTAGAATAAAAATTAAAATTACATCCATAATAACAACTAAAATTAAGTAGCAATAAATAGCTAATCTAAAAAAAAACCCTTCGTGTTGGTCAGGGATCATTTTTGTCTCGCTTATCTAAATGTCTAAATTAAAAAATCTTATTTCACAGAAAATTGAATGTCTCTATACCTTTTTTTATATTGACACGTGTTTAGAACTGATGTATACTCTTGTAATATTGCTTCAGTTATAAGTACATGTGAAATTTTTTATTTTATTTTACATTATGTGGCAAAAGTTTAAAGTTTCCAGGTATAGTTTCATTTATTGAAATTTGTGTGTAAGATACTGTGTGACAAGCGTGGCTGGTTTCAACCAGTTTTTTTGACTTGGTCTCCTAATAATTTAAGAGTCCCAAACCAATAAGTTTAGGGGTATATTCCTTTTTCATTTAAACTCATCATCTTGACAAATATTAAGTATTTCCGTTTCTTTCCTGGCATTACATGTTTCGCTGGAGCCAAGAAGACTTGTTAAAAAATATAAATTATTTGGAATATGCGTTTTGTAATCCTTAATTTTCAAATTTTTAAATTTAAATTATGCCATTTATTTCCGTTTTAATATTTTGGCAAATCTTCGTCATTGCTGACGAAGCAAAGGATTAATAGTTGGACGTTTCCGTCTTAGTATGATGCACTACTGCTTCTTAGAAAACCGTTTCAAAAAATTTCTAGGTTCTTCTAGGTATAGATTTCTTCTTGGAGAATTCACTATTTCGATCCACAAAGATGCCTTTAACTTTTTTAACCAAAAATCCCAATGTGCGAGCTTATTTATTGTTTTACGTGATTCTGTCAAATAGCATGAAGCATTTAATTTCGTATTTCTTCGAGTTTTAATTTTGTTTTTCCATATTAGTCATGACTTGTCAGAGCTTTTGATTTTTTAAACGTTTCTGGCAAAATACGCAATTTAAAACTCGTATAGGTTTTGTAACAGTTTTTATGTCATTGTAAACTTGTTCCCTTATGTCATTAAAATTCAAAAAAATATGTAGAGCATCAGGATCGTTGTCTTAACAGATGTTCATGCGGATTTTTGCACATTCAATTAATTTTTGTTTGGATATTTGTTTTGACGTTATGAGCTTTCCGCCTTATAGACAAGGTACACATAATTGGAAGTTAAAAACTTTTCCTTTAGTGTTAGCAGCTTTTTCCGTTAAATGCTTTAATTTGATTGTTGAATCAAGTTCGCAATTAGAACATGTACTGATTTTAATATCCATTTAGATGAAAATTATAACTAATGCGTTATTATTTATCATTCCCACACAAAAATAAATATGTTTTAGTCACATTAAAAACTACTTCACTCCCTCAAAGAAAACTATTTTGACACTTAAAACGTAGACATAAAAAATAAATAAAATCATTCTCGCTGCGAAAGTGGTTGTACAAGCGCACGTCGGAACCGCAAAGTCTATTGCCTGACCGTCCTCGCAAATCTGACCCTTCCTCGCTGCTTCTCTGGCTTCCGTGATATTCACAACATGGTTTCACATTTTGCTAATTAAAAACAAAAACTATCCATCAGATTGGGGTTTTTAAAAAAATAACGGATTCGTTAACCTTCAATGCATATCGTTTATAGGAAACACTTTTTTGATAAACCAAATAGTTTTCAAGTTACAGCGAGGTAGACGATAACATAAAAATGAGATCTCAGAGCAAGCTTTTATTCATAAGATACTTCCATATAAAAGCATTATGCGGTGTTTTTAAAATGAAAAAATAAAGTATTTCTAATAAAAATATTGAAAAGCGGTTTTGTCAATTTAAGAGCAGTATGGTGTAGATAACAAAAAAATAATAATTTCTTGACAATTTTTAGAAAATTCACCCTCACCACCCCCTGCACCACACGATTTTTATACGACCAATCTACGATATTTCAGGCTTCTTACATTTTATTTTGTGTTTTCCTTTTAATTCATTTATTTTATTGAAGTTAATGTACCTAAGCAGCTTTTGTGTATAAATAAACTTGTCAAGGCGAACAAGCGGAAGAAAATTTTTCAAAATTATATTTGTTTATTTTGTATAATAAAAGTCCTTTATTATTATTAAAGACAGAAAAATAATTAAACTGCCAATATTCAAATTGTGTTTATCATATCTTCATCATATCTTTTTGAACATTTTCTTGTTCTTATCCAAAACCAGAGAAGGCATTAATTTAGTACTCCATTCATATTTAAGGGAAGTCACAAAATTTCGTTCGTTACCCGCAAATACGCCGCAAATACGGTGGAAATGAATCCTTTTCAGTATATTGTGCGCCTAAAATAACGGCCTTGAAATACGCAAAAAATGCTACGTTGCCATTTTACTACCTCGTAGGAAACCATAAAGTAATACAACTAAACATACTGTGAAGTCCTAACGTATGGTTTACCGCGGAGAGTCAAAGGGAAGTCCATACATGCGACAGACATACCAAGATTACATTGCGAATTGCGATGCGAGCGCCAACGATCTACGCCTGAACTAAAATTGATAATGTACGGATAAATGGTCGACCTTGGGACTTCATTAGAAAATTTTGCTGGAACGTTGCTAAGGCCCTCAAGGTCATACTGGCAAAGTTTTACATAGGAAACGTTGTCTCCACGTTGTAGATGAAGTCACACCGTTAATTGAGAATGTATTTTGGAAGTTGTAGAGTACGTTTATCAATATATATATATATATATATATATATATATATATATATATATATATATATATATATATATATATATATATATATATATATATATATATACTTCTTTCCATCCGTTAAGTAATTTTTATATTGTGTGTAAAATACAGAAATTTATTTGTATTTCAATAAATTTGGGACAAACAGCAATTTTTTATTTCAAATTAGCAATTAGAACATTATTCTTGGGATACCGCAGATGTAGTATCACCTGTTCCCACTATGTCAGACATACCTACACCAGATCAGTTTAGCCTCAGCAGTAGTTCTTCAGTGAATGACAACACATCTAGGTACTTATTACACAAGACATTCGATTTACTCTCAAGAGCAATTGGAGTAGGTTCAGAATTTATTATTAATACAAATATATCTTTTAGAAAGTCTGTGGCGTCGATCATGCCACCAACTGATTTGGAGTTGAGCGAGATAAACTTGGAATTCCTATTCTAATACTGCATATAATAATGACTCCAAAAAATCACCTCCCGTGCTAAAGAAACGGGACATAAGTGATGACGATATGCAATGCAGTGATTTTGAAGATTCTGGTTCAGGATATCGACCATCATCTAGTGCTAGCGGGTCTACAGAATCATTTATATCTGTTAACAGAAATCGTTCGTGCGACCAAGTGTTATAAAGGAAAAGTAAATAACTCCGTAAAATCACCAGATGTATTAATACCAATAGACCAACAAAACAATCAGCCAATAACTAAAGAGGTATTTTATTTACTTTTTCTTCATTTCTGGGATATTCATTAATGAAATTATTTTACAGATATCACAAAAAATACCGAACAATTATGACTTTTTACATCCACCGGACATTTTTTAAGTCAAATCGTGGTATTCTTGGCAACAAGTTTTATAATTTGGGGTACTTTTAAGCTATACTTTCAGTATAAAAATAACTTAAAATAAGGTGGCATAACATTTTAATCCAGCCACTTTATTTTTGTCGAATATCTGAAATGCATAATTAGCAACGTGCATACGGGACAATCGCAAAAGCAAGAATTCGTGCAAAACACTTTTTTCTTATTTATTGAATTTTAAATGGAGTTATATACGTATAAATCTCACTGTTCAAACTCTCCTAGAAAATCTCGGCTGCTCTCAGCAAACTCACCAAACCACACTATATTTGTTTTTGATTTTAGCAGGATGATAAATCTTCCGCCCGAGAAAGACCTACAATTTGTCCAATTTGCTTCAATGACGTGATAACGCATTTCACGAGATACCTTTTAAGATATCACGGAGACCACAAAGACGTGATGGTGATTAAAAATCTTACACCATGTATTAAGGAGCGGTTAGGTATGATTAATGCTTTAAGAAAGCAAGGATACTTTCATCTCAAGATCGAAAAAATATTTTAAATCCAATAAGAAATTCGAAATTACCCGATACCCAGTATTTTCTGTGTTCTTATTGTTTGGGGCATTATTCTAAAAAGTTATTACATAAACATATCAAGAAATGTAAGAATAAACCTGCTGATATCATTAACCCTGAAAAGAATTGCCTTAGTAAATCCCAAACATTTCAAGCATAAATTTCATTCAAAAAGCATGATTTCTTACGAAAGCTTCGCATTAAATCCGAAGTCTTTGACATCATGAGAGCCGACGAAATAAGTGCTACTGCTATAAGTGATCCCCTCATCTGTTTATTCGGGAAAACACTTTTAGCTAAACACGAGCGACAACAAATTGCTAACATTGTGTCGAACAGAATGCGAGAAATGGCTAGGATGCTTATGGTTATTAAAACTCTGGAAGAAGGGATTCGCTCCTTTTTTGACGTTCTTAAACCTGAAATGTTCCAAACCCTTTGTGATTAAGGAAATCAGTGGCTATGACGTAGTAAAGAAAGAGTTTAGAGCCCCATCATTGGCATTACAAATGGGTACGAACATAAAAATCATGTGCGATGTTGCTTACAAAATAGTATTAGAAAAAAGAATACTTCCGAATATTAACTGGTTAAAAAATAGCGAAAAAAAGAATGAAATTAAAGATCTTAAGAAGCTAGTCGAAGTCCATTGGTGTAATGAACTGGCCAGTCTTGCGTTAAAAAATATTAAAGAAATGGGAGAACCCTAAGCAATTACCTTTATCTAGTGACATTCTTGCTTTTCAAACATATATCGATGCTCTAAGTGTAGATTTGTATGACAAATTAACGAATAATGTTGACATAAAAACCAATTATAAAATACTAATTCAATGTGTACTAGCTCAAACCATCATATTTAATAGAAAAAGAGTAGGTGATGTTCAATTCCTAAAAGTAGAAACGTATATGAAGGATGATAACCACTTAGATCAGGAAGCATTTACCGAATCCTTAACAACCGTGGAAAAAATTATATCCAAACAATTTAAAAGAGTGGTAACAGGTAAAGGATCAAGACCTGTTCCTATCCTTTCCTCAAAACGAACACAAATATATATATCCTGCCTTTTAAAAATTAGAGATATGCCCGATTTCATTCCAAAATCAAACCCATATGTTTTCGCAGTTCCTGGTTCTAAAAATGGATTTCTGGAGCAAATGCCATTAGACGCTTAGCTATAAAATGTGGAGCTAAACATCCTCAACTTCTCACCTCCACGCGATTTAGAAAACATATTGCTACGACTTTGCATTTAATGACAATGCAGCCGCATGAAATAGAGCAAGTAGCAACCTTTATGGGGCACACTGGAAAAACTCATGCTCAGTTTTATAGGTGAGTTATTTAATAAAACTTTTTAGTGGTTGTTAAAATCGTGATCATATTGAACATAGGTTGATTGTTTCATTCATCTCTCTGTGAGTATTATTGATATGTCCATACTTTTTTTTGTTCTCAAAGTAATTGAGGTTTTATAGCGACTCAATTTTAAAAATAGCTTTTTTAACTAAAATATAATAAAATGCAAACATAATTATTTACTTTAAACCAACTTCTTTCTATTCTATGTCTAATTCTGTGTCTGCATTTTTTTTGTCACAATTATATTAGAACAAAAAATTTTCAGACAATGTATTGCTTTATGACAGCTGTTTCGACAACACCGTGTCGTGTGTATTAAATACAAATATAACAACATTCTGACACCTATATATACAATCAGATAGTAATAGATTCTTAATTACCGGTGTAGGGTAATAAATTTAAATTTAACAACGGACACGCATTTAAATCCATTTGGTCATTAAGTAATAAATTCGAATATCGCATTTTATTAATCTCCATAGCTTCCATCAAATTTAGTTTTTTGCTTTTTGTTTAAATTTAGATAGTTAGAATCGGAACTTTTTTATACGCTCTTTTATGTTCGTTAATGCGTTTCTTAAATGTTCTACCTATTTGTCCGATATATGATTTTTTTTAATTTTATTTTATTGTTTAAGGTTCGGCATTTAATAAGAGATAGATAGAGTTCCGAGTTATTTGAAACTGTTTTTTAGTTATAATCTTATGTATCAAAGAGGGTTCGTTCGAAATCACGGAAAACTCTAATGTCCGGAGTCTACAAGTTGAAATGTGGATCATGTCCCAAATTTATATCGGATAAACAGGGAGAACATTTAAGAAACGGATTAACGAAAATATGCAATTCATTTAAATCCAGCCATACACACCGGTAATTAAGAATCTATTACTAATTGATTGTATATATAGTTGTCAGAATATCGTCATATTTTGTATTTGATAAAGGCACGGTGTCGTCGTTACAGCTGTCTTAAAGTAATAAATAACTGTAACTCAACATTTTTTGTTCTAATTTAATCGTGTTTAATAGATAGTCATCAAGTAAAAGCCACATCAGCTCAATATATATTTTTTTAAATTTAAGGTTGCCTCAAGACATTTTTCAGATTGCTAAAGTGGCAAAAGTTCTCCTTTTGCTAGAAAAAGGGAAAGGAAAAGTGTTTAAAGGAAAATGCTTAAGTGAAATTGAAGTTGAAGAAGAAGCGTCTATTTTAGAATCTAGTGACGATGACGCACCAACTAAAAAACATACTGAATCATCAATTACACAAATAAATCAGAAACCCCAATCATCTGGATAAATATATAACTCACCAACATTTATTATGTCCTCAGAAGACATACAACAAACTAATCACGAAACCGAAAAAACTAATTGTGCAAAAGACGTCTTACACGTACCGGAAAAATCATCTCAAAATAAAGGTTAGTATTGAACTATTTTAAAAGTCATTTAGAAGAAAAAATAACTCCCAAGAAACACGAGTGCGAAGAGTATGTTGCTAAATATAGGAATAATATAACAATTACTGACCGGGTAAAGATAAAAACTTTGGTTTATAATACTTTTAGATACAAAGTGATCAACAATTGAAACAAAAATTGTCTTTCACCCCAAGATAAATAAACCTGTATTCAACGAATTTGATTTTCATTAATTTTACGTTAATTGCTGCAATCCGATCTGAATGTCAGTGAGTAAACAATTTCTTCTTTGGCCAAAATTAGTATATCAAAAGTTAATGAAGATGAGACCTTTAATATGCAAAATGATTTATTAATTTTTTTTTTTCATTGCCACTAAAAAATAAAAATTGATTATATTTTTTGATTTTATCTAATGACGACGAATATTTTTTGACTTCATTGAAATCATAACATCAAGTTTGATGAGCCAACTCAATGTCAATAGCAATGTAGCCGTTTTTCCTGGCTTCGCAGAAGCGAGGACATCTATATACATCGGGCGATCCAAATATACACGCGTATATTTTGAAGCACCACCTGGTGGCGATCTCTGTGAACTTCACGTTTATATTTTGAGATGTGTAACACCATTAGGAGGCCCATGCCTTGTTTAAATAACTTTAAATATATGGCTTCGGGTTGAGCATTCTGGCAAACAGTTTTCTGCATTGTGTAGACAACACTAAATTCAATCCTATAGCCTAGTTGCTATTTTAATAGATGTCACTATATCTTGGTATTTTCAATTATACACACGAAAATTTACGACGCCCGTTTTAGGCCACGCAAAAATTATATATATATATATATATATATATATATATATATATATATATATATATATATATATATATATATATATATATATATATATATATATATATATATATATATATATATATATATATATATATATATATATATATATATATATATATATATATATATATATATATATATATATATATATATACATATATATATATATATATATATATATATATATATATATATATATATATATATATATATATATATATATATATATATATATACAAATATATTGGTATTGGTATTGGTGTTGGTATTAAAGGGGGGCGCCCTCGCGGGCGTCCAAGCACTTAGGCCACCAGATGGGCCCGTTGTGCCCCCAGGCCGCTCCAGAGGGCGTCCAAAATGCCGCCCCTCCTGTAGAAGGTCAGCAACTCCTTTAGCCCAATACCGTGCACTGAGTCCGGATCGATCAGGGCCGTTCCGAAGACTCCCAATCTTGCCCATGTCAAGGCAGGGCACTCGGTGAGCAGATGATACGGGGTCTCCTCCCCTTCCATGCACCACCTACACTCCGCGTCGTCTCCAATGCCTGGCAAGCAGAGATGCCTCCTAAGCCTGCAATGTCCTGTGTAGGCCCCTGTTAGTGTTCTACACTCCCTCCTGGTCAGTCTAAGCAGCTCCCTGGTCCGAGGAAGGGCGGGCCCATCCATCATAAGCCTCGCCTGCCTCATTCCCGGAGCAACTCTCCCGCCCCCCGCGGCCCGGTCTCTCGCCCAGGCTTCGAGAGCTCCCCGCCTCACACACGGGGCGATCCCTAAGCGGGGCTCTGGCCCTATATGCCTATGCGAGGAGCCCTCCCTGGCTAAGGCGTCCGCTGCCTCATTGCCCCGGACACCGGTGTGACCCGGGACCCAGACCAACGTGACCTTTCTCTCCTCAGCCACCCTCCTCAGTACCCCTTTGCACTCCTTTATCAACAAGGAGCGCGTACGCGCTGACTTCAGCGCCATGAGTGCAGCCCTACTATCCGAGCAGAAGAAGACTCTCCTGTTTCCGTAGTTGAGCCGAAGCACCTCTCTGGCCGCCATCAATAAAGCGAAAATTTCCGCCTGAAACACAGTGCAGTACTGACCCAGAGGGACCGACAAGCTTGATCCCGTTGTCTCGCAGTACGCTCCAGCTCCGGCCAGATCTCCCATTCTGGACACGTCAGTGTACCAGACAAGTCCATCCCAGGAGCCGATTCTGCCCTCTCTCCAATCTTCCCTTGATGGAAAGAGAAAGGTCAATTTATCAAAGAAGGTCATCTCGGGGATCATGACGTCACTCGGCATGCCCATGACTCCGCGATCCCCGCGACAGCCCTCTAAAATGTCGTACGGACCCCGATTGAAGGTTCCCTCCCTCCAGAGCCCGCAGCTCGCCAGCCTCACAGCTGTCCTGGCCGCCTCCATCTGCACCCGATCCGCCAGAGAGGGCAGCCCCACCAGAGCCTCCAGGGCCCTCGTGGGCGCCATTCTCATGGCGCCCGTTATGCAGAGGCAAGCCAATCTCTGCAGTCTGTCAAGAACTAGCCTTGCTCCCGCTCTTTTGGTCCCCGGCCACCATGCCACTGCCCCATGCGTGAGCATAGGCACCACCATGGTACCGTAGATCCACTGCATGATCTTCGGCCCCAGGCCCCAAGTGCCCCCTACCGCTCCCCGGCACGCCCACAGAGCTCCAAAGGCCGACCTGGTCCTTGATCTTATATGTTCCTGGAAGGTCAACTTAGAGTCCAACCATACGCCCAAGTACTTGACACTTCCGCTTGCAGAAAGAGGCACCCCATCCATCGAAAAGTTGAGGTTGCACTCCATCTTCCTTTTCCTAGTTAAGATGACCATCTCCACCTTGCTAGGATTGACAGCCAACTTGCTGTCCAGGCACCATTGTGAGAATCTTGCCAATGCCCCGTTCAGGAGCCCCTGCATCCTCCTCACGTCCGTCCCCTGCGTCATTATCACAAGGTCGTCTGCATATGCCTGAGCATAGACCCCGTGTCCTTCCCTCATAATATGCAATATCTCGTTCACCACCAGGCACCACAGGAACGGGGACAAGACCCCGCCCTGTGGACAACCCCGTGATGAACCGATGGAGACCTGCTCCCCACCCAGTCTTGCCTCGACCCTCCTGTCGGTTAGCATGGAGCGGATCCACCTTACAATGGCCGTCCCCACTCCAGTACTCTCCACCGCCCTGCAGATCGAGTACAGGGCCGTGTTATTGAAAGCCCCTTCGATGTCAGCGAACACGCACACCGACAGCCGTCCCGAGCCCATACCCTCCTCCAACCTGGAAGTCAGATGGTGAAGAGCTGAGCCCACAGACCCGCCACTTCGGTACGCATGCTGAGCTGGCTCTAAAGGGGCATCCAGCTCCACCCAGTCCCTCAGATACCGGTCCACCAGCCTCTCCAGAGTCTTCATAATGAAGCTGGTGAGGCAAACAGGCCGGTACGACTTCGGGTCTGTGTAGTCACTCTTCCCTACCTTGAAAATGAACACTACCCTGCTGTGTCTCCACAGCTCGGGCACGTACCCCCTCGCAATGGAGGCCCTGAACAGGTCCATCAGCGGGCTGGTCAGGAGACCTCCGTCCCTTTGCAGCAGAGCCGGAAATACTCCATCCCCGCCCGCCGACTTGAAGGGGCCAAAGCTGTCAATAGCCCACCTCAGCCTACTATGGGTAACCACCCTCCTTGCCGTGGCGTAGTCGCCTCCAAGACGACCCCCGGCTTCAATATTCCCCCCTGTGTCCGGATCAGCGGACTCTGGGAAGTGCGTGTTCAGCAACTGTTGTAGTGTGTCCGCTGGTCCCGCTGTGTAGCCACCGCCGGTCCTGCGGACCACCCCCAGTCTTCCCGCAGGGTCACTTCTGAGTACCCTAAGGAGCCTAGCCGCGTCCGGGGTATTCATTACTCCGTCGCAGTAGCCCCTCCAGGCCCTCCTCTGTGATGCCCGTAGTTCTTTTTTGTACTGTCTGCGGACCTCCCTATAGAGATCCCAGTCCGCACCTTGGCTGCTGCTCCTCGCTGCATTGAACAGCCTCCGCACTTTCCTCCTGAGACGCTCCAGGGAAGAGCTCCACCAAGGAGTCCTTCCCGCCCTATGATCCTCTGTCTCAGGGCAACTATTCTCGAACGCCCACATCATAGCGGAGCTGACTCGGTCGGCGGCCTCGTCAATCTCCTCCATTGTGCGGTGTTTCCTTGGTAAGCCCCCTAGGCGCCAAGCAAGTTCCTCTCTATAGAGTTCCCAGTTTGTTGCCCGGGGGTTCCTAAATCTAACGGGTTCCCGAACACCCATCTCCAACCCAAAGGTGATGTATCTATGGTCCGACATAGAGTCTTCCCCACAGACACACCACCCAGTTATTTCCGGGAGCAGAGCCCTGGTACAAAGTGTTAAATCTATGACCGAGCTCCGACCCGTCGTGAAAAACGTGGGTTCTACCCCTCTGTTGGCCACCTGCAGCCCTGCAGAGGCCATGAACTCCACGAGGTCTCCCCCCCTTCTATTCGTTGCCGCGCCGCCCCACAAAACGTGGTGAGCATTGCTGTCACAGCCAATCAAAAGAGGAAGATTCGCCTCCTCGCAGTAGGAGACCAAGTCACTGATCTCCTGCGGAGGACAGCTGCGGTCGCCTGGAAAGTACACAGAGGCGACCACTACCTCCCTCACGCCGT
This sequence comes from Cylas formicarius, assembly GCF_029955315.1. Taxonomy (NCBI): domain Eukaryota; kingdom Metazoa; phylum Arthropoda; class Insecta; order Coleoptera; family Brentidae; genus Cylas; species Cylas formicarius. Next base: position 20,275,802 of record NW_026844365.1, read on the forward strand.
CCCGAGTGGGGGATCTGACCAGAATTGGAACCAGGTCCCTGGACGCCTTATCCCTTAGGAAAAAGGCCTCCAGCCCCATGGTTAGAATACAGGCCCTGGGACCGCCCTCTAAGGAGTCGACACTATGCAGCATCGATCCTCCCAGAGATAAGCCCCTAACCCTTGATTTTACAATCCAGGGCTCTTGGATCAGTACAATAGATGTACCGCCCTCCGAAATTTTCCTTCATAAGTGGGCCGTTGCAGCCCTGCTGTGTTGCAGGTTAATCTGTAATATCCCCGTGAAGATGTTATTGCGGGAATACCACCTGCGGGTCACGCTTCCGCTTCCTGACTGGTGGACCCTGATGAGATTCCCCGGTCAACTTCCATCTGAGATACCTCCTCGGTTCTCGCTTCCTCGGAGGGCCCTCCGGAGGTCTCCTCCACAGAAGCCGTGGGCGCCGCCTCTCCGACAGGCCCGCCAACCTCCATGGACGAGCCCTCCTCGCGTGAGCCCCCCGCGGCCACCTCATCCCCCTGCGGCCTCGGCGCCGCCAGGTTCACTTTTACCTGTGTCGCCAGGCAGAAGAGAAGTGAGCCCTTAGCCGTGATGGCGCTTGCCGATTTCTCGTCCACGCCCACCACCAACCTTGTGCCCCTTACATCCTCCGTCCTCTGCCAGACCCTCCAGGCACGGCAATCTAGGCCATTCTGAGCTGCCAGGCAGCGGGCTAGTGCCTCATTCGAGACACCCGCCCCCAGGCCCGGAATCCATATCGCCGCCCTTCTCAGTCTCAATCCTTCCGGATCGACCTCCACTAGGTTTGCGAGCCCCCGGGGACTGACGTTAATCAGCTCCCTGCGAACCCACTCCCTGGTTTCTTCATCCATCATCTCGATCAGGATGTGGCTCCTCCACAGCCTAACCGAGCGTATCCGGGGAGAGGTGTATTGCCCCCCCTGCATGATATACATGCTTATGCGGCGGTTAAGAGACCCTATGAACCAGAGCAGGTCCTCGGAAGACAGGTCAGTTTCCTGTCCTCTGAGGCCCACCACCAGTTCAGGCCCCTCCGCCGCCGCTTGTGCATAGGACCGAGCCCCCCTCTCAGAGCCCCCCCGGGACGGCCCGCCTTTCCCGGGCCTAGCTTTCGCCGGGCGACGTGTCGGCCGCCGACCCCCGGCAGGTGCCCCAACCTGGGTGGTCTCTCCCATTTTTCTTTTCCGCTTCCCGCCTGCCGTTTCCGGTGTGCCCCCTATGGAGCCCTCCGCTGACGGCGTGGCAGGATTCCTGGGCGCGGGAAGAGAGCCCGTCTGCGGTTCCGAAACCGTCACAGCGAGTCTCTTCTTCTTCGCCCTCCTTTTTTCCGCCCCACTCCTATGTCTGGGGCGGTGTGTCATCGAGGTGGTGTTCCCGGTTTGTACCGAGCCCTCCACCCCGCTGGCGACCTGGGGATCCTGTTCGGATCGCCCTTGGAGGGGGCCTTCCTGAGGACGCCCCTGTTTGCTGGAGCCCCCCTGGGTCCCCTCCTCCTTCTTCATTACTTCGCATTTCATTTTTGGTTCCATAAAGGTCCCACGAGTAGCTAGGGAAACATAACGGTTCACCTCTGCAGAGCCCCGCATGCAGAGGTAAGGCTTCCTTCCCCGAGGTGCGCCCGGTGCCTCGGGGTTGGGATCGGTAGAGACTGATCTTCTATTCAGCCATGCATCCCCTAGGCCCGACCCCCCACCGTAGGATTTAGGATTTTTATTGAGATTTACTCCTCTTGGTCCAAGTGGTGAAGCTCAGACCCCCCGCGTTGCGTGCCCACTCGTCGAGCCGGCCCCGACGCCTGGTTTATCAACCGACTACAAGCCCGTTGGCACCGTTATACCCTGTGCAGGCCCTTAGCCACGACACGACAGCTGGGCAGGGTGAGCTGGTCCACGACTGGTTATTTGTCAGCCCTATTGGATTTTTACCTCCTCAAGCCTCCTTATTCCCAGCCACCCAGGCCCGTGAGGGCCTGGGCTCCCCCATCCGCCACCCGGGGGACGCGCCTCATGGATTGCTCAACCACAGAGGATATATATATATATATATATATATATATATATATATATATATATATATATATATATATATATATATATATATATATTTATACACATATATATGTGAACAATTTTTTCTTTATAGAATATGTTTTATTTTTTCATAAATAAAAATCTGACTTGTAATCTGATTTTTGTTATATTTTATGAACGAACTCTATATTTCTGATAAATAAAATGTGTTTGTTCCCTTCATTGTTACCGTTCCGGTGGTAGATACATTTGTAACGCCAGTCTCTTTAAATAATAATAAAAAAAATGTATTTACTTTAAAAGTATCATGCTAGAATCATTTTATAGAGGAAAGAACTCTATATTCTACTAATTTAAAAATACCTGTTCCCCTGGCCTTCGAGATTAAGATCTTGTCTCGTTACATCGTTCAACCGTACCACATACGATTTCTTCCTATCGCCTTAGCAATAAGACACATGGAATGGTCCTCGTCCACTAAAGTTACCGCTTCTTCGGCTGATAAATTTTTTGGTCAATTCTTTTTTCAAGAATAAAATAATCGTCAGGCAACTGGGCAAACAAAATGCACTTTCCGAACAGTTTTTATCAATATGGCGAATTTCGTTTGACCTTTGCAAATGTCAGAAAAATTCCAGAGCCTACTTCAATGTATTTAACAATGAATGTGCTTAATATAATAAAGTCTACAAAAACATATTGTAAAACGGTGCATATTTTTGAATTACAGAGATAATGAAGTAAACAACAAAAAATATTGGCAAAAGATATCTAATGTCAACTGCTATATATTTCGGTTACTAGTATACTCCACAGGGTGACACGAATTTTTCGGACAAACATAACATTTTTTATTGCACCCGGTATCATTCTCAGCAAAAATTATCACACTGTCAAGGAACCAACCAACAATGCAAAAAAAAAATTCAAATCGGATAATTTGTTCAGAAAAAATACCATCAAATATGTGGCAAATTTATGATTTGGTCCAGGAGTTTATTTACCTTTAAGGAGTTATTTAATAAAACGCGTACCCAAATTTCCGGGGGCAATTTTTTCCACCAAACTATGACCTTACTATGACACTACGACCTCACCTTCCGAACAACGACACTATGTTCTCGTACAACAGCTGACAGATCCACAGAAACTGCAAAATCATCAAATCGCGCAGACAGATTTGGTTAGCCATTTCGAAAAATCACTCGCGACGCAGAAAACGTCATTCGCACGCCTGTCGCTGCTGCCTCACTCCTTTTTCGCGCGCTCAGCCTTTATTAAGTCGAGAGTACACTTTGGAAAAGTTTGCGGGAGAAATATTTAGAATAACTTAGTTTGCTTTCGAAAACAAACCGGGATTAATTGCTGCCGCGACACAGGAAACGAGTCGCTGTTTACCGTTCTGAAAGGAATCGACGATCGTGACGGTGAGAAACGTGAGGATTTTTACCGGAATTATTTCGAGCGTTTAAGCTAATTATCGCCGGGTGACGTCACTGAATATAATGAAATATGATTATTCTTACACGCCGTGTGGGGTTTTTATGTAGAGCGGAGCGAATGCGGTGTTGTGGGATGATAAAAACTAAAAGTACTGAAGATTTTCGCAAATGCCTAAAGCGGGCTATTGGTAATTCGACACATTCCTTTGAGACTTTGATAAGGGGTGAAGTAAGGAATAAATTTAACCTTAATATGCATTACGCAAAAGTTAATGGCGTTTGAGATATTTTTTCTCGAAATCCTTAATGTCTTTTTTAGTTTTTTTCACAATTTTTTTTAGCAAATAAATACCAAATAAATGGTATGGTCTGGCTCAATCTTCATCGTATTGACTTTCGACGGGCCCTCCTCAATAAAACTTTAAAGATGTTATTACCTATTGTTATTGGGTAAAGCGATTAACGAAAAATGTATTCTTACTTGAGTGACAAGGCAGGGGTATACCATGTATATTTCTCTCTTTCTGATATATTTCTTGAGTGTTGACCGTTTGTGGTGATTTTTACTGTGCCTGTCGAAAAAGTTATTTTACGCGAATTAACAAGATGACTTGTTAAACAAGAATCTCTAAAAGAAACCTGTCTACTTAAAAACATCGTCGATACAATATCGTCGATTAGGGATTTTATTAATAGTGGAGAATTGAATAAACGTAGTAATTAGAAGCAAAATATATTGTCTGAAAAAAAGCTAGAAAAAGATGAAACCAATGTAAATATAAGCCGTGCCACCCTCCATAGGGTGGTTTGTACAATGAGATTTAAGTGCCACAAAACGGACAAAAGGCAAGTAGTAAACAGATCCATAATTTACCTTGATGAAAGATGGTTCGATACACACGACACTGTATCCAAAGGATGGGCTGATTCCACTCAAAACTGCCAGAAAGCACCTCAAAATTAAGGAAAACGCATCACCATTTTTCCAGTTACTTTAAAAATTACTAAAGTTATTCCAATCTTTAAAAGCGGTGACATTAACAATCTCGGAGACTATCACCCCATATCCATAGTGCCATATATCGGTAAGATATTTGAAAGGGTTATAAAACCACAAATAGTTAATTTTTTGAGCAGCACGATATCTTTGGGAATGACCAGTTTGGATTGGATGTGGTGGTGGGTCTTGATACTGGAAATCGAATGGGGTTGACAATGTACGACCTTGCAAGGATTTTGATGGTATCTCGCACGATCTTCTTAAACGGAAGGTGTTTAGGTATAGATTTCGGAACCGCTAAGCTAACAGTCTAATCTTATTTACTACACAGGGAACAGCATGTCAGAGATAACAGATGTAAATCCTTTTTGGTGAAGGTCTCCAGTGGGGTCCCCCAAGGGTCCGTACTCGGCTCTGTATTTTTTTTTAGTGTATGTTGCTGATCTATGCCGTTTTCTGGGGTCTGTCAAATGTGCTTTATTTGTGGATGATGCCAGTATTACCTTACATGGTCCGAATTGGAATGACCTGCACAACATTATCGGGGAACTTTAGAGCAATGTGAACAATTGGTTTAAAAATAATTATTTGAAATTGAATACGGACAAAACTCAAAAAAATATTCTTTTCGCTAGATAAATACAACGGCGAACAGCAGTCGGCTAAATTACTTGGCGTTACACTTGAAAGTAGACTTAACTGGAAAGATCATCTTCCAGCTTATTCGTCATTAGAAAAATTAGGGAGAGGCTAGACCAAAATGCCAGTGTATTTTGCTTTATTTCATTCCCACATATCTTATGGCACAATATTATGGGGAAACTCTGTCAAGCCTATTCAAATATTCAGGATGTAGAAAACGGCTACAAGAATTCTTGGTAGGGCTAAGCACAATGAACACTGTACTCCATGTTTTAAAAAATATGAAATAATGGCACTGCTCTATATCTATATTCTCCATAATCTTTTAGAAATTCGCAAAAATACTAATATATTTGAAGGTATGTCTCATACTTATCCAACAGGTGCAAAAAATCATATAAGATTACCAAAGTACAGACTTGTTACATCAGACAAAAATTCTTTAAACATTAACTTGTACCATATGCTGCCAGAATCCCACATATGGCTTTTGAGGTGTTCAAAACAAATATTAAAGTGTTGCTTATTGAACAAAGTTAAAATCCTTGGCTTACTAAAATGTGTGAAGATCATATGATACTGTCTTGCACTTTCTGTACGATTTTTATGCCCCGTGTTAGTGTTGTTGACCTTTACATTTGTTATTGTTCACTACTGTGCTATTTATAAAATACGTTTTTTTTACACCTTTATACGTTTTACATTTTGTTTTTGTATTTTACCTCATATTGACAGGCTGCAATTGTATTATTATTGTACAATATGTGGTTAATAATAGTTCTTCTTCTTCTTCCTTTTCTTCATAATACACTCTGGGTTAGAAGACAGATTTGTCCCAAAATGCTTGCTGTTATTTGCAAAGAATATTAAGGATTCTAGCTTGGATTATCATGAGTGCCGAAATTTTTGAAATTTTGTTTGAAAACAATCTTTTAAAAAATATTCCTAATAACAGTGTTATTTTCATGGATAACGCAAGCTACCGCAGCCGCCTGCTACGCCAAGCACCAGCTTCATCAAGTACAAAAATTGACATTCAGGAATATTTGTTAGAAAATGATTATTTTAAATTCAGTTACAAAAAACGCAACTTATAGCATAGAACATTTGTGGGACCAAGTAAAAACGAAGATCAAAACACAAATTGCTACTCCTACTGTAAGTCCCATTGTTATAAAGTTGATAAGGAATGTAATTAATAACATACCAATTCAGCGCAGCAAAAATTCAATACAGCACATTGAAGACTATACAAAACAACATAATTCCTGTAATAATTAATCTTAATGACGACTCTGGTAGTGAAAAATAATTAGATTTAGACATTTAGAATAAAAATGTAATTATGTATAGATATTCCTAACTATGAATTAATTGTATATATTTAATGTCATTGATTTTTCTTAGTGTAATTTAATAAGATTATACCCACCTAAATAAACAAAAAAAGAATATATTATTGCCAAAAACTTTGGGAGCGTCTCCCTAACGCTCTGTCCCTTAATACTTAATACATAATTGCGGGCCAGCACGCTGGACTGTACTTAGCAAAGTCTGAAATTAATTTAAGGAAAAATATTACATTTAAACGAAATTTGCCTCAATCCAAAAGCTGATATTAACCGAGATACAGGGTGTGAAATTTACAATTTCATTTTTGATTTTTTTAAATAATTCTTGAAACAATCGAGGATTTTGCACAAAACTTTTGACATAAGAAATCCAGTTCCAGGAACAATTTTAGGTCAAATTGTAGATGGCCCTACTTATGATGACAGATTTTCATTAAAGACGTCACTTCCTACACTTTTTTTACACAATACCCCTTAAATTTGGACCGAGTTTCCGTTTTCGAGAAATTTGGGTTTCAAAATTTTGAGTACATCATTAGGTAATATTTAAAATTTCATTTTTCTATGCCATCTACTTTAAAATAACCTAGATAATGCATTTAACTGAAGCGACTAAGGTGGTACAGATCTTAACTGCATTTTTAATTTTCAGATTTTTACAACAGGAGACTCAAAAAAAAATTCGATGCCAATTAAAACAATTAAGTATTACAGAAAATAAAATACAATACTATTCATAATAACATGATTTGTATTCTATAAACGTTCAAAATGGTTGAAAAGTTCCCCGATTTTAAATAATAATGATGAATGAAATTATTCAGCAATTTTTTTTTTGTTTCTTTAACACATTTGTTCATGTTTATAAATAACGCATACCAAGTATTAAAACTCAAAACCTAATATTTAAATTGCAATAAATAATTTTATATCTTCTATTCGCCTATATCTTCTAAACGACGCAAAATCGATCGATACGGCGACATGTTATAGTGTTATTCTCAGGTTATAGGCTGAGAATTGTATTATTTACATTTATTTTTGCCTCGTGTAAAGTGTTTCCATTTAATCTACGCCAGCTTGTATTTTACATGAAAGCAACATAAAAACAATATTATAAATCCTGCCAACGTGTTTAAGTGCATCCCGTAAAAGGCCAGAAAAAATTTTTGTTCGTCTATCGGAAAATAAAAGCCGTCGTCTTTTGTTTACATGACGTTCAGGTGTCACTTTAGCCTGAACCGTGAAAACATTTATAAAATAAAGAACACTTTAAGTTGGCTATGCCAATATATTTTAAAATCAGTATTTAGGTTTCCACTAAAATTCCTTTTTTCTTTTGTTAAGTAATTTTCATTTTATTTGATATACCGTTTGAATTGTAAAAACTAAATCAGTTTGAGCTGATTATAATATGATATTGATTTAAAACTATTGGCTAAATTTTCTATGAACACACCTTTGAGCTTTGACACCGCGAACCTCAGCAAAAGAAAAACGTTCGGTGTTTTGTATGTAAGATGAAAAAGATGAAGAAAAATTCAAAACCATTATTTTAGATTCACAGAATATTCTGGTCCGTTTCGATGTAGAAACTTTCTTTACTAAAGTCACTTTATATAAAAATTCAAGAATCGGAAACCAAACCTCTCATCTTAATTAAAAAATGCTCGTCAGGAAAATATTTTTCTTATAACGGTCAAATGTTATAAGAAACGTCGGGAACAGCTATGGGTTCTCCATTTTCACCAGTCATAGCGAATATATTTATGGAAGCCTTTGAGAAGAAAGCCTTCGACACGTTTCGTCGAAAACCAAAGTCATAGAAGCGCTGCGTTGATGATAATTTTGTTGTTTGGCCTCATGGTCAAGAATCCCTAGGAGATTTTATTAGCCTTTTAGACCCTATACGCCCTAACATACGTTTTAATAAAGAGAAAATCAGATCTAACATTGGAATCAATCTGTTTACAGAAAACGTACGCACACTTCAGTTATCATCTCTCTTGTTTATACCTTACATCTGCTTTTTCCTCTAATAATTTCCACATTAGAGATATTACTACCACAACTTTCCAAAGGCAGTGTGTCCAAAAGAAACCCCACATTTGCACTGTTCTCCTTTCTTAGATTCAAAACAAGTATCAAAAGTTTTTAAGGAATTTTACAGATTTACCACTTGTCCAAAAATCGTCTCAACATCTTCCACCCGTCAGACAAAAATTCCTTTTGAGATACCCGGAGTTTTGCAGCATTCCATGCATACGCGGCAAACGATAAATTGAAGAGACCGGACTAATAATATCAACTAGAATTAAAGAACATGAAGGAGCAAATAAACTTATCAGCAGTTGACGAACTTAATCTCGAAACCGTACATCAAATTATTCGATTCGATAAAACTAAAATTCTTGCATGTAATGAATTCTTTTAACAACAAGAAATCCGAAAATCAATAGAAATCTTAAGATTAGTAACCTAATATTAGCATCAGTCCATAATTTTTCTGCTGGTACTGTGTGAACTTCACTGACCTCATTATTTTCGATATAACTCTTTTTTTATATTTCATCGTGTTTATTCCACACTTGTTCTATATCTAGGAGTTTATTAATATTTTAGAATATTTGAAAACCAAATGATCACTTTTGCCTTATCTGAAAAATATATTGTAATTTTTATTTTTCATTTGCTAAATGAACGAAGTTCACTAATATACTACCGCAAATTGCAAATTTTAACTATTGAACAGCTGATCGCTTTCAAATAAGTCGCTTTGAACCCTCGACCAAAATATTTCGGCGGAATAGACGCCCTCTATTAGCTCTATTAGGCATATAAAACTTTATATAAAATGGACTTAATTTTTGAAGCTAAATATTACAAGATTATAAAAATAGGCAGTTTCAATTAAAAAAAAGTTTTTTGGCAATTTTTTTTAATTTCATTTTAATTTTATTTTCCGCATACCCTGTATTATTAGGAAGTGAAATTTCTTATGAAATCCGTTATTCCACTCTTTCGTCTACAACAAAACCTACTCAAGTGAAACAATAAATGCTGCCGAATGAAGAAATTGGCAGATATTTCACGTCTTGCAAACGTCATTTTAAACATAAAATTTTAAAAATGTTAAAACAATTAGGTATATGACATTATACACAAAATATATCTAGAATTTTGTATAGAATTCAAAAATGAAGTTATATACCAGGCGTTCCATTTAAACTAAGAAAGTTGATACCCGCCCACGAAAAATGAAACAACCAGTATATACATTAACTTTTGGCTCTATTCCCTAAAGTTTCTGATATAAGGTAGTGTCCCAAGATGAAGGGCCCGACTCTCTCCATATATGGGTATTCCAAAGGTAGGGATCGCCTGGTTCCATTATTCCAACGTCTTAAACCCTCTTCCCATACCTTAAAACCAATATGTGGTAGCCGAGGTTTGTCTTGATAACCAATTTTTACTTTAAAATAGTAGCGTAGCGTAGTATTGTTTTTTGAACGGGGTGTAATTACATAAAGTATGTGAAATATATATGAAATATAACAAACACAATTACATGTTACATAAAAAGTTTCAGAATCTAACAATATAAATACAGCTTGTCCTATTTAAAAAACGAAAGTTGGTAGGTAGGTAGCTCATGTTTGCTTACATAAATAATCAACATTTCAGGTTTTTACCATAAGTCATTTTCCATAAACATCTTTTACTTTCGGGGATTCACCGCTAACAGTCTATTAATGTATGCAAAATGTAAGCCAGTGGAGTAGCATAACAAAAATCTGACATCTCAAAAATGAATTGCCTGTATAATCGGCATTTTTGGTAGGAAGAGTGACGTCATTAAATGGATAAAATTCACATGGTAAATAGACCCCCGTTCCAAGTCGCATTTATCTACAAATAAAGCGTCAATATTTTGTATTTCTCTAGTCGGGAGCCCGTTTCCTTGGATCGGTTACCATCGTTCGAGCCCCTCGTGCGAAAGAGAGAGACAGGACAGGAGGTGGTACGCGGGGGTTGTGTGTTTCATTCTTCGCAAGTGGCTGGTGAGGTGCGGTCGAAGTGTTTTCTTCGTTTTCGCGAGATCGATGGAAGAACTAAAGGTATGCACGATGCAACTTTCTTTAGTGCTAAGCCGATTTTATCGCAAATAGGAAATAAAAAATAACAATAGATAAACACTCTACGCTTTTTTCGATGTTACCGATTAATCAAATTTGGTTTTGGCTTTGAATGCGCTCATTGCGTAGCAGGCGTAAAAAACAATAACTGCGTTTCTGTGGTTTCGTCCTTGTACTCGAAACGGCGATTGTTATCAGTAATTTGTGGATTTGTTTATCCGTCTACGCAATACGAGCTTTATCCATTTTTTTCTCTCGAATAGGGTGAGGCACCGATTTAAGAATTTGCGTATAATTTATGAGGGTTGTTTTTTTGCACTCTAGATTTTAAATAATTCCGTATACCTAAAAAAATATTTTTCTAATATGCATTATTAGTAACCTCTCAGTTTAATTATGCAAGCTTTATCCTGGAAGGTGCAGAATAGTTGCTGTCGTTTCATATTTAACGTAAGAAAATCGGATCATATAATACATAAAATTAACTGAACTGAACTGAAATGGTTGAGCATGTTTTATTGAAGAAATTATCATTTGGATTGTTTTTTACATGGATTAGCAAAATGCACTTTTCTTTATAAAAATTCAAGCTGCACTTTCATATGCCTAAGATACCAGAAATAAATTCAAGTTTTTTATACGGAAGCACAGAGCAGCAGCAAAAGTTTTACTTATAACATTATTCAACTTTCCTTTTTAAATACAGCAGTGGCGGGCGTACGAATTTCACATATCTAATATGGTAGACATTGATGGTACACCACTGATTTCTTACAAACTCCTATCATTTCTAAAGAAATTTAATTTATTCAATTCTTTCAATCGGATATATGGTTTTCGCTTAGAAAAATTAAAAAAAATCTCTCCATTGTCATAATAATATTATTAATATAACAGCATGCAGAGAATTATCATTATTATTAATACGAAGTACGCAAACTAAAATAAATCAAATACATTCATTATCTTGTCATTAGCATGTTATGTAGTTTAATTCAAACTGTAAAAGTAATAAGAACATTCTTCTAATTTTTTTTTTCTGGAGGACACTCGATATTTTGTTTTACATAGATAATTCCTTTTTCCAGTGCAGTGGCGACCTAATTAATCAAAATATTATTTTTTCAAAGACAGTCGGTTGCACGCCACTGATTTCCTCAAATAATATAATGACATGTGCGTTCCTTTATGAGCCGATTTGATTTCTTAATTTTATTTAAGATCGTCGCATGGTCTTCACTTTAAAAAAATATTGTTATGATTGTAAGAATAATTTTATTTACCAAAATAGAAGGATAAAATGCCGTACGCCCGCCACGGATGTGTTTAAAAAAAATGTGGTAGAGATACTAAAAAAATATATATTTTTTAAAACTTTCCCACCCCCTATCTCAAACGTTAAAACGTTTAGGGCATATGTTCATATGAAGTTTTATTTTAAAATGGACCCAAAAATAATAATTTTTTTTCTTCATTAGAAGTTTGTCATTCTCCCCGGCTTGTATAAAACAGTTATTTCATTTTTCATAATTTTGTATAGCTGTTAAATAATATACTGGCGTTACTACTGTAAAAATTGATGCGACGCAGGCGGCATTGATATTTTCTTAGAGAAGGCATGATTTTCCGTGCGTGCTTGTACGTTTCACCCACTAACCTGCACTTTGTGCCATTTTCTTTCTAAACAGCAATTTCCGGACTCGGTTTCTCTCATTTAAAGAGATCTAGGCATATTTTGAGAAGATACTGCCGCCAACATGACGGTTCCAATGACTATCTGTTTCAAAAATGCAGATATGAACTTAAAACCCGTATTCTTGGGGTAAATAATTGGTTTCCCTTCTTGATTTTGAGCAGATCATAGTCTCTATCTTTTCTTGTCAATGTCGTTCAAGTACTAGTCAAAATCGACATTTTTTTTGTAACGAAAACGCTTATAATATAATTGACTTTAAACCGCCTTTTCTGGATCAAATAGTTGCAGATTTCGAATAGATTCGAGCTAAAATGCTGTTTTTGACTAAAATCTGCTCGATATCAAGAGGGAAAACCAATTATTTACCCCAGAAATAGGTTTTTTAAGTTCATATCTGCATTTTTAAGGTAGATTTCTGAGAGATTCTGAATGGAATCTAATCCAAATCGGCAACTATTTGACGCAGAAAGGGCGGTTTTACGTCAATATCTAGTCGCCAATTAACGTTTTCGTTACAATAGAGGCCGAAAATGCTGATTTTGACTAGTATTTGGGCGATATTGACGTGGTACAAAAAATGATAGATTAAGCTGATATTTGCAATTTTGATGTGATGTTTGTCCGAAAAGCAGATCTAGACTGGAATCTGTTTGAAATGTATAAAAAAAACACTATCAATCCAAGGAAGTTTGTTTTTAAGTATTTATCTGCAGGTCTAATGTATTAATAATATAACGCTGTTCACCTTACAATTCACTGATGACCAAGTAGTGATGGGACAATGTAACGAAGGCCGTAGTATATGGCAAAAAAGTTAATAAAAAAAATCAATAAATAGGGCGTTAAAACTGAACATTGACAAAACTGAGTGTCGCAGCAAAGTTTGGAGATCTATAACTTGATGACAAACTAACTGTCAGAAATTGGATGAATACAACTATTTATTAGTATCATTTACCGATGAGGGAAGAGACAGTACGGAAATTTAAAACAAAGGTGCAGAAAATCGAAAAATCATACGAGCATTAACCGGGATCCTATGGTCAAAAGTGTAATAAAAAATAGTAATATCCGTAAATATAACTCCGTGATGACATGTGTTCTAACTCATGGCTCGGAAATATAGACAATGACCGAAAACAACAAAAAGAAAATCTTGTCAACAGAAATTGATGCTATCAGAAGATCTGCCAGGATATCAGAACCAGAACAAATATTGGTTAGTTAAATAAGAACAAACGTTGTTCAGATTTTCACATAAATATATTTAAATGACAGCTGTTTCGGCAACACCGTGCCTTTATCAAATGCGAATATCAAAGGGTACGGATGTTTATAAATACAAAACAGGTAGTAATTACTTAATGTAAAGTATTACATTAAGTTTTAACAAGGGGGATCCATTCAAATCCAGTTGGTCATTAAGTAATACATTCGAACCTCTCATCTTATTAATCTCCATAGCGTCTAGTAAATTTGATTTTCTACTTTTTGAAACAGTGTGTAAAATATCGAAATTGTCGTCAAAATTGTGTTTTTCTAAATTTAACTGTATAGCCTAATTAGAATCTGAACTATTGTTTTTAACTGATCGTCGATGTTCGTTGATACGTTTTTTGAAAGATCTACCTGTTCGTCCAATGTAAATCTTAGAACATGATCCGCAATTTAATCTATAGACTCCAGAATTCTGGGATCTATTAGATTTAGATTTATTGTTTTTAACCAATTTTCCTACGGTGTTATTAGCTTTTGAAAGCAATTTTGAGGCCACATTTCGAGAGATGATCTAAAACTTTATTACTAGGTTCTCCTATGTCTGTTAATGTTTTAAAACCTTGAGATTCAGTAATAGAGTGGGGATATATAGAGTTCAAGGTTTTTGAAATTGTTTCTTAGTTAAGATTTTATCTATCAGTGACGGGTCATAGCCATTGTTGAATGCAATTTGTATTATAATATTTAATTCTTTTTCAAAGTTTATTGCAGAAAGAGGGGTAGTTATCAGACTATGAATAAAAGCCAGCCATTTTGTGTGTATAGGGATGGTTTGAACTCTCATGTATTATAGTGTGTGAAGGTTTATGGTATATTGGAAAATCTAATTTGTTTTGTGCTTTAGTTATCGTTAAATCCAAGAAATTTAACGAGTTATGCGATTGTGTAATGAGTTGATATAATTTAAAAAGGTATCTAATTGTCTCTCAGTCCCTACAAAACATGCAAAAACATCATCAAAACTTTTAAATAACGGATGTTCAAGTTATAATATTTTCCAGATTGTCTATAAAAATTTCGGCAAGTAGAGGACTAAGTGGGTTTCCCATAATTAGTCCTTCTTTAGAAATATAAAACTGACCATTAAATTAAAAGTAATTTCGGTCTAAACAAATTATTATACTATCCAATAAATCTTGTTTAACGATTGGGTTAATTTGTTTTTGGGTGAGCATGATGTCTATTATGTTTATTACATCAGTAGGTGGAATACTAGGAAATAGATTTTGAACATCGAATGAAACTAATAATGCATTAGGACGGATATTAATATCTTTGACCTTGTTGACTAATTCAAAAGAGTTTTTTATTGTAAATTTAGGTTTGAATTTTCTAAAATATTTATTAATCTTGTGGACAGGTTGACAGATGATGCTGTTACAAAAGACACAACCGGCCTGATTGGCATATTCTGTTTATGTCATTTAATTACAGAGTATAATTTTGGGGGTTGCGGATTCATTATTTTTAATTGATATTTATCCGTCTTATTTGAAAGTGAGGAATCTTTAAGCAATTCTTTGATTTGTCTCTGGTATGTTTCGGTAGGGTCGTGTTGAATATGTTGGTATAGTTCAGGTTTAAGAAATTGATGGATTTTAGAAATGTATTCTGAAGAGCAAATATTACCGATGGACCCCATAGGGAAGATGGAATAGCGAACGACCAAAAAAGAACTGGTGCCGGAATAAAGTCAAAAGCGAAATACCCCTAAATGACAATGAATGGAATGATTATGGTTAAGGTTATGGTTCTTCCAGGTGCTACATTATCAGTTGCCCCTGGATCTTGCGCAAGAAGCTAGATATAAAGTTCGTTAACGTTCGAAGATACATAGTCAGCTTTCATTCTGTCAATTTGTTCGTTATTTACATTTCTTCTTTCTCAGAATAGATTTTGCACTTAAGTAAAAATCCTATAGTCGTGTGATCTGAGTTTTGTGGAAACTACACTCTCTAAGATTGTAATACTGACATTTTGCAAAAAGTAGATCTATAAGTGACCTAATATTCAGGATTATTCGAGTACTGTTCTCTACAACTTTTCTATACCCACTTCGGACTTGCAATCTTCTTTCCTTAGCGTTGGCGGGCTTCTAGCAAATATTAGAATTCTCATTTACAACGCAAGTATCTCACTTAGCAACACTTGAAGGTCTCTCTTGTCGAACATACAGAAGTGTAAGGGCCTATCAAACACTGTATGATCATAAACAATATCGAATATTTTATGGAATATTTTCGAAATATTTTTCTAATATTTGCAAGCTTTTATTTGCAGGGATTTTTTTTATTTTTCACAATTATACAGGGTGTTTTGTAATTGAATGTCAATAATTAATTAAGAAAACATATGTCCCAAATGTCTTAACTTTTGAGGTACTGGGTGGCAAAAATAAAATATTTTTTTTTAAATATCTGTAATACCACTTTAGATATTTTAATCAAATTTGGCATACAATTGGCAACAATTTTTTAAAAATATACCAGTGGTGGGCATACGGAATTTCACACATTAAAATGCTTCAAAAAATAGAATTACGAATACAAAGTATGTAAACTTAAATAAAATGTTATTACATTAAAACTGTAAAAGTAACAAGAAAATCTTTCAAATATTTTCTTTTCTGAAGAGCTCTCATTGCTAACTAAAAATTATATATAACCATGAGCATGCAGAGATGTTTTTATTTTTTTAAGCAAAAGCGAGTACATCGAATTGAAAAAAAAACAAGAAATTAAATTTCTTTAGAAATGACTGGAGATCGTAATAATATTTTTTATATTTTAACAAAAGTGTGTTACAGTAAATAATGACTCCTAATGTATAGAACATCTGTCTCAAATTTCATTAAAATATCTAAAGTGGTATTACAGATATTAAAAAAACATATTTTATTTTTGAATAAAAATGTATCTCAAAAGTTAAGACATTAAAGACATATGTTCATATGAAGTTTTCTTTTTAAAATAAATGTATTATTGACATTCAAATGGAAAACATATTGTGAATAATTATACCAGTTAATCATTAATAAAGCCCTAAAATGCCTGAAGAGTTATTTAAGTTAACTGGAATTATTCCGTTGCATAAGATTGTAAAGTTGTGAAGAATAATTTGTTTCTTTCAATATGGCAGACTAAAGCAGAAACACTCAGAAGGCTCTACTGCAATTTTTAGAAACATTTTATAGTGTTTTAGGTAAACATGGAAGATGTTTTTGTTTGTCCATGAATATAAGTAAATTGTTTGACTTTGTAGCCCGTTGGGCTGAAACCAATAACTGAGGTTTTTTAAATACAAAATTCAAAAAGCATATAATTTTATAATGGAAAATGGATACTTATGTCCTGAGAAGCTTGGAATACATTTCAATTAATGTTAGAATTTGTTAGTCTTAACAAGGACGAAACGGTTTTTACAAATTTTGCTCCAAGGTTGTACAATTTGTGACAATTGACGGTAAGTCTATATCACAAGTTCTGATGCAAAAGTACGTTTTGCTTTGTTTAGATGAGAGCAAAACGTTCTTTTATCTAACTATTATTCATATTTTAGCGTCTTATTTTCGGTGGATTTTTTAAAAAACTCTATTTTTTTTAACTATGCTTTGCGTTTAGTTCATCTTAGTCGTTTTGCACTTAACAATGTCCTTGTCCTACGATCCCAATTGAGAAATATTTTAGGAACTAGATCTGCAAACAAATGCTACAATCTTTGTAAGAGAAAATTGTTTCTTATTTGTTTTTCTGCATATGAATTTTTCTTGGTACCTAGTAAGAAAATTGTTTTATTTTCAATTTTGCAATGTTATTATTTTCATATGATTTGATATGAGGACCTAATAATCAATACTTTGCAGGTTGAAACCACACGGTTCGTAAAAGATGTTTTCAAAGCTTCCGGACAAAACATAGATTCCGATTCAGGGAATAGGTATGATTTATAAACAAATATAATATGAGATTTAATGTGTAGCAGTTGAACAAAGATCTACCAAGGTTATTTTTTTAAAAGAAACTTTTACAGGGTACTGTAATACTATTTGCAATTGTTCTGAATTCCTGCTGCTTCAATTGTTTTGATAAATCGAACTTATTATTAATATTATTATTTATTTGCAAAAGTAGATATTACAAAACAATATTTTTAGTATTTAAGTGATACTTGTCCATGACTTTCAGTAAGTAAACAATCACCCTAGTTTCACTAAGACCGTAGTCGCGCGTGTGTGGGCTCTCTTATAAATTGGCACAAAATGTAGGACCTCTAAATTAAAATAAACATCAATAAACAGAAAATAATCATCAACATTAGTAAATACTATCGGCTTTAAAACTCGGTAACATAATTATTATCTTATACCCAGCTAAAATACACTCTTCGATGGCAATAGAAACCTTCTCCTCTATATACACAATATAAGACACAGATATATACATAACAAAGTCTTTAATTGAAGGAAAGGAAGGGGCAAATCAATTCTTGTATTTCGTTTCTGTTCACTTGTGCAATGAATTTTTTTATTTTTATTTTAAAGATGTGTATCCGATCAGTGGTAATTAGAAGTTGCGGCAAATAGTTGAATAATTTTTGCAATAGGGAAATAATTTTTTTTGTGTTTTACGTTTGTTGTTAGTTTCTTCGATAGCTATGTTCAAATTTTCTTGCCATCGTGTTCCGTAACTGTAATTTATAAATTTTATACTATGTTTGCTTTTGAAAGTATATAACATTATTTGTAAAAAGTATAAGAGTCTGACATCAAAAATGTTTGCCTCGCTATGCAGCAAACGACTTGGGTACATTCAATCCTTTTTAAGCAGTATTTTTAAAAAGTACTTCGACAAAATTTCAACCTTTCTAAGATAAACGTCTAAAATGCCACCCCAAGTCAAAATGCCATATTGGAGTCTAGACTGTACAAGAGCATAATAGATTGTCTTTAAGTGTTTTTCGCTGAAGAAGTTTGCTAAATATTTAAATTTATGGAGGATGCTCCTTAAGTTTTTTACAACATTACTGGTGTGGTGGTGTTCCACCTCAGATGCCCATCGATCCACGCCCCCCAAGTATTTGGTTTTGTCTGTCGATCTGATCTCTGCCTTTTCCGTGTTACCAGTGATAAGTGTATCAAAATCTGGGTCTGTTTTGCCGGTACAACTAAATGTGACAAATTTTCTTTTTTGATAATTAATTGTCATTAGTTTATGATGGAAGCAATCAATTAATCTTTTAATGTTTCTTCAGTAATTAATTTAAGCTCTTTCCAGTCATCTGCTGTAAGATATATTACGGTATCATCCGGAACACGTATGACATATCTAGGAAACTCTTTTAGGAGTATACTATTTAAGTAAATTAATAATAAGACTGGGCCCAAAACTGTCCCTTGCGGGACACCAGATGTAACAGGTTCTGGAGTGCTTAGTTCGATCAAGACGTGTTTTTTTCTCCCAGTTAAGTAACTTCTAAAAAGATCAAAAGATATATTTTTTACGCCTATATCTTCCAAAACTTCAAACATCTGTGCGTGATTAACGGTGCCTAATGCCTTTGCGAGATCTAGGAATATGCATAAAGAAGGTTTACTTTTGTCCAGACTCTCATAAATTTTTGACGTTAGTAATGTTATAGCATCTTGTGTGCTTGTATTTTTTCGAATGCCACATTGTTTCTCAGATTATTTTAAATTTGTCTAAGAATTTTGTTAGTTTCAGTTTCAATACTTTTTCAAAAACTTCCGCCACTGTAGATATTAAGGAAATTGGCCTGTACTTTGTCATCTCTTGTTTGTTGCCGCTTTTAAATATTGCTTGTTGACGTTTTGCCGATCGTCCCGATAACTTCTCCAGAACTTATCTAAACCTGGCTTGCATTGCATTGTTTGAGGGAGGCGGTGCTAAAGGAACGGCATGAACATGTTCTCGGATGATTGATTCCCATATTGCTGAAGGGTAAAGACCTGAGTCCCGCTTAAGATTGTTTGGTTGCTTAAAAATTTCTATGCACTATCGAATCTTTCTTGACAATGCATTAAGGTATGGGCCTGTGTGCGTAAGTTTTCTTTAAACTGAATGACCCAATGTTATCTCAGGGTTTCTATTAATAAGAATATTTAAGAATGGAAGATTAGAACAAGTATCATCAATCTAGAGTCTCCATACTTTTGGTTTTTGATGGAAAGTACATAAGCCACTGGTGTTAATGGAGAATCGAGAGCTGTTTCTTATATTTGCTCAAAAAATTTGACCGTTACAAGAATTACAACATTTTTGGTTGTCGTGGTAATCGGGTAAACCATTTTAAATCATATTTGTATATGACTACAGCGATTTATTACAATAGGTTACTACTCTGATTATTATTATGCAACTTCTTTTCTTTTGCTTATCCCGATGATCTCAAACTTTATGCTTTATGACTATAAAAAAACAAACTACATTTTAATACTAACAAATTTTTTGCACTTAGCTCTAGTAGAAACGAAAATAAGTAGAATTTGAATATATAATCTTTGGACCTTGAACCTTTTAGCCTTTGACACAGTTATCTTTCAAGGCGCATATAAATAATATAACAGATAGAGCATTTAAATGGTATGCATTTATCACAAGAAATTGATTTAATATGCCTTATATATCATTTGGCAAAAGTACACTTAAATAATGTTCGTTTATATGGAGTGCTTGTTATGAAATTCATTCATAAGTGTAAGATTGAAAGGGTTCAAAGTAAGTTTCTAAGGTATTACCGTGAAACTAGCATGTATCAAATATACATAATAAACACCCACATTATGGAATAATACAATTTTCGTTCTCTGCAAAATAAAAGAAATGTGTATGCAGTATTTTTTTTAATTCTTAAATATCACTGCACCACAACTTTAAATAAAGTTGTGGTGCAGTAGTGGTTATAAACGTAAGTTTATTGTGATTAATGATGACAAAACATTAAATCAAATTAATATTTATGTCCCAGAGTATGTATATATGAAATTCCCTGAATGTTTACTTAGCCAATACCCATTTTAACTATTTTAAAAATTCAAAAATTATTGCTAGTAAACTTAAATCTAAACTCTTTGAAATATGGAATTTACTATTAAATTGTATTCTTTTGCATCCTATGATGTTCCCATCTAACTTTGTAAATGAAAATTTTGAGTTTGTAGATAGATAAATATATCTCAAATAATATTGAGACTTGCAGGAATAGGGACTTTCATAAAGGGAAACTACGTTGAAACTAACCTGAATATCGTTTGGACCTGATGTACAGCTGAAGCTTTAAGGTTTGCGTTTCACAGATGAAGTAGGATCTATTTTAAGCTATTATATAAGCTATTATATAACATGTGTGTAACAGTATGTTGAATTTTTCCACAGTCAGGGGCATTTCCTCTATCTGTTTTTAAAATTACTATGTCGGGGGCAGCCATGCGTTCTGTCATAAGAGACGATGTTCATGTCCCTTCTTTAACCTCAGTAAAGCTCTCAAAAGGCAAACAGCATGACTGGCAATTTCGATTTATCAACGCCCGACAGAGTAGGAATGCAGAATATTTGCAAATAGTATCCACCAAGGTTATCAATAAAGCTATGAAATTTTAGTCCAGCGAAGTCACTCTTAACAGAAATAAAAAAAAATGTTTTTCAGTTTTAACCGAATAACAACAAAACTGAAAAAGTATCTACACATTAATTTGAAAAACATGTTTTATTGTAGTACAACGGCAACAGATTTTATAGCCTTAGGTATTAGTTTTTGCATGCTTTCGAGTAATGTATTAAGTTCTCATTGACAAAGAATTAACAAGTGTACAGGTGGGTCAGAAAGCAGATGTCGGACCAAGTCCTTTTTTTTTAATGTAATAACATTTTTTCCTAATTTCTTCCTGGAGCACGATATTTACAATTCTTTCAATATGACTTAATTGCTACTCTCGCAGTTTCTTTCCAAAATTCAAATCAGCTGGATAGACATATCCAGTTTCAACAGGATGGTTGGATTGGTAGAAGAGAATCAACAGAATGCCCTGCAAGACCTCCAGATATTACTTCACTGGATTTTTTCCTCTGCGGATATTAAAAGTTTATACGATACGAAATAATAAAATAATTTATTTCACATATTTATTATTCTATAGCTACATGAATTATGTGTGAAATTTATAGCAGATTTCGAAAATGGATTAAAAAAATGTTCTTTTTTTAAAAAAGGATTTTGATATCCACATCGCGTTTTTGACCTACACTTTATATTTTGTTTCATCCCATACTTGCTCTTAAGTGAATTTGTTCCATATTTTATACGTATACAGTGAACAGGTACTTATAAGAATGTTGCTAAAGTTAGAAACTGTCATCTCTTCTGGTTGTAATAATGTCGATTCACAAAGTTCACGTACGCCAATCGCCAAAATTATACGGAACTGTAAATAAAAACGGCATACCAGCAGAAAGAGTAGTATCATAAACCCTTTATCACCGCAAAGTTTATCAATATACTCTTACATTTTATTATAGCAATTTTTTTAAATACAGAAATACTTTGCATAATTCTTTCTCGCTTGTTAATTTTTGATAAAGATTGTAGACATGAAGATATTTTACATTAATTACTAAATTAAAAGGTAAAAATGATAAAGTCCAACAAAAAATTTATAATACTAAGTTTACTTGCAATTTTTAAATCCAGAGCATAGGCACTTAAGCTATCGATATCTCAGTTTTTTTAAATTTTATTCCAAATATCTAGCATAATACGAATGTTATTAGTATTGCATTTATTTTTATGCGACTTCCACCCATAAAAAGGTATCTTACGGAAGGACTGAAATATCCCTGATCGTTAAGGAAAACTAATAAAAAAGACACCTACGAAAGAAATGCCACGGATTACTCCCCATGGAAAGCAATAACATCAATTAAAAGAAAAAGCCGAACTTATCTCTATACATGAAAATAAAGTGTTTAAACTCCTCACCTGAGAGTTAACTATTGAAGAGGAAAATAAAATAACCATATCACTGGATGCGCCATTTCAACTGGACCTCCCCACTTGAAGTTCGTAATAAAGTAAATTAAACAAATTATTAAGAAAGACCTGATCTCTGAAGAAGTATTACGGGAAATTTCAAAACAAAGTTAGAAGCTGATAGTATTCATCTTCCATGATATATTGCGAATAAACTATGCACAAAGTATTTGGAAAATAGCACAAATCATTATGTTTCTCAAACCAGGGAATAAGCCAGAAGATGTCTCTATATGGCCCATAAGCTATTTCTCTCCAAACTATTTGAGAAGCTCTGTGCTAAAGGGTTAATGTGGTAATATATTAAAAGAAAATAACCCCGACCACCAGTTTGGACAAGTGCACAGATTAGTAAACCAGGATCTGAATGACTAAAGGTATCGCTCCGCAGTCTTTCTTGACATTTGCAAGGCATTTGACAAAGTGTGGCGCAGCGGATTTTAAATCAAACTCAAAAAGTTCCTCACTCATCCGCACTACCAACTGCAACTCTCACTATATACAGCAGAGCTACCAACAATAAAAACTACAACTGTAGCAATTTACACACTAATCCGGCAATGGCTTCAAGAAATCTACAAACGAATTTAATTATCGCATTGGCTAAAAATATGGCGATTCAAAACCAACGAAACAAAATTCAAGCACGTAACATTTTCATTACGTAAAAAACATGCCTTCCAGTGATTATCAACAGCAGTGAACTTCCGCAAGCAGAGAAACTAAGCTCATTGACCGTAAATCTGACCTGTCCTTAAACAAAAAAGTGTTATTATATATAGCTACCCTGAAACCAATACGTACTTAGGGCATCCAACTATGGGACACCGCTAGTAATTCAAACATGGACATCCTTCAGAGGTTTCAAAAAAGTTGAGTGCAATAGTAGGCGGATATTATAATGCAAATGATGGTCAGAACTCCCCAGGGGAACTCAGAGGAACCGGATGTCTTAAAAAATGAAATAAGAATGGCAGACAAAGCAAAGCAACAAAGCGCCTTAATAACATTACTGGAAAGATACTACAAGCAACAGCATGGCATACTCTGAAGTGGCCAGATGAGTGGACTAGGTGTTCAGTGAAGACCTTCTACAAAAAAGGATCTATCACTGAATGTGACAATTATGGCATTATAGTCCTTCTTTCACACGCCAGTAAGATGATATTACTACCAGATAAGGCGGGCTTTGTCAGGGGCGATATTCCATTCTACGTATGCCCTATTAATAAGAAAAATGCTTTCCGTAAAGTTTCAAAACATCTCATATTCTTGATGGCCAGTTTATACCATGATATTAAATGTTTTGTGAAACTCAACATTTCCTCATCTGAATTTCAACCTCTCTGTGGAGAGACCTGAACTGTTTCCATCAATAGAAGAAATTTATACTTGAATTTGATATACCTGAAACCAAAATTTTGAAAGTGGACAAAAAAACTACAACAGATGGCAAGTCCGTAAAGAAAAGCTACAAGATGCTCCGATCCCCAAGTCTTGAATGATGAGACATTATAAGATGTGCTGGCGCGAAAAGCTCAATATGTGATGGACAGAACATAGACGAACGTGTTTATATTCCAGGAACTTCATAATTCCTAGACGATTAGACGGAGAAGCTCATAAACCATTGTAAAGTTGAGGGGAAAAATTGAAGAGACCATTTCAAGAGTTAGTCCTGGGGGCCAAAGACAGAGAAACTTGTAAAAGTAGAGTGAATGACTTTGTCAAAGAATGAACCACTACATTCTCTAGATTTCTAATTCTTCTTCAGTTTTTGAGTCGTTTGTATACAAGATTATTTTCGTCTTTATCGGCGGACCATTTTCCAGTCATCTCTGGTTGAGTTCAGTGATGTTTGAACACCGCCAATCAAATATTGATGACTGCCCTTGCAGTAAGCTATCACTGGCAGATTTTTATTGTTATAGTAGAGAGGAGGGAAATACGGAACTAAGATTGAAGCGAAATATTTTATAAAATAATATAATGAAGAAAATAAAGAAACTATACTCGGCAAAGTTAAGGGGATAATAAACTACAGGACGCTTCTTTTTTCTGCTGGTATGATTTTTCCCAAATTTACATTGAATTTGCAACCAAAGGGGACGATTGTACTTACCAAGTTTTAATGAAATATGAGTTGAAATGTCGTCAACTATTCAACTCAACTTTTTGGCTCACTCTGTATAATAAAAAACTGAAATTGTCAATGTTATGATCATATTGGTCATCGTTTTTCTCTTATTTATGTTGGTTGTTGTTGTTTTTCACTCCAAGGTCACTCCCACCTCTTAAAAGACGAAAAACTGTCGAGGACCAAACTGTCGAGTGGATCAAATATCCGAATTCTGTAAGCAAAAGTGGCCACTTTAAATATGCTAGAGTGGGTAAGTATATAGAGCTTTTACCAATTAACCAATTCTATAAGAGAAGTGGGGAGACAATAACGGGCTAAAAAAAATAAATGAGAACTAAAAGTTCAGATTTTCACGAAATTATATATTATGAGATGACAATTGTTTCGACAACACCGTGTCTTTATCAAATATGAAACATTTGATAAAGACACGGTGTTGTCGAAACAATTGTCATGTCATAATATATAATTTCGTGAAAATCTGAAATTTTAGTTCTTATTTATTTTGATAAATGGATTTTCATCAAGTAAAAGCCACCTCAGTTCAAGTAACGGGCTACTGGTAACTAGAGAGCAACACAATAATTTCGGGATTGCCCAATAATAATGTACTAAGAGCTTCGCTCGTTAGGTGGTTTTTGTGTATTTAATGGTTATTATCTTGACGCAGTTCTTACTTAAGTCCTAACCACTCTTTTTAAACCAATATGCTTTTAACCCATATTACTCAATGTCGCATTTTTTATTGTATTATTTTGTTTTAAAGGATACTTTGCCACATTATCGTGCGGATAATCCAGCTCAGTTTGTGATGGACTGTTCTCTCTTAATAACACTGATGAAGCATACATTTATGGGCGAAATTTTGACTTCATAAAAAACAGGCAAACCCATTGAGCGTATACACCTTTATTTGCTGCATATATTATTGGGCAAGCCCGAAGTGATACATATATTGAACAGATCGACTCGCACTCTCGACAGACTTTGATATAGGCACACAATTTTAGATGTCCTCCTCCTCTTGCTAGGATTGTTTTGTCATCCATTGTCTGGCGTAATTCTGGGCAATGAACTTTCACTGGCCACTTAATCAGCGCTTTCGTTGGTGGTATTTGCGCCTTGGTGCATTATAAAACCAACGTGGAGGTTATACTGCTGGATTGTACCTTTCCTCTTAACGCTTGGTTCCCAGTGTAGAATGCAAATGTTTTAATTTTTTTT
This sequence comes from Cylas formicarius, assembly GCF_029955315.1. NCBI lineage: Eukaryota > Metazoa > Arthropoda > Insecta > Coleoptera > Brentidae > Cylas > Cylas formicarius. Next base: position 20,301,806 of record NW_026844365.1, read on the forward strand.
ATTTCTCTTGCCTAGTGTTCCAGTGCTGTATTTTTGGTTAAAACTCTGTTGCTAGCTTATCCAGTGATTTATGTATTCTCGTGAGTTTATATAAGTTGTTGTTGAGTTGCCCCGTACCTGGCTGTATGAAGTCCACTAATATTTAACAAAGCAATACTTGGCTGTATATAGCCGGCCTTAGAACTGCCTTTGCCTTTATCTCCCTTCGTTGCCGTGTCCATCAAATACTGGTGACTGGATTACCTGGATTTGAATTCCGAAACTTTAGGTAATAATCTTGTTGCATTTTATGTTAATGACCCCCCTTGGATAATTATATTCAAAAGCAATTTGTCACTTTCTTATATCTATGAACAGACCATATATGGTTATGACATCGAAACCAAAGCCCAGTCGTCAGAATGGAAGAACCCAGAATCGCCAAAACCGAAAAAAGCACGTCTAGATCGATCAAATATCAAGGTTTTGCCAACTTTTGTTTGATTATCATGGCGTAAAACAGCAAGAGTTTTTACCACAAGGTCGCACGGTCAAAAAAGTTGAAGTGTTGCACCGTTACCGAGAAGCAATAGGAACAAAACGTCCGGAATTGTGGGAAAACAAGTCATGGATTTTACTTCCCGATAGTGCACCTGCTCACTCATCGTTGTTTGCGTTTACCTCAGAGACTATAATCACCGCATATGGCCCTTTGCGACTTTTTCCTGTTCCCAAAACTCAAGAAATCCATGAAAGGGAGGAGGCTTGGAACGAATGAGGCAATGAAGAGAAAATCGCTGGAAGAACTCAAGGCTGTACCAGAAAGTGCTTACCAGACGTGCTTCGAGGTTGGGAAAAACGTTAGCACAATTGTGTTATATCTGTGGGGATTACTTTGAAGGGGACAATATTAATTTTGATTATTAAATAAATACTTTTTGATAAAATTTAAAAGTCACCTTACTTTTTGAATACTCCTCGTAGACCATAATAATCCATCATTGGGTGATTGCATATAATAGGGAGTATCTACTACTGGGCTTTCCATTTAAAAGCATATAAGTTTGTTTTCCCGCATATTTATGAATAAGTTAACATAATTTTAAATTGTTTCTTTCAGTCCTATATGAAACTTTTGTATTTAACATTTCTTTCTAAAATAACTTCGACACTCTAATATACAGCACATCTCAATAAATTTTCTTTTAAACAGATTAAACTCTCCATTCTTTTACATGGTTTACTCAAACTAGTTTCGGGACCAGTAACTTTTTCGGAGAGTTTTTGCATATAATAATATTAGTAGGTGCTTAGTTTTGTAATGTAATGAAGTCTACAATCTTGGTAGAAAGCTTGACGTATTTCAGAGGAAACGGTAGTTGTTATAGAAGCATCTGAGATCTTTCATTGCTCCCTCTGACCTTGCCCTGGCTTGCTCGTGTGATGATATCTATACAAATTTTAAATTATGTACTTTATAAGTCTCCTAGGATGGTGCACTGACTAAATTAACAAATAAAGATACGCACAAAGTTCTCTGATTTTAGGAAATCTATATATCAATCAAGGTGACCATATAGTGATCGGTTCTGACGAAGCAAGTAAACCATCACGAATAGGATACGTGGTCTACATGTTTGAAGGGGAGGATGGTGAAAAAATGGCCCACGTGGGTTTTTACGAACGTGGCACCGACACTATAATGGGTGACACTTCAGATCCGAGAGAATTGTTTCTTGTACACGGATGCGTGGATCTTTATTTAAGCGCCATATCGAGCAAAGCAAAGGTAATTTCAGTATATTTTTTATTTAGATACAAGCTGTACAAAAACCAAGGAAAAAGGCTTACAAGTATTTTCGTTAGTCAAAATAAAGCCCTTGATATGCATCTGGGTGCAGGTTGTATGGCTAGCTGACAAGATCGTTTGAAATAAGGACGCCAGTTCAATAAAATGCGGAAGATATTTCCACAAATATAAGACTCATTCTTATTAATCCCTGCAATTGAATTTGAGATAATTGGTGCAATAAAAAATTGAGTGATGACAATTGTAATTATAAATAATAATAACAATAATAAATGAGTTAAAATTGTGACAAAAATGTGAGATTTAGTCCGTTAAAGATTATTATAATGGTTTAGGTTTAGGTATATATATTTAACCACATTATATGAAATATATGTGTAGCAAGTTAAATGAAAATAAAAAAATAGATATTAGGATAATAAAACAATTCATCATAAAAGTACAAAACTTATAGTCACGAAATTTGTAAAAGTAAACGCGGGTTTAAAATTTGAATTTTAGGTATTCATCAGTACTGTAAAAACAGTTTATTGTCAGTAGATGCTTGACAGCTTGCAAGGCGTTTTATATTACAAGGCAAAGTTTGTTCATAGATATAGGAAAGTGACTAACTGATACGAATTAAGGAAAGACCCGTGCAAGCTGTAAGAATGAAATTTGGCCGAACAGGTCCGTACTTCGCTTAGAATTTAATTATTTAGGGTTTTGTTAGGAAAGATACTAGACAATATTTATTTATTTATGTATTTATTTATGTTTAAATCTAAAATAAAATTACAAATTATTTTTATTACCTACCTAGGTTACTTAAAATTATTCACATATTATATCAGTTTCATTATTGCTATCATCGTCTGTTCTAATTTTCATTTGTTCTATGTTATTTGCAATATGGATATACGATTGTTCTGCTTTTTCTATATGTTTAACAAAATTTGCCCAACGTTGTGGAGGGATGTTAAAAACTTCGGTTTCTATAAGCTTGAGGACATTGGAGTGAACACGGGGAAAACATTGTTACGACGAATGGAGATTTCAGTTGGTGCCAAACATGTTCAATGGGATTAAATATACAGTGGTAAGGTGGAAGCCTTAAAACTGAATGCCATAGATTTTTTGCATAATTATCACAGACGTATTCTTTCTGTAGGTTCAAGCTTTGTAGAACCTCAATTAATTGCTTTTTGGTATAATCTTCGTGAGAATAAATGTCGGTGTTATACATGTAGTTTTGGATTGCTGCTTTTGTGTCACATGAGGACGAGGTTTTAGTCAACTGTCTACTGTGATAACTTGCATTGTCCATTACAATTACGCTATTAGGAGGAATGTTTGGATGTAGTTGTTTTTAAACCAATTTTCAAATAAATCAGTGGTGGTCTCTTCATGATAATCCAGAGAAGAATCTTTAATATTTTTCGCAGACAGAGAAAGTCTATTTGGAATCCAACCATCTTTAGAGCCAGCATGCAAATTAGTTATTCTTTTACCTCTTTTTGATGGCGCTTTTTTTACACTTACCAGTTAAGTGAACTCAACCCTTTTTCAGGGTATCATAAGTGTCGCTCCGCTTGGGGATCGCCCCGTGTGTGAGGCGGGGAGCTCTCGAAGCCTGGGCGAGAGACCGGGCCGCGGTGGGCTGGAGAGTTGCTCCGGGAATGAGGCAGGCGAGGCTTATGATGGATGAGCCTGCCCTTCCACGGACCGGGGAGCTGCTTAGAGTGACCAGATGGGAGTGTAGAGCACTAACAGAGGCCTACACAGGACATTGCAGGCTTAGGAGGCATCTTTGCTTGCTAGGCATTGGAGACGACCAGGAGTGCAGGTGGTGCATGGAAGGGGAGGAGAATCCGTATCATCTGATATTCCAGTCGCCATTTCCTAATTCTAAAAGATTCCATTAAAACTTGCCTTTTGTCAATTTTTTTAAATCTAACACCTATGTGTTGAATACACTTACATAACGTAGTTCTGCCACATTTAACACCGGTTTAATCTTTTTCAAGCCTCCTAATTAAGATATCTAATGTAGGCACGCTTGGTTCCTCGTATAACTGGTAAATTTCACGCCGTATTATATCTTGATCACTTTCATCTACACTCGAGAAAATGGCAGCATCGCTTCTTTTTTTGCTCGCTGAAATGGGATTATTCACAATTTTCCATACAGTTCATGTTGGAATTTTCGTCAATGTGGCCGTTTCTTCTAAAGATGCTTGCTTGCTGGCAAAACGTTCGATGAGAGTCAAATAAACATTCTTTATAACTTCCTTAGTCTCAATAGAATAATGTTTTCTACATTTGGGCGGAAGCATCTCCTGAGATACACTGGTCTCGCACATATCTTGCATAATTCGCACACGACTCAACACACGCTGTATTACACACGAAATAAGAATGATTGCTAATAAACTTAAACTAAGTAGAATATCAAATCAAAGAATATTAAACACAGGAAGGTATATAATTATTTTCTCTTACGGACTACAATTTTACCTGAATTTAAATTCCGAAACTTTAGGTCTTGTTGCATTGTATGTTAATGACCACCCTTGCATAATTCCATTCAAAAGCAACTGATCAGTTTCTTATATCTATGAACAGACCATAATTTATCATAAAAGTTCAGGTTTAAAGGTTTCTGATTGATTTATTAAGGCTGGTGTGAATTAAAAGAAAAAAACAAATTCTTAATTGGACTTAAAGGACACCAGTTTAAATTAATAATTTCAATATGCTTGGAAAATGAATATGATTTTTTTAAGTTATAATTTCGATAAATGTGGTAAATAGTTTATTTTAAAATGTTTATTTCTAATTGCAAATTCTACTTCTGAGATTCCGTTATTTCGAAAGCGTTGCCTATTAAAAATGATGACATAATTTTAGAAGGAGAAGCAATACCTATTTCGTACTATTTTCTGGCAAAACGCAACATACTTGTTCTACATAGGTCCATAAAATAATTGTCTCAAAATTAAGATATCCTTGATATAATAAGTTTGACATCCTCAATTTGAAAATGCTTTGACGATATACTTTCTATTATAGTACATAATCGTATAGTACCGTTTGGTTTGAGTTGATCTCATATCGTGGCTGCACGAAACCTGACGAGGCATAAAGATTGGTCATATGAACTTTCAGTGCAGTTTCAATTCTAGATTTCCAGAGTCCGTTATTTTTAAGTATTGAAAGCTACGTATTGAGAACACTATGATTACTACATTCACCACCTACATCTTTTAAGTATATTATACAGAGTAGAGATTTTTCGCAAATACATCTGAATGTAACTATCTGTTTAAGAATGTTGGGGGTCACATCTGGTGCAGGCTAGAAGCCTGGGAGTTCATCAATAATAATGAAAATTATTTGCTTGTAATATATATGTTTTTGGATGCAGTATCAAAATTTGGTATATGGTATATGGATTGTTCTATTCTGACAAAACTAGATACAGACCAAAAAATGTCATGACAGTGTTGAAGTAGTTGCTTTTGTTTATAATTTTAATGTATTTAAGGCTTGGAAAGAATATGTGCCATAGTTTTGTTTAGATTAAGTGTACTTCTATATTTTAGGTAATTTGTATAATTTGTTAATAAAAAAAGGGTTATACTCCTTTTTTTTAAAGATTTCCTAGCGGAGAAGCAGACAACCAAACTCTAACAGAAAATGTACAATACGAAAAATTGCCTATACAAATTAGAAGGTACATACATTTTCGAGATTAAAAGAAAATTTTCAAAGAAACTTCGACAGACTACTGTAATACTTTTTACAAAACTTCTGGATTCCTCCTGTGTCGGTTTTTGCTGAGTCGAACTTGCTGACGTTTCGCCAATCATCCTGTTGGCTTCTTCAGACGTATTCATGGTATTCACGATCTTCCATTAATCGCCTTATTTAATAACCTACAAAAAATACTTTCTTTAATTTTGCAACGGACAGAGCTGCAAATTTTCCACATAGGTATTTAAAACACGCTTCATCTTTATTTAAAGCTTGAGCCAACTGCTCATCAGTCCTAAATTAATATGCAACGGTGTGGTCAGTTCTTTTGTTTCCATTGTCTCACCAAAAAAAAGAGGGGTACATATCATGACTGTTGACCTAGTGGGAGGCTCACAACGGTAGTTCCAGATTTTCGTAGCATTCTTTCATTTGCACAGAATGAGCAATAGGTACAAAAGTAAGAACATTTCCGTTGTGCAAAGGAACAGCTTTAGGGGTTTTCTTGGATGAGTCAGTAAAAAGCTTTCAGGCCTCAGTAGTCTGACCAAGTTTCTTATTATAAAAAGTAAACCACTTTGTTCAAAATAGCCTATAAATTCTGACTCACGCTTCCTGAAAAATGAGATTCCAAATTCTTGTGTCAGTAAATTTTTATTTCGAAGGTAGGATGTTAAAATATCGGAAGGACCCTTAGGTAGACCTAAGTCTCTTCCTAAGTCATCAAGTTCTGATTGTAAAAATAACGGTGGTTACTGAGAAACATTCCAACATCACTAAGGGTATCTCAATCTACTTCAGGTTTAGGAAAACTGGTTGTATCTTCTTCTAAGTTGGCTGGATTCTGAGGTATTGGGACACCTGGACCACGTGGGTCCACTGCTCTAATTGCAGACTTTTGCAGTTTTTTAGTACTAAATCCACGAACATACAGAACTAGTGATCGGGGGGTTCTCTCCATATCATATTATATCATTTCATATTTTAATGTCTTATACCTTTCTCGCATAACTTACAAACAATATGTGGCGCCCAAGGTTTGTCCAGGTCACTAATTTTTATTTTAAAAAATAGGCTTAGTATTGCTTTTTAAACAGGGGTGTAATTTTTGTCCAAATTTCGTAAGCACAAAAAAACCGCACAAATAGGAAAACGTATCTGAAATATTTTTAGAAAGTCTTGACATTTTCTCAAAAATTAATTCAAAAATTTTGCGCGATAGAAACATTGTTTTTTAGTTCAGTCCCTGTAACTCCAAAAATATAAAAAATACTAAACCAGAATAGATTCGTCGGCCTGCGTTATTTAAACATGAAACAATATTATTGTAAAAGCGAGTTTTTAAAAATTTCAGTTGCATGCATCGGCGGAGTAAGCATTCCCTTAAATCGTATATCAGAGCAATAGCTTATTTTATGAAATAGGAGGAGATTTTCTATAGAACAATTCTCTAGCCCAATATCTAGCTTTTGTATTGAAACCCTTTACAGGGAAAACTAATATTTTCCTATCATTTCAATAAATGGTTAATTTCCACGTACTAAGGTCCCTATTCCTGAAACTGTCAACATTATTTCAATATTATTAAATCGCACTTTATAAAAAAAATGCTTTTCTGGAATGCATTTTTCTTATAACGGTCAAATGTTTGAACAAACATCGGAAACAGCTATGGGTTCTTCATTATCACCAATCATCGGCAATATCGGTTATTAACAATCTTGTCTACAGAGTCGGAAAACTATTTCGACCGTAGTCATTGAACCCAGAATTAAAACAACTTACATTTGATCTTCTCTCTAATAACTTCCACATTAGAGATATTAAGCGTTTCATCCCAAAATACACTTCACCACAACCTTCCAAAGGCAATGAGCTCGAAAGCAACCCCACACTTGTCACCTTGTCACTGTTATTCTTCTCTACATTCAAAACATCGCTGACCACATATCAAACGTTGCCAAATTCCTTTTGAGATACCAGGAGTTTCCAGCATACGTTGGAGAGACTCCGACTGACAACATTTTGTAATTTATTTATTATCCTTGCATATAGCTATTATTATTGTTAGGATTATTAAAATATTTTGAAGTTTCTCATTAGTTTTGCATTCATAAATTTATCTTAGTTTTTCAAACCAAGCAAACTCAGCGAGATTTCTAACCATTAATTTAAACAGGTTGCAGCATACATGTTCAAATACCTTTCCGATATCTTGACATCGTTTCTCTCGTGTTTATAATAAAGTTTAACCATATCTCGTTTTTCTTTACTGGTAGGGTTCATTTTTAATGACACAGTAATGCACTAAATATTAAAATTTTATCTACAAATTTGAAAATTCATAGCTTAGTATGGTATAAAAGTTTTTGTTTAATATTTAGAATTTGAGAAAACCCTTGTAACCTCGTACAGGATCCATAAGATGAAGCCTAAAAAGTTCCAATGAGAATGTATTTTCAGTTTTAAAATAGATATAAAAAAATAAAACGAAGCCGGAAGTTTCAGATTTTCCGCCATATTTCCATACACCATGGTGCATTGTTGCGCTAACTTAAGTCACTTCTTTTGAGAGTCGATATAATATAATTAGTTCTATTTCAGGTAGTTCGCCGGTATGTAAACCGTGAACTATGGAAAAATAACGGAGGTAATAAACGGCCGTTCAAAAACGACGACGGCGTGAGTTATTATTTTTCGAAAATATGCGACTCGGATAGGAGCAGATTCCTCGATATTGTCGACGACAAAACCACAGAATGCATTTCCTGCGCCTGGCAAAAGGAAACGGACAGCAGGGACGCGCCTAAATTGACGACCGATAAACGCTGTTTCGAATGGCAAGGAGTAATCTACAGTGTGGGATCTGCGGTGTTTTTCGAATCCGGAGACTACCGGGAAAATGAAGACCCAGACAAGTCCGAAAACGTAAATAAAAACAAAATATAGCTTTATTGCTTTAACCATTAATAATGCCAAATTTATATTATCATATCCGTAATTAATTTTCCCAGCGAAAGACTAAAAAAGTCAGACATCTGGCACAGCCAGGTACCGTTACAGCCCAAAATTTAGCATATTAACAGACATACAAACAGACAAGGCTTGGGATGGGAGTGGGAGAGAATTAAAGACGGGGAAGTATCTAAGTAAAGGTTTACTTATCATCATCAAATCTTGCCAGTCAAACATTTTGCTTACCGGAAAGGTAATTTTCTAACTTATTTTTCAGGGTCAATAGTGCCAGAGAAAAGTCTGTTAAGGAAGCATATTGATTCATCGGATTTGCAATTTAGTATAAAAATGACCTTTTTAAATGCTTTCTTTGATGCAGTGGCATAGTAGTTTTGTTGTCCAGTTTGAAGTTTTGATTATTTTACAATTTTTATTTTGGTAATTTACATGGGCGCACCTGTGACTACTTTCTTTTTAGAAAACCTCTCCGATTTTAATGTATCTTTAGAGACTTTGTATGGTAAAAATTAATGTATTTTGGGCGATTCCTGCATACTCCGACTTTCTAGACACTGGTACAGAGAATCAATGTGTTAGATTGCTGCTTAGCAACTCTATGCACTGTATGAACCTCTCGCAATGGATGTGTAATTCTTCTATTACTTCAATTCCCTAATTCCTCAAATAGAAAACGCGACTTTCCTATGTCACTGGATAATATTTTTAATTTTAAAAAAGCTAACTTTCTGCTCGTGTACGATATGTTTTTAAATTTGGACTGGTCATTTCTTTTCCATGTTTTCTGATAAACTGTAGGAACGTTATGGGAAGTCGGCTAATAATAAGTATTCTCCCTGGTTTAATTCAAATATAATATACAATACAAAAAAAGCTGTATGACACAGAAGGTTCAGAAGTACGGGGAGTCCCTCAGAATTTCAAAATTTTAAATGCCTTAGCTCGAAGATAAAATCTGAAATTAGGGACTTTTATAAAAGCTATCTACTGAAAATTGAATATGACATTAAAAAAGATCCTGAAAATTGTTGGTCCTTGATTAAAAAGAAAAGAGAAATCTCAGGTGTAACCAGTTTTATGTATTAGTAATTCACGCCACATAAAACATAACATAAACATAAAAAAGTTATCTGAATATGAGATGGAAAAAGCTCTTATAGTGATTAGACTTAAATTCGCAATGGGTCGAAATATAATTCCAGCATTCGTTATATATGACTTGTCTTTTTGTTTTGGCTGAAATCGTTGCAATACTTTTTAATCTGTGTCTGAGAAACCAAACCGTTGGGAATGAAAAATGTCTAAAATTATTCCCGTCTACAAAAAAGGCTGTAACTCTGCAATTTGGAATCTCTATTATTGGATAAAATATTTCGTATTGCCAAAATCCGAATAGTCCCTCAACAATATCGGCGTTTTAATTACAGTTAGCAATTTAACGACCAAATCTCACTATATTTCTACCGCTATTGATGAAGGTTCTCAAGTGGACGTAATATATCTTGATTTTTTAGAAGCGTTTGGTAGTCTAGATTACAAAATTCTAGGCAATAACCTTCGTGTTTTTCGATTTTCTGAATCGCTTATTCATTTGTTTCCTCCATACTGGCCTAACCGCAATCCGTACGTCTATAACTTCCGATGAATACGTTGCGTCCTCCGGCGTTCCTCAAGAGGCCGTTATTGACATTGGTAAAGACCTTGATATCAGTATTTTGATATATGTGGAGGATGTTTTTTTTTAAATCCGGTGTTCAGAGGATTGTCTTACTCTCCAGCGTAATTTGGAGCAAATCGACAATTGGTCTCTAAATAATAGTTGCAACTTAATACAGCTAAGTGTAATGTAGCCTCTTTTACGGCCGTGAGTGTAGCTGTGAAATATGACCATCATCTTTTTGACAAATCTCTCTCGACTCGAAATTATTCTTTATTCAGCATGTTAATAAGGTACTGGTAGAAACCATAAAAAGCACTAGAGACTTTAAGAATACAAACGTGATAGAATATTATAAAACTCATACGCTGTTATAATGATTAAACTATGACATCACTAAAGTATAGCAAAGAAGTCATTTAGTATCCGGTGCAATATGCAATCTTTAATTTGTTTTTAATGTTCTCTCTACTTTTATTCATTAAGATCGCTTTTTTAGTTTTGACAATTAACAAAAGTTGATACGAATTTACAAGACCACTGAATCACATATGATGAAGAATTAAAATGAGGATTTCATGATTGCTGAACCAAGTAAAACGAAGGGGGAAATTTTCTTATCATCCTATATAACATTGGATTCAGAACGTCCTAGGACCTTGTCCAAAGCCTATTTTCTATGCGAGTCTGTCACTCCATGACCTCTATCTCAGATATCGCGAACTCATTGCCTTGGACGCTCCTTCTTTCATGGTTTCTACGGTTTGGCGGTACTCATTCGATAACCAGTTTTGGTGACCTTTGGACATGTCCAAACCATATGAGTTGCTTTGTTTCAATGTCAGTTGTTAAAAAACCCTTTACTCTCATTCTTTCGAATTCTTTCTCTTCTGATCTTCAGAATACAGCTTTCTTCGTTTGCTTTCTGTGACTCTCCACGTCCCTGCATTATAATGCAGACTACTCTTAATAAGCCATTCATAAATAAAAAGTCAACTCCCAGATATTTGGTAGCAGCTACCTAATTTAATTTCATCTGATTCCAATTGAATATTAAACAGTTCCTTTTCCATGGACAAGAACTTAGGGTATTGAGTTCTAAACCACAGTGTATTGCAAGTTGTTTTTGTCATTGGCTATTATCACTTGATCATCGGCGAATGGTAAGGTGTATAAGTGTGTCACCTATTTTGATTCCATTTTCCCGTACTTTGAGGCCTGGGCAACAAATATCTTAAAGATATGGGTGGGTGATATGCTGCTTCCCTGACGTATTCTCTTATTTACAGTAAACTGATGTGATATTCCGTTATCTATTTTTATTGCTGATGATTTATTAATGTGAAGCTAATATTGGTTTCCTCTGAGTCATTCCATAACTTTTTAATAGAAACAGTGTCGTAGGCTTTCAGAAGATTTACAAACTTAAGATGATTTTCTTCATTCGTGCTTGATTTTTTTTCTGTTATCTGTTTCAGAGAAAACACGTTTTCAGTACATGTTCTGTTCGCCCGAAAACTCGATTGCTGCTCTTCCTCAAATTGCTTATATTCTGCTTCAATTAAGTCTCTGATAGTTCTTCCAGGACTAAGGGTCTTTGTTACAGATACACCTCTGTAGTTGTAACAACCTAACTTATTTCCTTTTTTATTCAGCGATGATGTGTATGCTTTCCATTCGTCTGATATAGGGGTGTCGTTTGATTGATTTATACACCAAATAAGTTGTTTATAGAGTTTCGTTCGTCTCCTTGAATTAGTATTTCAGATGGTGTAATTAATAATAATAATAGTCTTTATTGAGAATTGAGATACACAATATACATAAAACGCAGTATACAATACTAAAATCCCAAAGGCGAAGTATAGCTGACTAAGTCAGCTACTCAACATTAATCCAACACAATTAATCTATATATTATACAACTTTTTGACAATACAATTTGTAACAAGAGAACCCTTAATAAATAAAAATAAAATATAAACAAAAGAAAAGGAATGTAAGTATTTATAGAAATAATTATCTGATTAATTAAAAGACGAAAAGTCCAATCAGCACTTTATTTATCTATTAACACCGCTTTAATGTTCTTTCGAAATAGATTTAAATATGATAGGGCAAATAAGTGTTTATGCCGATTAAAAGTTTTTGCCGTATTATAGGTAAATTCCCGCTTGTAAAGGGCAGATCTGTGTTGAGGGATAGTTAGCCTATTCTCCCTAATATTTACGTTGTGGGTTTCACAGCTAATCTTTTAAATAGGCAGGGCTAGAAGACTTTGAGCTCTTGTATATTAACGAAGCGAATGGGTACTGAAATAAATTGTCTATGCTCACCAAAGCAACAAGTTAATTTTAGGGGACATGTAGTCATATTTCCTTCAGGCATACACAAACCTACAACAGTTGTTTTGTATTTTTTGAAGGCGTTGACGATCAAGGAGTGTTAAATATGGATAAAACAATACGAGACAATATGACAATATGACAATTAGCTCTGTTTTTACAAATCCCTGGCTTGTGTTTATACTTCTCTGCAAAATAACGGATTTTAGGTCTCTTGTCTGCTGTTTCCGGGGATACGTATCTATGTCCTTATGCTGACAGAACTCAACAATTTTATCTCCATTGTCTTACTGGCACACTACTTCACTATTTGTTTTACGGTCTACTCTGCCATTAAAATCTCCCAGTATTATTAGTTCCTTTGTTTTTCCAATTTTGGCAATTTCTTAGTTCTTTTTTCATAAAATTTAAAAATGTCATCTATTACATCTGCCAGAATACTTTCACAACTATAACCAGATCTAAAACCTGATTGTTTCGGAGGTAAAAATCGGAACTAAGAGATGGAAATCAGAATTATATTAATAGGGTTTCTTCAGAAAATAATTGTAAAAAGCTCCGGGTTTCAATATTTTGTCGAGTAACAATAGTTCTAAGCAAATTATTTATCTTGCTCCAACCAAGAGATTTTTTGTTAACTTTTTCTTTCAATTATCATTTTTTCATTTCTTGTTTCATTTAATCTGGCAAAAGTTTCTCAAGTACGTGACATTTTAAATAATATGAAAACGAAATTCAAACCCATCGTCGTTTAACGATCTTCGCGATATGAGTATAAAATTTAAATATTTAAAAGTTTTTTATATAATCAAATTTATACATACATTTCATTGATAATTTAATTATACCAAAAACTCAATGCCGTTTTCGAAAGAATTTTGGAACATTTGACGACATTTTGTATGCTTTTGATAAGAAGAGGAACATTATCCTTATTCGGTTAGACTACTCGAAGGCAATTGATAAGATGCATCATTCACTTCTCGTATCTAAATTAAAATATTATGATTTTAATAATGCAGTTTCCCTTCTTCTAAGTTTTTTTTTAGGAGACACGTTTTATTTTAGACAGTGCAATAATTTATCTGATCAGCTACGTATTACGTCTCGTATCATCTTAGGGCCCTTTTTTCTCGTTTAAACGTCGGATATTCTAATTTTTCTAAGAAACTTTTCACGGACTACTGTAATTCGGTTTACAAATTTTCTGGATTGCTCCACCATCCTGTTGGCTTCTTCAGAGCATTCTACTCTATACCTTCCTTTATATTGTTTGAGGGGGCGGAGTTAAAGGAAGGGCATGAACATTATCTCAGATGACTGATTTCCATATAAGTACCTGACTTCCGGTTAAGATTGTTTGGTTGCTTATAGATTTCTATAGATTCTCAAGTTTTTCGTTGGTAGAAAAATTGATTGTATGCAAGAATTTTAGTTTTACCAAAAAAGATTGATGTTCGGTTTCATGATTGTGTTCGGCAACTGCTGATGAGTTTATTTTTCTTAAGGCTCTTTCATGTCCTTTGAGCCTGGTTGATATTTTTTGTCCGGTCTTTCTGGGATAGTCTTTGCGGCATATGCACGGAATGCTGTAAACTCCTTGTATCTTTGGTATCTCTTTTGTCTTCGGCTTATCGAAGTTGTTGAGAGATTTTTGGTTTTGACGGTATATTTCTTAAGAACTTTCGATATTTGGGAGAGCTTTAAAACTATCTCAACCTGAGTCACTGAACCCAGAATTAAAATACCTTAGAGCTGCTCTTCTCCTCTATTCATATCCACATTAGAATTACTAATCGTTCCATCACAAAATACAATTCACTACAATCGTCCAAAGACAACGAGTTTGAAAACAACCCCAAATTTGGCACGGTTGTACTTCGTTGCATTAGAACATCACTGGCCACACACCAAAAGTTGTTATGAAATAAAACGTTGAGACCAGATTTAACGCTTATCTAAAAATCTTCAATCCATCAAAGACAAAATTCCGTTTAAGATGCCCGATCATTCTTTGCAAATGTGGCAAAGAATACATTGCCGAGACTGAACTAAAAATATCAACAGGCTCAAAAAAGATGAAAGAGCCTTCAGACTACAACAAATAAGGTCATTAGAAGTTGCTCAACAAAATGATGCAACGGACATAAAATTTTATTCGATAAAACTATAAACAAGCAAACAATTAAGTTGTACTGAAGTGGCTTTTACTTGATGGAAATTCATTTAAAATAGTTAAATAAGAACAAACGTTGTTCAGATTTTCACATAAATATATTTAAATGACAGCTGCTTCGGCAACACCGTGCCTTTATCAAATGCGAATATCAAACAGTACCGATGTTTATATAACACAAATAGGGAATTAGATAATTTAGGCGTCGAGTGTGAATTGGCTATCGCCAATTACAATCCTAACCCAAACAAACACATTTTAGCTAATTTAATTAAATCACAAGTTTCAACTAGCAAAAAACATCAAGATCTTTCCCAAATGCCCTTAATTAAAACAATCAAAATTAAAAGTTCCCAGAACGATATAGTATTTACTCGAGCTGCTAAAGGAAAGATAGTCATAGCTATTAATTCTTCAGAATACATTTCTAAAACCCATCAATTTCTTAAACCAGAACTATACCAGCATATTCAACACGACCCTACCGAAACATACCAGAGAAAAATCAAAGAATTGCTTAAAGATTCCTCACTTTTTAATAAGACGGATAAATATTAACTAAAAATAATGAATCCGCAACCCCCAAAATTATACTCTTTAATTAAATTACATAAACAGAATATGCCAATCAGGTCAGTTGTGTCTTTTGTAACAGCACCATCTGTCAAACTGTCCACAAGATTAATAAATATTTTAGAAAATTACACAGACTTCAAACCTAAATTTACAATAAAAAACTCTTTTGAATTAGTCAACAAGGTCAAAGATATTAATATCCCTCCTAATGCATTATTAGTTTCATTCTTTGTTCAAAATCTATTTCCTAGTATTCCACCTATTGATCTAATAAACATAATAGACAGCATGCTCATCCAAAAACAAATTAGCGCAATCGTTAAACAAGATTTATTGGATAGTATAATAATATGTTTAGACCGAAATTACTTTTAATTTAATGGTCAGTTTTATATTTCTAAAGAAGGACTAATTATGGGAAGCCCACTTAGTCCTCTACTTGCGATAACTAAAGCACAAAACAAATGAGATTTTTCAATATACCATAACACTTGACACACAGACACTATAATACATGAGAGTTCACACAAAATGGCTGCCTTTTATTATTTTATTCATAGGCTGATAACTATCCCTCTTTCTGCAAATAAACTTTGAAAAAAAATTAAATATTATAAAACAAGTAGCATTCAACAATGGATATGAATCGTCACTGGTAGATAAAATCTTAACTAAGAAACAATTTCAAAAAACTTTGAATTCTATATATCCCCTATTACTGAATCTCAAGGTTTTAAAACATTAACGTACATAGGAGAAACTAGTAATAAAGTTTGAGATCATCTCTCGAAATGTGGCCTCAAAATTGCTTTTAAAACTAATAACACCCTAGGAAAATTTGCTAAAAACAATAAATCTAAATCTAATAGATCCCAGAATTCTGGAGTCTATAGATTAAATTGCGGATCATGTTCTAAGATTTGTATTGGACAAATAGGTAGATCTCTCAAAAAACGCATCAACGAACATCGACGAACATTTAAAAACAATAGTTCAGATTCTAATTACGCTATACATTTAAATTTAGAAAAACACAATTTTGACGACAATTTCGATATTTTACACACTGTATCAAAAAGTATAAAATTAAATTTACTAGAAGCATTGGAGATTAATAAAATGAGAGGTTCGAATGTATTACTTAATGATCAACTGGATTTGAATGGACCCCCCTTGTTAAATCTTAATTTAATACCTCACATGAAGTAATTAATACCTGTTTCGTATTTATAAACATCGGTACTGTTTGATATTCACATTTGATAAAGGCACGGTGTTGCCGAAACAGCTGTCATTTAAATATGTTTATGTGAAAATCTGAACAACGTTTGTTCTTATTTAACTATTTCAAACAATTAAGGTTAAGATTATTTGGTTGTTTAAAAATTATTCATAACCAATGATTTTTGGGTCGAATAGTGGTTTGGATTAGACCTGTATGCGTAGGATCTCTATATATTAAATGACAAAATGTTAATTTTTATTAATAAAAATATCAAAGAATGGGAGTTTCCAATTCAATGAAGCATTTCCATAATTTTGGTTTTGGATGGACGGTGTCGGAGGACTTTTTTCTAAAAAACTAAAACAAATAAAAAAACTAAGACAAATAAACTCATCAGCAGTTGCCGAACACATTCATGAAATTTTATTCGATAAAACTAAAATTCTTGAATGTAATCAATTTTTCTACCAACGAAAAATCCGAGAATCTATAGAAATCTATAAGCCACCAAACAATCTTAACCGCGACTCAGGTGCTTACTTTTCACCAATATGGAAGTCAGTCATCCGAGTAGCTATAATAGCTGTAACAAACAAAACCGTACGCTGTTTGTGAAATTGCAAGGATTATTGAACAGGGGGGACAACTTAAAGTTTGTATCGTAAAGTTCAGATAAATTGCAAAAGTCTACTATTTCCAATACACATTCATTTGTTAATTTTAGTCATTCTGATCCTAGTAGTCAGATGAATTAGTAAGCTAACAGCGTCCCACATCCTTTGTTCTATTTGGTTCACATTTTCGACGCACTTACTCGGTTTTTCACAACAATCTTTCTTCCAAATCTATCAAATCGTCTACCAAAGAAAAATCTGAAAATCCATAGAAATCTAAAAACCATCAAACAATTTTAACCGCGACTCAGGTGTCTACCTTTCACGAATATAGGAATCAGTCGCCGAGACAATGTACAGACAATATACACGGTGTCCAAATAGTGCGTCAAAATAAGATATCTCTTTTATTATTTATTCTATAAAAAATGTTAAATGCAAAAATGATCGATACAAACATATGGAGTAAAAGACACAATATGTGGAAAACCAAAGTTGCATTTTTTAATTAGAACAACCTGTAGGAAATGGCATTAATAAATATACTCCCTATTAAACTTAATCACCCAATGTAGGGGTTGTTATGGTTTGTACCTAGAGTTTTCTTTCAAAAATCACAATTATTATTATTAGTGTTCTGCGGATATCTGCAGAACTAATCGTAATTTTCTAGATTTTGGAACGATTTTAGATTAAGCACTAATATTTTTGGAAGCTTTCAATTGTGGGACACCCCTCGTATCTTGGTTATTTTGTAGCTTATTAAAAAAGGGTTTGGTAACGCTTTTATCCCGTATGGTCAGTTTTTTTTTCTCTCTTCAGTTATTTTCGAGAAATAAACCAAATAATTTTTTTTGTCAAGAACATCTAAAAAATATATAGTAGTTTTTAGTATTAAGCCTAATATGTATGACAGTTTATTTATAAAAAAACACTCCATTTAATTTAAAACCTAACAATTTTGCTAATTTTTATTTCATTTAAAAGAAAAACTAGTCATTGTTTATTATAGAATTTAAACGACAAACAATGAATTCATTAGTTATATTTTTTATTATCGCTGAAATATTACTTAAATGGGATAATGAGAAATTATATTTCGATATCTCATTACTAACCTAAAAGCAAAGAAAATTTTATTTTCATATAATTTAAAAAAGACGCAATTTCTCTTTTAAGATTCAATAATAAAATGTCATTAATGTCATAATTTTCAATTAAAAAAGAGGGGAAAACGTGTAGTGTACAGAGTGATCATAACTGGAATCTTTTAACAGTAAAAGCTTAATTTCGGCTACTAAAATTACGCGTGACAGAACACAAAATTCAATGAACACACAAAACACAAAATGCTTTATATTTCTGTCTTTTTCTATCCCAGATACCAACAAATCTATAGTGCTGAAAAGGGCTCGACGTTATGATTGCCATACAAAATAAGAAAATTGTACTCATTTATGAGAAAACGTTGCCTTAAAAATTTTTTTATCCGAATCCAAAATTTTCATAAATAAAAAAGTTATTGACAAGTTTCCCATGTTGTTTAACCATTAAATATATCTCAAAAAAATCGAGCCCTTGACATGGAAGTCGATTTTGCTCTCTCTAGTTCAGAAATAGATTTTCCGTACATGGTTTTATACGGGACATGCTGTATAATGTCGGAGTCGAGTCAAGCAACTCAAATTCTATATTTTTTTAGAAAGAAAATGAGTATCGATTCGAATCCATAAATGGGGAATGGCTAAACACCTGTAAATTAGATCGAGAGGCCATTTTTCCGGAAAGGTACAGAAAACCGGGCAAAAAATGCAGCACGGAATTCAGCGAGCCTTACACAATCGGAATCATCGAAGACATAAAGGACGGAAGGGTAGTTAACATCACAATACGGATGTTTTACCGGCCCGAAGATTTGGTTGATGGAAAATATGGCGACCCCCATTTACTCTACTGGACGAACAGATTTTACACCATAAGTAAGACGTAAAAGTTATTTTTCTACTCCCATCTGTAAAATACTTAATTACACACCGATCTAGCGTACGGGAAGCGTCACTTTACCAGATCAGTTTCGTTTCCCACGAATCCAAGCCACTTCGGACATTTCAGGAATTTTACCGCATGGGTTTGGGAGCAATCGGATGTTTTCTGAGATATTTTCCGCACTTTGAATTTTGACGTTTGTCATTTCTGACGGTTATGTCAGTGAATGTATTCTTGTTATTTTGCGAAAATGTACCCAAAAACTAACGGTCGAAGAAAAAGTATAGTATGCAACAAGTTCGGTAAAATTTTTAAGTCACTCCTTCATTAAACACTCGCTTCGCTGCGCTCCGCTCGTGTCAAACTCGTGAGTCAAATGCCGTTTACCGCACTTGTTACATAATATACTATTACAATCACACGTTGACAGTAACTTGTTAATAAATTCACCCACTTCACTTAACTTAAGAAAACATACAGTTTTTTTTAATATCAACTAAAACATTTTTATTACTAATAATGACAAGAATAATTGCCTTCCTAAGTGTAGGACGTCAGAAAAAAAGGATGACAACTATAAGATGAAACAAAACATATTCTAAGTAAAACACGTATGTGGTATTTTTGAAGGTGAACGCGTGAATGTTTTCCTGTGGTTTGACGTTTTGGAATTACATAGTGGCTATGTCGTTCCTTTGTGTTTTGAAGGCGTTTGAAATTGGTGGACTGTATTTTCGTTGGTTCAAAAACACTAACGTTATCACTACATAAAAAACTTTATTCCTTTTACTGCCGATTAGATAGCAATTTAGATAGCAATACTAACAAGACTCGACAAAACAAAACATGGTCTCTATTCGTTCACCGCCGACATCCTTCTCCCTCCCCCTCGCGGCCGGCGCAGGGAAATCATCGAATATGTTGGGTTGCACAAAACTAAACAGAAGGTTTTGTATCATTTTAGGATGTTGTACCTTATCAAAATCCTTTTCATAGTCTATAAAACACATACACTTTGGATCTTTGGACTAAATGCTAACGAGAGCATTTCTTGTTCCAAGAAGTCTGAGAAGCTTCTTCACACTTTTGGTATATCCTGTTGTAAATAACCGTTAGGCGTTTGGCATTAGCTTTTTTTGGTAGCGCCACAAAAGTGGACTAGTACTGTAGCATTCTTTCCGACACATATGGTGTTGAACAAATCAGTGAGCACCCTGCCGAGTCTATCCTTTGCTAGTTTGAGAATATCAACTTAGATTTAGTCAAGGAATGCAGCTTTACTGTTCTCTGACTGACGTATGACTTGTACGATTTCCGCTATTAAGATATTTGGACCAATTGAAGTTTTTTCTTTGTATTTGATACTAAGTTGGTATTGTCTCTGATCTCTGGTTAAAATGTCATTTGGAGATTTTCTATTCGTTCCCAGTGTTTTTTTTTGTGTAGATTGGTAGTACCCTTCCTTTGCGATTTTACGCTTATTTGGAAATTATGGATGGCTCTGTATCGATCGCGATTATGAATTTTATATTCTCTGCTTCATCGATAAGGTCAGAATATCGTCCGTTAAAAATACCTGGTTCTTTTTTTTGTATTGGGCATTGTGTCGGACAGATCCAGTAATTTTAAATTTGAACCAACATTCATTATCATCCATGTCCATCATCGAATATAGGCCTCCTATTCTATGCTGTCTGCATTCAATTTTTTCTTATTCTCTTAAGATCGGCGGTCTATCTCGTAGATCTGCTTATACATTTTTTATCTATTCGAGATCTTCACTCTTTGTCCATCTGTAGTCCTGTAATCTCGCAATAAATACCTCCTATTTCCATTTTGCTCTTGTGATGTATTCTGTTATATCTTCCACTTTTGTTCTATGACAAATTTCTTCGTTTATAATCTTCTTCTGAGATTGAATTCCAGCATTGATCTATTAATTTTTCTTCAACGTTTGATTATTTAGGCTTTTGTGAGTGTTAGCTACTGTTAGCCAATGAAAATATTTCTCTAGTGAGCCATGGCCTAAGTACATTTGTACCACTTGTATTTGTTGTTCATATTGTTGTTCGGTTTGGACAATACTTACAAAATTGAGAAGAACATGGTCTACATTCTGCTTCTGTCTCTCCCTTCTGGTCGTCGCAGGGAACTCACCGAATATGTTGGGTTGTATACCACACAAAACTAAACACATATTTGTCATCATTTTGGTCGTCAGATAGTTTATATATAACCACGTCTCTTATATGTAAGAAATTTTCCGCTATTAAGACTTCATCTGCAACGCAGAGATGACTCAAACCCTCTTCAGGGCTTTCAAAATAACAGGTAATTCAACTTTATCGAAAGCTTTATGAAAATGTTGCCTGGGCTGGTGGAATTCTTGTTTAATATAGTTGAGTTTATAGATATTTCGTCTTCTGCTGCATATTTTTGGGAGCTTGTTTCAATTTTTCAATTCTGATTTCCTCTTCTACATTATCCTGAGCCTTATATTGTGCTTAGTATAACTTTTCGATTGTATTTTTTTTTCTGTCCGATCTCTCCTGTATCGCAAATTCTCTTCTAGTCACTGTCATGCTCCTATTTCTTTCCATTGCTTGTAAGGTTTTCTCTTTCTTGTGATGGCTTTTGATATTTCTTAGTTTAGCTCCTTTATTTTTTGCTGGTTTGTACTCTCTATTCTTCTAAGTGCTCTTCATTTTTCCAATTTTTATTTTATTTGCGGACTGTTTTTTTTTCGTTTTTGGGCACAATTTATTCTGTGCATATGTCATCCTGTCTTCTAGTCCGTTTAGATCGGAGGTTGTCGTAATTTTCTGTGATGCGTTCTGTATGTGCTTAAATTCGAGTCGGTTTAGTGACTATTTTTTTTCTTTTTGATCATTTTGTGTCCTTAAATTTGCGTTTTAATTTCTATAGTGGCTCTGATTTGATAGTGACTTGTTGCAGTAATCTGACATCTTTAAATATGTGTTTTGTGTCCAATATGAAATAATCTCAATCATTTTTTTGCTACATCATCATGGTTTTCCATATCCATCATCTTTGTGTTTTCTTGTAGAAGGAGCTGTTTACTTGAAACAGGTTACTTTCTAGTAAATAGGATAACAATGTTATATATTACGAATCCTTTTGTGAAACAGTGTCACCATTAATAATAAATAAATAAAGATTTCATAATATTTGACGAAATTTATTTTAAGTAATTTTAAGTATTTGTAAGTGTATATTGTATGTAAGTGTACATTTTAAAGGAATCCCTTTATGAAATAGTGTCACCGGTATACATAACTAAATAAATAAATAAATAAATCATAGGATTCAAGGAAACTTATTTTTAGTACTCCTAAGTAATTTTAAGTATCAATAATTATTTTCTAATTGAATCTCTTTGTGAAATCGTTTTACCTTTAATAATAATGCTAATATTTGACAAAAAGTTGCTTTAAGCACTTTTACGTACTTGTAAGTATCTCTTTTTTCTAAATGAGTACTTTAGTGAAATAGTGTCACTGTTAATAATAAATAAACATTAAATAATATTTGACGAAATTTGCTTTAAATAAGTATTTTCCATTTGTGAAATAGTTTCAGCTTTTAGCATAAATAAGTAAATAAATATGCATTTGCTAATATTTCACCAATCTTACTTTAAGTACTTGTAAGCATCTCTAATTATTTTCAAAATGAATCCATAGATAATAAATAAACATTTTATATTTGACGAATTTTATTATAGAGGGGTGGAGCCAATGGAAGGATGTGGCAAAAGGAAAGTGCTTTGTCGCAAAAAAAACACTCCTTCCAAACTGCGATGAATGGATTAAAGAAGGTCCGTACAGGTTTTATTTTGAAAAATTTTATGATCACAAGAAAAATATAGTGTTAGAGTTGCCCATTGAGGATAAGAAACCAGGTAAATTTTTAACCCTCCCCCATATAGGTTTTTATAAAATATTATACACTGTGTCCAATATAAGGATGTCTATCGTGGGGATATTGGAAACAAAATAAATAAATAAGTTCAGATTTTCACGAAATTATATATTTTCACATGAAAATTGTTTCGACACCGTGTCTTTATCAAATGTAATATTTACAAACTACCTTCTACTATATATACCGAAAAATGACCATAAAACCTTAATTAATGTTGTTGTGGGAATTTAAGTTCAATAAAATAAATCTAATTGACTAACCGACAGGTTTAATCTTCTATTGTGGTGTATAATTGCTAGTAGGGTCTGCAATCTTCGCTATAGCAATGAGCATTTGTCGTGAATAGATTTAATAATGACATGTAGCGTATCACTCCAGTGAGTAATCTGAATCTTAAACGTAGAATTGTCTAAACTTATCTGAGTTCTCTAAGTTCTCTGTAATTTGCGCATTTCATTGACATTGCGCACATATGATTGGTTTTCTAGCGCCCTTTTATTGTAGTTTGCACTCAAGCGATGATCCATTTCCTTGACGGATTTCAGAAGGAAGTCGTGTTGGATCACTTCGTTGACAACATGGGCTTAAGAATGGTCTTATATAGCAATACCGTATTATCCAAGGATAGTTTGGATTTTGGGCGAAAGAGTCAATGTATATTTCTTATTTTAAGTCCTGTTCACGTTTATTAAATATATGATTTATCCATTTTTCTTCACAGGAGAACATGTTCTTCTGCGTAGTGTGAATGTTACATGAGTAAACTTAGTCTCGTTATATTTAATATGCCAAGTTTTTAACAAGTTTTACCGTAGTATTATGTTGAGACTTTTAAAATATATCTTCTCAAGGTCTGGGGTTTTTTATCAAATCCTGGTTCTTTTTTTATATTAATTTCTTTTATTATTGTTTGTTTAACTTGTTTCACAATAAATTTCTTATGAGGCTGTTCCATGTGAAAAGGCACGTCTTCTTCACATGATAATTCTGAGAGAAATGGTTTACGTACGTATTGTAGGTGTTTAGAGAAAACATGTGTTTTTTCTTTCTCGTTTTTAGGATACTTAGTGTCATTTTTAATTGGTGGATTGCCAGAGTAAACTATTTGTTGTCTCAGTTGGAGTTAGGTATTCCTCAATTCCTTGGTTTTGTTCTTGAATTAAGTATTTTAGCTAATTGGTTGCATTGTTAAGTTTTTTCTTCTTTTCTCCAGTTCTGTATCATTTTTAACTTTTACTTTACTCCTGTCCTGTTTTCTGTTCTGTCTTTGAATGTAGATTTATTGAAATGATGCTGTCTAATTTTTCTCCTAATAGTGTTTAATCGGTCCTATTGTTGTGCCTTATACCAGGTTGGTTAGTTTGACTAGTTTTCTTGCTTTTTAAGTTGTCAGTCTTGTCCCCTCCCGTACGACAACAAATTTATTGCCTACGGTGTTGAAGAATTTCTGGAAGTCTTCCTTTTTGTTGTTGTGCTTAGGTGGGCAGCAAACTTCGAAATAGTTATTGGTTGGTTAGTTATTGGATAGTTACTCTGGTGACTTGCAAATAGTATCTGGCGCATTTTTGCCGTAGCATTTGATAGTATAATTAAAGCAGTTCCTCTGCGTGCTCTATTGCCTGGGTGTTTTCTATGGTACAATTTATGTTTATGAAATATGTGAAATCATCAGAATGTCGATGTTTTATTCAAATAAATAGGTTTTTACCTCTCTAACATGTTGCTGAAGGTCATTGTCATTCCAGATTGCATTTGCATACCCTCAAGCATAGTCATATTGTAGGCGAGCTGATTTGTGATTTGTACTTTGAGCTTGGGCTTGTTTCAAGCTTCTTTTTTCTCGTAAGACAGGATATAGCTTTTGTTGTAGTTGCTTGTGTACTAAGCATACTCTATAGTTAGCCTGGTGATCTCCATTGCAGTTGAAGTAGTTGAAGTTTTTCGACAATTCATCTTAGTATGACTATAATCCTAACAGCTAGTGCATTGTGAGACTATATTTTTGGAATTAGATGGTTCATATTTTATTAGACGAGTTTTTCTAGTTTATATACTAATTTTTTCATTCAGGACAATGTTAATATAAGACATGCTGATTTGAGATTGAGATCCTGTGGTATGGTTGTATAGCTCAGTTATAGGGGTAATGAGGTGTCGTGGTATGCCCGCTTCTTTTAATATTCACGATAAGTGGTGCCGTTTGATCTTGCAGAACGCCTTCCAATAGTCCATAAAGCAAATTTACAATCCACCCTGCTCCTCTAGCACTTCCGTTTGTAAGAAGGTTCTCAGCCTATCGTTGATAATTTGTAACATTACGTTGCTGGCATGCGTGATAAGAGACACAGTACTGAAATTGTAATCTGCATCAAGTTCTTAGAAGAAGGTTTTTAAATGTTAGGGATCAAAAACATGTATTTTTATTGTTTCGTGGCTGCTAGTTTTTACTGCATACCTATACTTATATTTGCAATTGTTTTAAACAACTCGCTGATGTGTCACTTTATACAAGGCGGTGGTTTAGGTACGCCTTTTGTGTTACTTTGCTGATCTTTTTTTTTCTCTCAACTGTTAAAACCGTATTTGGTTTCCAGAAGGTTCCATAGTGAATAGTCGTTTATTTTTGTTCATTTTCCAGAATTTAGTGGTTAGGGACTTCTCACCCAATTTTTGTTTTCAACAAAATTCAATTCTGCACACTGCTTTCCAATAATTGGTTAGTTAGTTTATCTTTGTTCATGGTTGTTGATAAATAGGGCACTGGGGTGCCACTGGATAGTAGTCGGTTGAATACACATTTTGATGGATTCCTGCACTATAGAGAGAATTGTTGAGGAAACGTTCTACATTTTCCCCGTTGGTAATGAAGAAATTGAAAAGAAATTTGCGAATTGCCTAACAAAAAATCCACGGGTATTGCTTTCGATCCACTCTATATCTCATGTTTATAAATGATTTGCCGTTGCATGTGTCTACTGGTTAGGCGTTCTTATTTGCTGATGATACATCTATCATTGTATAGGCATTGTCGAGGTCGATGGAGAATTTAAAGATTATTGCTTTAGAATTAGGTTGATGTTGAATAAGTCCAATAATAAGTATCTATTTTTATAGGCCTTTCAGCAATACATTAGCAACAAGTTT
Source organism: Cylas formicarius (assembly GCF_029955315.1). NCBI lineage: Eukaryota > Metazoa > Arthropoda > Insecta > Coleoptera > Brentidae > Cylas > Cylas formicarius. Next base: position 20,327,971 of record NW_026844365.1, read on the forward strand.
TATTACCCGAAAATACTGGGAAGTTTTTGGGAGTCATTCTAAATAGCAATTTAAGCTGGGTTGATCACGTTGAGACAGTTGGTAAGAAAGTAAACAGCTGTTATTATGCTCTTTTAAATCTCAAACATACTGATGATGAACGTGGCTATGTTCTCTCTCTTAGCCACCTTCGTATTTCTTATGTTTTTCAATATCCGCATAATAGACATCCTTACCTTGGAAAAACTGTATATTATCTTATAGTGACAATATTCAATTAACAGAGTTGACGAATATGTTGTCATTCATTTGTAGGTGGAGAATCCAAAGATACTCAAAATGAAGAAATTCTGGTATGGCCGAAATTAAATCGTAAATTGAGATCCATGGATATATACGCCGGCTGTGGAGGGCTCTCCAACGGATTGGAAAAGTCGGGTTTAGTTGTTACAAAATGGGCCGTAAGTGAAATAATTGGAAATTTATGTCTAAAGCATTTTGGATGTAAATTAGAAAAGGTTCCTCCTTGATTTTCTCTAAAAGTATAAAAACAAATAAAAATCGCTGAAACGCGTCAATTTTGTTTGCAAATTGCTTGAGCTTTAATTAGATACCAATTTAAGTGCAGTGACTCTTTTTGGAGGTCTTTGTTAGACTTTTACGACTAAGTTAAAATTTTTGAAGTATTGTTTCAAGAGCTAAAATGGAGCAAACGAAAATCAATTTTTTCCATAATTTCAAAATATTTTAAAATTTTGGAAGCATTTTTTTCTTCTGTTTTATTTTCGATCAACCACTGCCCAAGTGCCGTTACTTTCTCTTCATAATTTATTGCTTGCATTCCATTTATCTTCAAACTTTCTATTACTTCATGATAAGTAACCAGTACGTCATCATTTTACTTTTGTGGAACTTTCACTCGTCCACCACTTTGATCCCGGCCCCCTCCGTAGCCACATATTCTTGCGATTCATCTGCATCTTCAAAGATTTCATCACTGTCATCATTTTCACTAGAAGCTTATCGGATATTTTCCGCAATGATTTCCTGACATTTTCAATTGTTACAGTAAAAAACAAAGATCTCCCATAAAAATGTAATTTTTACATCTCTATTCGAACTTTTTTAAAAGTCCCAGTGCTTTTGCGTGTGGTGTACCTCTGGTTAAATTTAACGGTTAATTAATAATGAAATAATTAAGTACCTATATAAAAATTTCATTATTGTTATTTTTTTACTTTTAACTTCAAACCAGTTTGTGATAACACTTTTAAATCAAGATTCCATTTTATACCTCGCAATTCATGAATTTTTCTGTTATTAGCTATTAAATTGTGACTTTGATAACTTTTTTAAAATTTGCGATGAGCATCTTCTTCAAAAAGACGAAAAAGACCGTGGATGACAGTAGATATTCTCGACATAATGGAAGAAAGAACACAAGCGGAGATTAGAAATGACAATCCAAAATACGTCACAAAATAAAAAAGCTAAAAACGCAGTTACGCGACACACCCCACTTCAATTAAAAATTGAGGGAAAAGGAAGTTTACAATAATAACTATAAAATAATTACTGGTCTCCAGTCTCCAATACATGAGAAACATACATAGGGTGATTCAGATGGAGGGCCTATTAGACGTATTTTAATATTCGGAATTTTGTTATGATTATATATAAAAATATTTTGATGCCTACAGGGTGCGCCATGTAAGCGTGGTCAATATCATGTTTGTTATTTTATGAACCACCCTGTATGTTTTTGCATTTATTATTTTGAATTAAATTCTGAACAATTTTTATTTGAGAACAATTTGAATGAATCTAAATAAATGGAAATCTTGCAAACGTAGGTATCGGAGATCTAGATAATTTACCATTAAATTTGGCTATACGAATTTAGTATCAAAAATTGTATTCAATTTTTCACAGGTATGTATGTAATTTTTTTTAATGATGTTGCATATCAATTATTCTAGCATCTACACTAATTACAGGGGGTTCAAATTTTGTCAAAAAGTAAGTGGTCAAGGATGGCTATAGACAGGTCCATGGTCAAAGTTATTCTTTTATAAATGTTACTTCTAAATTGTTTACCGATATTGATCACATTCATTTCAAACAAAGTACTGCGTCCGACATTTTTTACAGAAAATATCAAATATCTCACTAATTGTTCGTTCCGTTACCCAATCAGATTTTTATTTAGGATCCAAAAATGCAATAACATATAGCGTGTAACTCTTAGAATTACAAACCACGACTACACGACACAACCTGTATATTTCAAATTAAGAATATTTACGAAACTTCTAGAAATAGTTTAGTATATTAAATAGTATTACAGTAGCCTGTGAAAGTTTCTTTGAAAAACACAATTTCTTGTTGACATACGTCACCCTGTATAGAAAATCTATTTAATGACAACCTGATTCTGAACACAACATAAGTGAATAAAGCGTAACCGGCCCCTCAACATTTCTATCAAAGGTGGACCGAACATTACCTAAATAGTGGAATGGTACAACAGTAAACATTCAAGTTTTCAACAACTTCTATGGCGGAGGCATCCCCCTCGACTGCCGCAGACATTGATCTGAGGCATAAACATTGGTTTATTGCCATTCCAGAGTTTTCCTCAAAATTATGTATTTATCGATGAATATATTGAAAATGCGAGGAGACTAGCGCAGTTTCGTTTCAAGATTCGAATTAGTATTAGACAGTCAGCTACTAATGCAAAAATGTTACTACCAAAGGTGTCATTATCTGTTTTGTAGATTATCAAATAGCTTTTCATAACGACAGTCGCGACCAAGTTCTATGGAACATCGACATTAGCAAACTCCTTACTGAAATCAGACAGCGTAGCTTCGGATCAAGAATGGCCGCAGAAGATAAAATTGTTACAGGTGTATCCTCTCTCTGATCTTACTGAACACGTATTCTAAATAGCGTTGGAAAACGTAAACCAAGGAGTAAAGGTAAACGGTAAATCAATCAACAACTTACGGTATGCAGAGAACAACGCGACAATGGCTGAGAGCATAGTTACAAATAGCAGCAACACGCAATTAATGATTGTTGGCAGACAACATTATGTTCAAGGGAACCTTCTTTTGGATTGTAAATTTACCGAAAAGGTAGATATTTTCAAATGCCTTGCACCATCTAAAGCAACTGTGACAAGAACAAGTGCTAAGTTCAGCAAATATCTGATACAGAGAGAAGTGATTTTCTATCTATGAATTCGAGTTATAAAGGCATATACATGACCGATCCTGCTATTTAGTACAGAAACAAGGTAAATGAAAGCAAAATCTTTATATAGATGAAGATGTTCTGCGAAGGTTGGAACTGAGAAAGAACTGTGGAATTTGGTGAAAAAATGTGATCAGGGTTCGGCACAAGAAAATCTTAGTCAAATCAATCTATTTTATATTTGGATTCAGTTTATATTAAAGGGATACGGAAACCTAAAAATTGTTATGTATGGCTAATATATCTAACAGTTTCTCATTGCTTGGAAGAATTGGGTGGGGTTTTTAACGTTCCGCGGCGTGCTTCGCATTCTGTTCTTCTTCTTTCTGAGATACATAAATAATTACAATGTGCACCATCATTGTTCTGCCTTTTAAAAAGCGCTCCAAACGAAACAACAGCCAAACAATACCTGATTAATGTTTATTTAACAAACGAATTCAGACTGGGTTTGAGTGAAACCCCTACATGCAGGAATATGAGAGGCGTGAAGTCAAACTTGGCCTATGTATATGTTTCATCTAAATCGGAGCGCTTGATCCAGGGGAACCACAATGTTTCGGCATACTAAGCCAAAATCTAAGACAAATCTATCTAAAGTATCCAACTGATATTGGCACAGCATGATGGAACATAGAATTAGAAGGCCTAGCCAGCAAGGTTTACAACAACGGAAGACAATGTTATTAACATCTTATATGGAAAATCATCTGGGATTCTCCTGCTGCGGTTGTTGATGAATCTATCGTACTGACCTGTCGCAAATTGTCCTGTTGGCTTCTTCAAAGCTTAACTAAAACTGGTTTTCATTCTACTTTGTGCCTGCTGTTTAAAAGGGACAGAGCCAAAGGAGGGACTTGAACATTGCCTTGGATGACTGATTCCCAAATTGACGAAAGGTAAAGACTTGCCGCGCATTAAAGATTTTTTGGTTGTTTTTTAATTAGATAATTTGGGTCTCATAGTGATGTGCATTAGATCTCTATTCGTAGGTTTTCTGTATACTAAACGACCAAATGTGATTTTCTAGAATGGTAGTTTCCAATTCAATAGTCAACGTAGCGTCCGTATTTTTGGCGTTGGATAGAAGGTGTCGGACGGAGTTCTTTTCTAAAACTGCGATAAATAGATTTGCGTGGTGGTGATAATCGTGATACTTTTCAATTAATATGAGAAGATATGATTCCCGATTCTAAGATTTTTAATGTATCTGAAATAATATTGAGAGTTTCAGGATTAGGAACTCCGCATTGAAACTGACCAAAATATCGATCTAATGGATAATTGTTGAATGAAGTACGAAAATATAAGTTTTCCTTTTAAACAGTTTTAATATAGAAGTTAGATATATTTTACTGGAGAATATGTTGGAGAACCAATGATGTGAATATTTGGGAGTTTTTTGAAACGAGACATTTTAGAGTAGTTGGGGATCACAGATTTTTACACGAATTCTATTATTCTATTCTTCCTAATAGCAGATTTGAAGTTCATTCTACATATAACGTAGGATCTTTTTAAAGGATCCGTCTGTAAGAATGTCTTTGAAAATGTGTTAATTGTGCCAGTCGAATGTTTTCGCGCCTATCCTTTAGCAGTTCTGCCACATCTTTTACAAAAATCTGACTATAAGGTGTAATCTCTACACCTCTGTATCATAGTGTTACGGAAAGAGAAGGTATTATATCATGTTTTTGTAATATTTAAACTTGTATTACTTTTAGATCGAGAAAGACAAATCAGCATCGAAATCTTTCCGATTGAACAACCCTACCGCCACTGTGATAAAAGGGGATTGCAATAAAATACTTTCGAATTTGTTGTTAAAATTGGACACTGTCGGCATGCCGGAGAAAGGAGAAGTGGACATAATCGTTGGAGGACCTCCGTGTCAAGGATACTCCAAAATGAACAGGCATAATCAAAAAGCGCCGGCAAAGAAAAACAATTCGCAGGTTCTTAACTTCCTGGGATTTGTGGACTATTACAGGTAGATACACTATCTGCGTGTGCATTTTATTAACCCATTCTCAGATACTTTTTCTAAGAAGTCAAGTCAATGACATAATATTTACAAACTATAAAAAACCTTACACAAATACAGTGTTCTTCTACGACACACCCACATCTCGAATAACTTATATGTAAGGCCGCTTTCACACACGCCGCTAAAGACGATGCCGGTACCAGCACCGCCGCCGGTTCCAATACAATTAAATTGATTCTTTCACCCGAATTCCGAACCGTCAAATTTGCCTGTTCGGCAGCAGAAGCGGGTCGGTCAAATGCGCTACTGCGTAGGTCAGTGGTTTCAAATTATAGATTCGACACAGTTGAGTATACTTTAAAAAAATATGAGGAAAAAATTCTGTAATCCGTTATTCCTTTAATTGAACTTATTGAAAGTAAAATATGTTTGTCGGACAAAACAGCCGATACATTTAAACATAACGTTGAAAAAGGAAAAACTTATAGGGAAGTGTATGCCTTTTTAGAGAAGAATAAAAAAGATCATCCAAAATATTTAAGATAAGTGTTTATTATTGTGGTAATACTCCAAAAAAATAGAGTGTTATATTTTATTCATATGCCATGGTACTGTTCCCTCGGTCGTAAAGTAGTTGTCCCTCAACGCAGCAGCAGTCCTCGTAGGTTGATTACATTTAGGTATTTTTTTTTACTTACATACATTTCTAATCTTTGTGCATTCAAAGGTCTGTAAAGGTTGCCCCAGAAGCCAGACACATAGAACAAAATAGGAAATATTTATGGTGTGAGTTACGATTTTCTATTAATAATTTTCTAAAAATTGTTTTGTGTTTGTGAACATTCTTGTTGAAAATGTTCAATAATCACAGGTTAAAAAAAATGAATTAGAAGAAGATGCAGTTACTGATAAAATACAAGTGCAATCCCATGCCAGACAAGTGCATTCCCATGACAATGACACAGCAAGAGGCAAAGAAACACAGAAGTCCCCTAAAAGAGGTCTTACAACCCCTAGAACATCCACCAGACGAGGAAGAAGCATTTTTTATATCTATTATCCCTATGGTACGAATGAGTGTGTTGTAATTATAACAAAATATCAACACACGAAAACTTGGTCAACCATCAACATTTATTATATGCGATCCTAGACCAAGTTCCTCATCATCTTCTCGTTCTTTGACATCTTTTTCACACCACTCCTTCTTACATAATGGTACTAAGAGTGTTAATAGCCCGCATTCAACTTTATATCAATATAATCAACAAAACAATTAACAACACTTCATTCGACTATAATCGAGACTATGTATGAGTTTATGTACTAATAAACGTGAAATAACAAATATTTTTATTTACTTACTTATTGTTAATGCAATAATTTCATGGTCTTATTAGAGTATTTTGATGCTTTATACTGTCATTGAGTGTTTCCATTAAAGAGTCGAAAGTAGATAGATATGCTCCTACGAAAATGATTGGTTACTTTCTCAAAAAGGGTGTAAAAACTGCATTCTAAGTATCTGACAGTAAACAAGGGATGTAACCAAAAATATTTTTGGAGTTTTCTCTTGTGACATTTACTTCTTAGGTACAACTCAAAAATATATATTTTGTTGAAAACGCACGTTTTTCTTTTAGGACGTAAATATATCTACTAAAATTATTTTGTGTGAACGGAACGTCTGAAATATGTACCGGAGCCAGTATCAGCATCGGCTTTAGCGGTGTATGTGAAAGCGGCCTAAGGGTCCAGCTCTCGACTCCATATAGCAGTGTCGAGAGTACGTAACATTTTATGAGCCCAGGTTTTAGATTAATATTATGGCTACAAACAAGATTTTTCAACACGATCCATGTCGCTTAAGGCCTAGTCCTAGATCAGTTTCTTTTTCAACTCACTGAAGCTTCTTTAAGAACATGTTTGGAGTGAAGGTTAAAAACGATTGAGGACAAGATGCATCCTGATCTTATGCCATGATAAATTTCTACTGCTCTCAATATATTACCTTCAGTCTTCATATTTGATGCCAGTAGAAATTTTTATTGATCTTGTCTCTATCGTCTAGATCAAGAATCAGAATCATTTTATTATGTCCCACTTTATCAAACGCTTTTTAAAAGTCAATAAAGTACAACTATTGATGTCAAAATGTGAATTGAGAAGAGCTCTTCTTCTGCCCGAAAGCCCAACTGCACTTTCCCTCACAACCTCTTCTATTTTGCTGTTATTTGCATACATCTTTTATTGTATACATATTTTATTTGTCCGAGTCGCTTATATTAAAGGTACTATCTGCATCTACAAGATTGGTGGTGGTAGATGAAGGTGCCATAAAGTTGTAGAAAAAGGTTCTTTGAAAAAGATTCAAGCTTTAAGCATCTGCCATTTTTGCATATTCGATTAATTGGAATCCTCTAAGTTGAGTGAGTCCAGATAAGGTTACTCAATGACAAAAAAATATATAATGGGTAGTTAACAGCACAGACATTACGAACAAAATTAAACTTATGGTGCCGTGCCGTTAATTGACCAATCGCCCATACGTTTTGAAGCAGTAGGGTACATTATATGGCTCATTGCTCATATTGCTCATCTTATACAGAGTAGCTAGAACTGACCACTTCACCTTCAAATCCAGTTTTTGATATATGCGGTTCTGGATGATCATTAGGAGCAGGTTAAGGATATGAAATATTAAACTAATAGTGCCGTGCTCGATGCATTCTCTGACATTCCTCATTCACCAGGAAATTTAAGATCTCACCATTCCTTAGGCGTAATTTGTGACTTGTGAATTTGATTATAGAGTTTCACTAACCAGCCTAAGTATTATGTGTCTATTATTTTCAGTAGGTTAATAGGTAGTAAGTCCAGCATATCCTGTCCATTTATTTGACACTTTTGTGCAGATTGAACAAGTCGTATCGGTGTTGAACGCCTCCGATTTCTTTGCATTTTTCTGTGAACTATATTTCCTTGCCCTCTCTTATATTTGTTCTGTTTCATTTACTTGTTCATAAACTGTCTTCGTTTCTTCATTGCTTTAATGATTTCCATTGTTCATCGACGTTTTCGTTGTTTGCGTTTATGATGTCAAGGTATATTTTGTGGGAGGTTTTGGTGCACTTCTGATTCACTGAGATTCCTCATTTGTATTCTAAGGTTTCTTTGATATCGCTTAATATGTTTGTACCTATTCATTACCCTGCATGTGTTTTGAATGATTTTAGGCCTGATTATTTTATCTTCGAAAACGTGGAAAATTTTGTAAAATTCGAAGATAGCCTGCACCTGAAACTGACGATAAAATGCGCTTTGAGGATCGGTTACCAAATAGCATTCGGTATTCTTGACGCCGGAAACTATGGACTGCCTCAGAAACGGCGAAGATTTTTCATTGTTGGTGCAGCGCCATTCTTAAAACTACCAAATTTACCGGAACCTACGCACTGCTTTATTAATAAATCGCGTTTGAACTTCAAAGTTGACAACAAAGTGTATGACACTGGTAAGTAACTTTGTCCTCCTCATCTGCCACTCCGGTTAGGAAGTAGGGTAGTATCATTGCTATTTTAATTGTGGCATCTGCAACCGTGCATAGGTTAGGTGACGAGACATTACACCAAGCAGGTTAATGACGCAGGATATTCTTCTTTTTCCGAAAGATCTTTTTTTTTGGTCACGTCTTCTGTAAATGATATCCTCAACATCCTGCGGTTACCCCATATCTTAAATTCTTCTAGTTTCTATTCGCCATACATGTTGAGGATCCCAACTACATCCGACTTGTCAGGTCCAGACTCAGATCGACATTACAGAGCAGCTTCTTAATCGCTGCAAAGGATGCACAGTTGTTCGGTGGACTGCCGTTAACTCGTATTTTGATAAATATTTCCTCTTCTCTTACCTGAGGTGCCAAACGCTATTAATATTCCCATTTATATCCTCATCTTCACTATAATCTTCGCCACCAAAAGATTATGATTTGAGTCTACATCTGCTATAAGGTATGTGGTGGCACTTTTCACCGTTCTCCCAGTCCGAAATTCACAAATGTTTGTAGAGTTTCGTCCAGTATAACTGCAAGTCCATGGGGATATTACTTGTCAGGTGGGCTTTTGCAACTGCTTTTTATTTGGGCTGTAAATCGCACGTAATACTTGACTCTCTCAGTCTGCTAATCTGTTTTATTCAGCTGAGTTTAGTGTCCATATGTAATTAGGAGTTCTATGATTGTTTCGTACAGTCTCACTTCAGCTTTGGTTTCTTTTATATTGCTCATCTGTCCAGCTTATGTACTTAGTTTCCTTTTCATTGGTGGTTATAGCAATCTTTCTACAATTTCTTTGTACTTTGTACTTCAGTTGTTAATCCTTAAGATATTATGTGTTCTTCTTAGCGTTAGTTTTTTTTTATTCGAACAATATATGCAAATCAGAACGTGGCTTTTGTGGCTTTTTTAATAATATTTTATAGGTCACGTTCAGAAGTGCTATGCCTCTATAATTCTGACACCTTTCTTATATACCTTTCTTATTTACAGGGCATAGTATCGCTTCCATTCACTCTTTTGTTCTATTTCCTCCACATTTTTCTTGTCACACACATATCACATAGGCGTAGGCGATTTCTGTTCTTCTTAATATGGGTTGCAAATATTATAAAATATTTAGAACCCATATCAGACGTGCTTCCTTTTCCTATGTTGCTATGTTATCCGCAGGAGTGCGGTTGACATTGATATCCGCGAGTTATTCCAAATAAGCCAGTCCGAGATTCCCTATGGACACCACGAAAACCCCGACGCACCTGTGTTGCTCAAACATAAAAAGACGCAGCTTTTGAGAGACCGGATAATCTCATTTGGGAATAGAAACTCAAATAGTAGTATTTTCACCATTAGTGACGATCGGTAACAATAATAGCAAATTGCTTTCTATTTCGGTCCCTTCTCAACAAGGTATGTGAGTCCAGTCCTCAGTCTTCTCTCGATTATATGCTGATATAATTTGTGCTTGCTCTGCCTCATTATTTTTTAATATTATGGCGAGGAGTCATCGCTCCTTATTCATTCGATGTAGAACAAGTTCATTCTAGACACGATCACTCCTTCGTAAAAAAGTGTGGTAAGCACGTATTACTTGATAAAATTATGTGGTGCAAAATCTGATTTCTGTGGTCAAGACTTTTGTTATTGATGTTCCATATATTTTAAGGTGAAAGGAGCGTCTTGGGAGTATAGACCCTTCCTTTCAAGAATTGTCAGCAATTCCATGTTGCTGCTGCAGTGAAATGACTTTGTGTAGTGAATAAAACTGAGATGTCCCTCCTTTAGATGGTCCCTTCTGTACTTCTGCCGCGACAGGGCTTCTTTTGTCTCATTTAACCACTGTGTGGTGAAGTGTTACTTCTTGAAATTGGTTTCAGTTGGTTATTTTATTATGGTCTTCCGATCCAGGCGTGTGAGAGATATTCGGTTGCTGTATCGATCCTTGTTGATGTTATAAAAAAAGACCCATTTATTTATTATTACTTATTTTATTTATATTGTCTGATTTAGGTGAAACTGCAACCGGTGCAAGGGGATCCCTTCCGTACAGAAATGTGACAGTAAGGGACGCTATAGCCGATCTGCCTGTTTTAGACGACAATGCGAAAAGCAAAGACAAGAAACACCAAATACCAATTGAAGGTATCCGAAATCATTACATTACATTACTCTAGGATTATTCGATATGTGTGTGGGTGGATTGTATGTAAAATTTGTAAAGGCCTCGTTGTAGAGGACAAGGCAAAGCGGTATGAAATGGAATACGATAACCGCCAACCGTTGTCGCATTACGTTAGATTACTCAGGCAACACGTTAAAAGAGACGACGTCGTGACTTGTCACCAGTTCACGCCATTATCCAGCATCATGAGGAAACGAATTGAACTCATCCCTGAGAATGGTAACTGGATGGATTTACCGAATATAACCGTAACTTTGAAAAATAACGTCAAGACCGACATCTTAAACTATAGTTTCAGGTAAGTTAAGTTCAACATTTATGTGATTTTTTTGTCAGCGTTGTTTCCAGTGATAAAGGATCGATTTGTTCTTTACTAAATAAAAATTGAACCGTGGCGTTTGGGGTTGGGAGGGAGGTAATGTTATCCATTTATTGATGAAATTTTACGCCACTAACTATAAGATACTGTCCTGAGATAAATAGAACGAATTAAACTACTGTTTTTTCATATCTTGAATTTTTCTCATATCGTGCCTCGATTGCGAGTTAAAGAGTAACAGTAAACATTATTTACAGAAACATTTTTAACAGTCAAATAATATGTGACAACAACTGAATTAAAAATAGGCAAAAAAAACAAAAACCATTAAAAGTGACCACCTTCTGCTCAGATATAATAATCTAATATTTTCCTCATGAATTGGCGAACTCTGTCAGGAATACCAAGATCGTCTCTAATTGACTTGGACCTAGCAATAATTCGATTTCTTGGGTCTTCTACATTTTCCACAGGAGTAAACCAAGTGCTTTCGGTGGCCCCACAGCAAAAAATCCAGGGGGTTTAAATCTGGGGGTCGTGCTGGCCATAAGTAACGTCCACTTCGTGCATAAAGCACATTGTATTTGTTATTGCAAAGCACGTGTTCCAAAAAGTTGTTCCACATTCATCCGATCTTCCTGGTAAAAACCAATTAGGCCGTCATACACAATTCCAATCCAAACATTCAACGATGTTGAAGGTGATCTTCAAATATTGCATCTGGATTTTCATCACACCATAAATGGTTATTATGAAATTTTTTTTATCGCATTGCTTCATCTGTAAACAAAATCAGCATCTGTAGTTGATGGATTTGAACTATTTGGTGCAAAAGGCATTGACCCTTGAGAATTTGCCAAACAAATCAATTATTTACATTTAAAACCTTAGCAATTTTTCTAATAGGTCTTCTTCAATCATGTTCAGGACAACCTCTTCAAGCTCTGCTGTTGTTGTTCTTGGTTTTTTTGCCGTTTCATGAAGCCTTCAATAAATGTTTTGAAAATTTTTTGAGAGCACTACGACTAGGAAACCTTTCAGTATATAACCACCTGGCTAGCTTTTAAAGCCTTGCCATCAACAAGTCTATAAATATGTCGGTCACCTCGATATTCGTATTACTAAACGTCAATATTAGACAGATAAGTACAAAACTACATCATACCTGCAGGTGTCCAGTTAAAGCCTTTCTTAATTAAACTTAATTAAACGGAAACTACTTCGTACCTGCAGATATTAACTTGAAATCGAACTTTCTGATTCGAAAAATACTTTTTTCTAATTGATTACGGTCAGATTGCAATAAAAATCAGCTTTTTCGGTAGCCATTGTAACCAAAACATCAACGGTGAACCACATATCAATTACTTTCTGGCGCAAACACTACTTTTTTTTAGTTGATTTCAATTGTACCCAAAACTATATCAAACTTACAAATAGAATAAAACCTCTCTTTCTGAATCCAAAACTAACTTTTCCTTGTCAAGTTCGATCAGATAAAATTTGAGTAAACCCGAAGCAATTTGTAACATCACTGTCTTCTTCACGTTTTCTAGAAGATTTGAATTAAATTTTAGCCAAACTCGATTTTTCCGGCCCTCATTGTAACCAAAACACTAACGGTACATCAGATATTCTAGTTGATTTCGCTTATAACAAAAACTTGATCATATCTGTAGATATATTAAAACCTCTATTTAGCGGCTCAAAAGTTATATTTTGTTGTCGATTTCGATCAGATGTCAGTCAAAATCAGCTTTTGCACCACTTATTTACCCAAAAACTACATCATACCTGTGACATCAATGTAAAGCCTTACTTTGTGGTTCGAACAGGAGCATTTTCTAGTCGATTTTTATCAGACGAAAGTCAAAATCGGCTTTTCCGCCACTTATTGTAACAAAAGTTTTAACAGACCAGCAGATATCAACTTCAACTTTCATTTTTAGGGAGAACAGAAAGTTTTGCTTGTAACAAAAACTTCCATTTCTGTGTTCAATCTTAGATTTTTCTTGTCGGCTTCGATCAGATTTCATCCAAAATCAGTTTTCCACCACATATCATCATACCTGTAGATATCAACGTAAAGCCTTACCTTGTGGTTGGAACGGGAAAATTTTTCAAGTCTATTTCAATCAACATTCCATCAGACATCAACTTGAAATATTAACTTCTAATTCAAACACTACTTCTTTCTAGTTAATTTCTGCCAAATTCCAGTGAAAATCGGTTTACGAACCACCTATTTCAATCACCCAACGTGCACCCCAATTTCTGAGTCGAGCAGCAGCTTCGCGATGATAATTCTGTTATTACAAGGGGTATAAAGAAGACTAGTAGCTGCTAGTAACTGGTAAAGTTCCAACTACAAAATTATATTTTGTTGATATCTGCTATTTGTTGTTGTTTGCGTTGTTATGAGTGCCGAAGAAGCAGAAAGTGAAGTTTTAAGATGATATCTGCTGGTTTAATGTAGTTTTAGCTACAACAACTGCTAGGAAAATTAATTTTGGCGATCGATATCTACAACAAAAAATTACAAAAATTAATTTATGTTGAAAAAAGGACATTTTCCATGTAAACATGATTGAGGAATAATTTTTTTTTGCAAAACAGACATATAGCAGTCAACAAGTAAGAGCTAAATTAAGACAAATTTTAAGAAAACCCCAAGTACCCAGTCCCGTGAAGAAGTCGACAATTTATACACAAGAAAAAAAAATCTACAAATAAAATTGTGACTCCCTGTATCTCGAAATTTTAGATCATATTTTTTAATAGAACAAATGATATTTAAAGTACCGCTACATTCTGTCAGATAAAACCATTGAATAGCATCTCCGATTTTACTGGAATTAATCTATGTTTTTCTATTTTTGTATTCTAAGTCGGAAATGTTTTCGGCAAAACCGGAAGTGACATCAATTTTCTTGCTTTCAATTTTTATATGTATTTCTCCATTTTTGTATTCTAAGGAAAAAAATAATTATCACATGTTTATCTTTTTTCGATAGCTCTAATAATTTACGAGAAAATGTTCAAAAATTTTAACATTTCATTTTTTCCAGTCAATCTGAATAACAAGAAATATATTTGAAACAAAATATTGACAGAGACTACTTTTTATACATAACCATGTGATAAATATAAGAAAACCTTCGCTTTTACTGGAAGTACACGTTGAACTTCGTAAAGCCACATAAATCCGAAAAAAAGAATAGAACTTTAGAAAATAATAATGATCGCCGTTTAAAAAATTAAAAAAACATTTCCGACATGGATTTACCCATAGAATATAAAACTCGGAAAACATACAGGATAATTCCAATAAAACCGGAAATGGTATTCAATTGTTTTATATGTACAAATGTAACCATCCCTTATTTATAGAACATCTCTAAATTTGAAATTTATTCATAATTCAAATTCATAATAGTAATTTCGTTGACACATACTATATTATTATAATTTGACAGATATATTATTGAAACATAATTTTTTTGTTACTTAAAAATTTGCTATTATTTAAAAATTTCTTTGCTTTTCAAAAACCCACTACCGCGAGGTTTAGAGGTTTTCTCAGAGCCCATCGCAGTTCAATTATTCAATTGTGCGAAAATTGTGACTGCAGAAATAAATATTAGCATTGATTTATTATTAGCGGTGATTTAATATAATAAGTATTTACTTTAATAATTCCTCATGCATGTTTACGTGGGAAATGTCGTATTTTTTCCGTGTTCGAACTTTTTGAAGGAGCCGGTATCATGTGTCGAGTTTGAAGAAATGTTAATAAATCAATTAATCTTCAGTTATTGAATTAAATATGACCAGCAAATAATGAATTTAATTTAAAGGATTGTTCAAGCAACAAGAAATCTTCAAGAAACGACTATAGATTTGACCATCAAGTTTTTTATTAAAGACAATATTTAAAAAAACAGTGCTAGAAAGGAAGATAAAGGAAGATAAAGCGATCACAAAATTCAATTCTAATGTTGCTTAGTTGATGTTGGGAAACCCTGTCATATTCTAAGCCTTTGTTAGCGTTTGCTAACATTTCGTCACTGGTTAACATTGAAATTTGACATTTTTATAAATAACACTATTCAAGTGGTCAAAGGATTTGGCACCTTGGGCCAATAATATTCCCGTTAAAAGTTTTTCCCAAATTCTCCCTAACCACAAGGGAATTGTGGGCGGGACAACCATGCAACTGGTACCAGATCTCCTGATCTTCGCAAACTACTTCTAGTACGGGTTCAATTTGATTTTTTGATAAGTCCAAGTAGGTTTGTGAGGTTATATTCTATAAAAAATGGTCCAATAATTTGAAGTCTCCAAATTCCCACCATAACATTTATTTTTTGAAAATATTGGATTTTAGTGTTTGCTTCAATAAGGTCAGTTTTAAACATTGTTGTTGATTTGAGTGTGAACCTTCATCAACGAAACAAATATGTTTTTAAAAATCAGTATTTGGTTTTTGCATCATTTCATAATCACACTTAATAATGGTTACTTCTTCTTCAATTGAATAACGCATGTTAGCTTTAATTAAATCGCGTTTATTAAAGGATAATAATTATAACTATAAATATTGTTACTATCATGAATTTTCGTGTGGTCATTGCCAAAAATCTATTTTTTGTACTGCCGTCTGTAAAATACCTAATTACCCACCGATCTAGCGTGCGGGAAGCGTCAGTTTACCATGTCAGATTCGTTTCCCACGAATTCGAACCACTTCGGACATTTCCGAGATTTTACCGCACGGATTTGGGAGCAATCGGATGTTTTCGGAAATATTTCCCACACTTTGAATTTTGACGTTTGTCAATTCTGACGGTCATGTCAGTGAATGTATTCGTGTTGTTTTGCGAAAATGTACCCAAAAACTAACGGTCGTAGAAAAAGTATAGTATGCAACACGTTCGATAAACTTTTTAACTCACTTGTTGCATAATATACTATTACTGGCGAATTATTAGCTAGACTATAAAAATTGCCAGATTTTGCCATCATATTTAATTTAATAACTGAAGATTGGCTTATTCACATTTCTTCAAACTCGACACATGAGTTATTCATACCGGCCTCTCAAAAAGCTATATTACAACTGTTTATATATTCCCTGTCAGTTAGTACTACCCGTGCAATAATGCCTGCTTATTAAATAAATAAATTTTGAAAAGGACTTTGAGTTTTCAACATTATGATTTATTAAATCATTAAAAAGTTGAATGCTCTTATAAGTAAAACTTTTTTCGGTATTAAAAATTTTAATTTATTTCTGAAATCCCTGTTATCCATATTAGAGTTCAGCCTGAAATTATTTTTAAGACTGTGTAAAGTAAAAAAAGAGCTTTGTGCTAAATCATGTACAAAACAATCCAAATAATAAATAAATACTTTACTTTTACTTTAAGTTTTATGTGTTATATCCTCCGATTTTCTTAGTTTAAAAATCAGATGACAGCAAACTTTTAAATGCGAAATTGCTCCGACTGTTGTATAATTAAAATGAGACAGTACTAATGCTTCACACAATTTTTATTTTGGTAGATGGAAGATTAATAGATGTTAATTTGTCTTTCATTTTCGTTACGACTTGATTGCGAACCCATATTACTCGTATCCGCAGAAATTAGAAGAAATTTACAAGAATGGAAGTTGATAATCCACCAAATCTCTAAGTTAACGATATTGAATGTTATAGTGAAACTTTACTGGTTTATTAACGAAGTTAAATTCTTCATATATATATATATATATATATATATATATATATATATATATATATATATATATATATATATAGATATATAGAGATATATATATATATATATATATATATATATATATATATATATATATATATATATATATATATATATATATATATATATATATATATATATATATATATATATATATATATATATATATATATATATATATATATATATATATATATATATATATATATATATATATATATATATATATATATATATATATATATATATATATATATATATATATATATATATATATATATATATATATATATATATATATATATATATATATATATATATATATATATATATATATATATATATATATATATATATATATATATATATATATATATAGATACTTGTTAAGTTGGGACTTCCGCTACGTGAAGCGGGCGGCCTAACATCCACTATTTTCGGGGAGTATATTATAAAACTTTCGATGTATATATGATGAGGGGGGCTTAAATTTATGGTTTCGCATAAGAGGGGTAATTATTTTTCTTTTCAAAATTATTGGACATCAGACACTCTTTCTCACTTCTGCCATATACGACTCCGCGATGATGCCAAGTTTCTCATATATACAAGAAGTGACAAGGTATGTTTTACTGTTAGACTGTATATTAAGGAAGTCACAATGAGTAAAGAGGTTCAGCTGTATATAGAATTCGCTCGATATTGCAAACGTGGTTCAAACAAAAACTGAATCCGTTGCACGTCTGCACGTCACGAATGGCTCCGGGTGAGTTTAAATTTAATTTGCTGGCGGTCGCTTTGTGACGTGCCGCGGATTTAGTTTTGGAGGAGCTACATATTTTTTAAAAAGATGTCAACTTTTGCTAAGATTTTATGAGAATACGACAAAACAGTAATAATTCTGACTGAGTTTGCAATGAATTTTAGAAATCAAATAGTCACAAACTTTTTTAATATTTTTTGAGTATTATTTTGGTTTATTTAAATTTTTATTATCTAAAACTAAATAAAAAGGATGAATATAATTACAAACTCTCTTTTTTATTGGTCGAGGTATTAGTTACACACACGAAGAAACGCTTGCCCTGAAAACTCATTTTTATTTTATCGTTTACCTCGGTGTAACATGAAAACTATTTGGAATCTGTTACTTTTTCAAAGACCCCAATCGGATGGACCGTTTTTTTTTTAATTACCAGAATGTAAGCTATGTCGTCAATATCAAGGCCACCAGCGAAGCAGCTAGAAAGGGTCAGATTTGCGAGGACGGTCAGGCAATAAACAACTTAGCGGTTCCGCAGAGCGCTTAGGATCGTTTTTGCTTGTAGACCCTCTTTCGTAGCGAATATGATA
Source organism: Cylas formicarius (assembly GCF_029955315.1). Classification (NCBI taxonomy): domain Eukaryota; kingdom Metazoa; phylum Arthropoda; class Insecta; order Coleoptera; family Brentidae; genus Cylas; species Cylas formicarius. The sequence goes on from NW_026844365.1 coordinate 20,346,388, forward strand.
CACGTATTTTTCTCATAGTTGAATTTTTTGATTAATTACTTGTTACATAGGGATGGTACCGTGTTATTATATTTGACATTAGTAATTATTTGTATTATATTTTATTGGCAACACTTCATATTCAACTAATAATACATAAGTGTACATAGAAGCTAGAATAAAAACTAAAATTATATCTATGATAACACCTAAAATGAAGTAGAAGTAAAAAGTTAATCTTAAAAAAAAATCCTTTTTCCCATTCCAATCCAATATTAGCGCATATCTTCGGCAAAAATAATAGGTTTTTGATTTATAAAGAAAATTGTCATTACGTTTTTTACTCTTCATTCAGTCTGAGTTTGTTTCAGTGTCCGATAAATTAGAGATGTTTAGTGTTAGTCAGGGATCATTTTTGTCTTGCTTATTGCTACATATTGATTTCACACATTTACAGGAACCAATACATTTCATAAATTTTCTTTTTCAGGAACATAATGGTTCGTTACGCCTGAAATGTTTTGCCTAAATTAAAAAATCTTATTTAACAGAAAATTGAAAGTCTCTGCCTTTCTTTACATCGACAGGTGTTTAGAACTGAGGTATCCTCTTGTAATATTGCTTCGGTTATCAGTACATGTGAAATTTTCCAACTCATCGTCAATTGTCTAGAGACAGTTACGTAATCGCTTTCTAAATAAATTTGAATTTCTTCTTGAGCGACGCTTATCCGTGTAAGATATTGCGTGATCACAAACGTGCACTGTTTCAATATATAAATATTTTTTTCCATTTGAACTCGCAAAGATGATCGCTTGACAAATATTAAGTATTTCCGTTTCTTTGCTGGCATTACATGTTTCGCTGGAGACAAGAAGACTAGTTAAAAAATATAAATTATTTGCTTTTTCTAATCCTTAATTTTTAAATTCTGCATTCTGTATGCCAATTATTTCCATTTTAATATTTTGGCAAATCTTCGTCATTCCTGGCGGACCAAAGGATAAATAGTTGGACGTTTCCGTTTTAGTGTGATGCACTACTGCTTCAATGGCTTGCTCCTTTATGTTAAGTTCCAGGGTTTATTAAATAAAGCAAACAACTCCGACTCTTTTAATCAACTCCACTAAAAATTTTGCAAACTCTGTCCACAATCTTGAAAAACTTCATAAAGCATCAAATTCAGTCACATGTAGAAAAAAGTCTTGTGGGCTTTCAGTCGTCCTGTGACAAGTAAATTGCTGTGAGTGTTTAAAGCAAACTAACTTTAACAGAGTTGAGCGATTACAGAACTATTGCCCAAGACTAACATAAGGTATCCGAACATCTTACACGATATTTGCACTCTGCGACCTTATTTTTCATAACTATAAAAACCATATTCCAAAGTATTTGCAGCAAAGACTGCATTTTAGCATAGATGTATATACGTCAAACTGTCGTTTTCGGGCTATATTATAACACTATTCCGAACTATTCAAAAGATCCTCCTCTTATATAATTGTAAACATAGTTCATAAAATTCCGGCTAAAATACTATAATGAAAACATTAATTTACCTTTGAACAAAATTATTTCATTCTTTAATAAAAGAGCAGTAATATATTTAATTAAACTCTAGCATAAATTAAGAACTGAAAATGAACCAATACAAATAAACAATGCCTGAAAATAATCTTTATTAGCATTTACCTATTTAATTGATCTCGCGAATTCTACGACATTTCAGGCTTCTTACTCTTTATTTTATGTTTTCCTATTAATTCATTTATTTCCTTGACGTTAATGTGCCTAAGCATCTTTTGTGTATAAATAAACTTGTCAAGGCGAACAAGCGGAAGAAAATTTGGAAAATTATATTTGTTTATTTTCTATAATAAAAGTCTTTTATTATTATTAAAGACAGAAAAATAGTTAAGTGACAAGGTGTGCCTTATAGTGAGATTATATATTCGGCAAGTCACGAGGACCAAAGAGCTTTTGGTATATATAAATTTCGCTGAATATATGAAACATGTTAAAAAAAAATTAAATCCGTTGCATGTCATGAATGGCTTCGGGTGCGTTTAAACGTAATTTTATTGTAGCCGCATCGTCACTTTCAAGGGGCCCACTTTTTGATGATCTGCATATTTTTTAAAAAGATGTAAACTTTTGCTTCATGAAAAAACTACATAACAGTAATAATTATTACTGCACTGAAGTGCACTGAATGTGTTGTAGCCAAAAAGTAACAAATCTTTTATAACATATGGTATTGTTTCGGATATATTTAATTTTTTCATAACGAAAAAGAACTTACTTATATTAAATAGCAGCCGCTAGTAAGCTAAATAAAAAGTTTGAATATCTTCAAAATACTTTTTTTTAAAGAGGCATAAACTTCTATAAATTGATGTCAAGATAAAAATTTTATAGAGACATTTTACAAATTTTAGAATCTTAATTCAAACTTCCTTTTAAATAATGCGATCAAAAATATTGATATTAATTTGATTGCGTCAACGTAAACAAAACGCAAACAAACATTTCAAACTGAAATTGTTTTTATATATATTTTTGCCTCTTATAATTAATTCGTAGGCTAAGGGGTATTTGCTGTTTAAGAAATTTTAAAGGCCTAACAATCCAGACACATTTTTAAAAAATTATTTTATAATAGTTCCACCCCTAAAAAATTCATTTGAACCCTCTGTATATTATTAAATACCTTACAAAAATTACGAGAACTACAAAAACTTCATTAAAATGGCTAGATTACATTTGTGTTTTTGATGTAACTTTAATCAAAAACTCTGGAGTTCTACAGGCTGGCCTGAGTGATTATTTTCCTATTTTAAAAACATAAATGTGTAGCAATTTTACAGTGTCCCTAAGAATACAAAACAAACTGGTCGTACAAAAATCGTATGATGCAGGGGCTGGTGGGAGTGAATTTTATAATAAAAATGACAAAAAAATATTATTATGTTGTTATCTACAACATACAGAAATTAAACTGACAAAAGCGCTTTTCAATATTTTTATTATGAATCTTTTTTTTTTCATTTTAAAAACACACCGCATAATGCTTTTATATCTTTAACGAATACACGCTTGCCCTGATAACTCATTTTTATGTTATCGTTTACCTCGCTGTAACTTGAAAACTATTTGGTTTATCAAAAAAATGCTTTTTATAAATCATATGCACTCAAGATCAACGAATCAGCTACTTTTTCAAAAACTATAATCGGATGGATCGTTTATTTTTAATAATCTGACCCTTCATCGCTGCGTCGCTGGCTTCCGTGATATTCACGACATGGTTTCACATTTTGCTAATTAAAAACAAAAACTATCCATCAGATTGGGGTTTTTAAAAAAATAACGGATTCGTTGACCTTCAATGCATATCGTTTATAGGAAACACTTTTTTGATAAACCAAATAGTTTTCAAGTTACAGCGAGGTAGACGATAACATAAAAATGAGATTTCAGAGCAAGCTTTTATTCATAAGATACTCCCATATAAAAGCATTATGCGGTGTTTTTAAAATGAAAAAATAAAGTATTTCTAATAGAAGTATTGAAAAGCGGTTTTGTCAATTTAAGAGCAGTATGGTGTAGATAACAAAAAAATAATAATTTCTCGACAATTTTTAGAAAATTCACCCCCACCACCCCCTGCACCACACGATTTTTATACGACCAATCTACGATATTTCAGGCTTCTTACTTTTTATTTTGTGTTTTCCTTTTAATTCATTTATTTTATTGAAGTTAATGTGCCTAAGCAGCTTTTGTGTATAAATAAACTTGTCAAGGCGAACAAGCGGAAGAAAATTTTTCAAAATTATATTTGTTTATTTTGTATAATAAAAGTCCTTTATTATTATTAAAGACAGAAATATAATTTAACTGCCAATATTCAAATTGTGTTTATCATATCTTCATCATATCTTTTTGAACATTTTCTTGTTCTTATCCAAAACCAGAGAAGGCATTAATTTAGTACTCCATTCATTTTTAAGGGAAGTCACAAAATTTCGTTCGTTACCCGCAAATACGCCGCAAACACGGTCGAAATGAATCCTTTTCAGTATATTGTGCGCCTAAAATAACGGCCTTGAAATACGCAAAAAATGCTACGTTGCCATTTTACTACCTCGTAGGAAGCCATAAAGTACTACAACTAAACATACTGTGAAGTCCTAACGTATGGTTTACCGCGGAGAGTCAAAGGGAAGTCAATACATGCGACAGACATACCAGGATTACATTGCGAATTGCGATGCGAGCGCCAACGATCTACGCCTGAACTAAAATTGATAATCTACGGATAAATGGTCGACCTTGGGACTTCATTAGAAAATTTTGCAGGAACGTTGCTAAGGCCCTCAAGGTCATACTGGCAAAGTTTTACATAGGAAACGTTGTGACTTCCGAAATCGGAAGTCTCCACGTTGTAGATGAAGTCACATCGTTAATTGAGTATGTATTTTGGAAGTTGTAGAGTACATTTATCAATATATATATATATATATATATATATATATATATATATATATATATATATATATATATATATATATATATATATATATATATATATATATATATATATATATATATATATATATATATATATATATATATATATATATATGTATATATATATATATATGATATATATATATATATGATGACACTATATTCCGGGATATCATCCGTTCGCTCGTTGAACTCCGACTGGAATCCTGCAGTGTTCGAAGTGTTTTTGGAGCGCGAGCATTGAAGATGCCAAGTGAGATTTTGGCGAAACGTCTGCAGGATTCCAGTCGGATGCAAGATTTGCAGGATTCCAGTCGGAGTTCAACGAGCGAACGGATGATATCCCGGAATATAGTGTCATCACATTTTTCCATCCGTGAATCAATACGTGAGAATATATATATATATATATATATATATATATATATATATATATATATATATATATATATATATATATATATATATATATATATATATATATATATATATATATATATATATATATATATATATATATATATATATATATATATATATATATATATATATATATATATATATATATATATATATATATATGACTGGAATCCTGCATTGATACTTGTTAAGTTGGGACTTCCGCTACGTGAAGCGTGCGGCCTAACATCCACTATTTTCGGGACGTATATTATAAAACTTTCGATGTATATATGATGAGGGGGGCTTAAATTTATGGTTTTGCATAAGAGGGGTAATTATTTTTCTTTTCAAAATTATTGGACATCAGACATTCTTTCTCACTTCTGCCATATACGACTCCGCGATGATGCCAAGTTTCTAATATATACAAGAAGTGATAAGGTATGTTTTACTGTTAGACTGTATATTAAGGAAGTCACAATGAGTAAAGAGGTTCAGCTGTATATAGAATTCGCTCGATATTGCAAACGTGGTTCAAACAAAAACTGAATCCGTTGCACGTCTGCACGTCACGAATGGCTCCGGGTGCGTTTAAATTTAATTTGCTGGCGGTCGCTTTGTGACGTGCCGCGGATTTAGTTTTGGAGGAGCTACATATTTTTTAAAAAGATTAAGTAGAAGTAAAAAGTTAATCTTAAAAAAAAATCCTTCTTCCCATTCCAATCCAATATTAGCGTATATCTTCAGCAAAAATAATAGGTTTTTGATTTATAAAGAAAATTGTCATTACGTTTTTTACTCTTCATTCAGTCTGAATTTGTTCCAGTGTCCGATAAATTAGAGATATTTAGTGTTAGTCAGGGATCATTTTTGTCTCGCTTATTGCTACATATTGATTTCACACATTTACAGGAACCAATACATTTCATAAATTTTCTTTTACAGGAACATAATGGTTCGGTACGCCTGAAATGTTTTTCCTAAATTAAAAAATCTTATTTAACAGAAAATTGAATGTCTCTGCCTTTTTTTACATCGACAGGTGTTTAGAACCGAGGTATCCTCTTGTAATATTGTATAATAAATTTTCCAACTCGTCGTCAATTGTCTAGAGACAGTTACGTAATCGCTTTCTAAATAAATTTGAAGTTTTTTATATATATAAAAATTTTTTTCCGTTTGAACTAGCAAAGATGATCGCTTGAAAAATATTAAGTATTTCCGTTTCTTTGCTGGCATTACATGTTTCGCTGGAGACAAGAAGACTAGTTAAAAAATATACATTATTTGCTTTTTGTAATCCTTAATTTTTAAATTCTGCATTCTGTATGCCAACTATTTCCATTTTAATATTTTGGCAAATGTTCGTCATTCCTGGAGGACCAAAGGATAAATAGTTGGACGTTTCCGTTTTAGTGTGATGCACTACTGCTTCAATGGCTTGCTCCTTTATGTTAAGTTCCAGGGTTTATTAAATAAAGCAAACAACTCAGACTCTTTTAATCAACTCCACTAAACATTTTGCAAACTCTGTCCACAATCTTGAAACCCTTCATAAAGCATCAAAATCAAATCAAAATCAAAATATTAAGTATTTCCGTTTCTTTCCTGGCATTACATGTTTCGCTGGAGCCAAGAAGACTTGTTAAAAAATATAAATTATTTGGAATATGCGTTTTGTAATCCTTAATTTTCAAATTTTTAAATTTAAATTATGCCTTTTATTTCCGTTTTAATATTTTGGCAAATCAAAAAATATTGAAAAGCGGTTTTGTCAATTTAAGAGCAGTATGGCGTAGATAACAAAAAATAATAATTTCTTGACAATTTTTAGAAAATTCACCCCCACCACCCTCTGCACCGCACGATTTTTATACGACCAATTGATGATGCATTCTTAGTGTACAAGAAATGATAAAAAGTGATTATTACATTTTAGCAAGAAAGTGCAAACAAAAATCCAGAACTGCCGAACTATTGACTAAGACTAACATAAGGTATCCCAACATCTTACACGATATTTACAGTCTGCGACCTGTCATAATTATAAAAAACCATATTCCAAAGTATTTCCAGCAAAGACTGCATTTTAGCATAGATGTGTATACGTCAAACCGTCGTTTTCGGGCTATATTATAACACTATTTTGAACTATTCAAAAATAATTCATAAATTTCCGGCTAAAATACTACAATCAAAAAATCAATTTATTTTTAAAAAAATTATTTAATTAAATAAAAAGAGCAGTAATATATTTAAACTCTAGTATAAATTGCGAACTGAAAATGAACCAATACAAATAAACAATGTCTGAAAATAACCTTTATCAGCATTTAATTGATCTCGCGAAATCTACGATATTTCAGACTTCTTACTTTTTATTTTATGTTTTCTTTTTAATTCATTTATTTTATTGAAGTTAATGTGCCAAAGCAGCTTTTGTGTATAAATAAACTTGTCAAGGCGAACAAGCGGAAGAAAATTTTTCAAAATTGTATTTATTTATTTTGTATAATAAAAGTCCTTTATTATTATTAAAGACAGAAAAATAATTAAACTTCCAATACTCAAATTGTGTTTATCACATCTCCATCATATCTTTTTGAACGTTTTCTGGTTTTTATCTAAAACTAGAGAAGGCATTAATTTAGTACTCCATTCATTTTTAAGGGAAGTCACAAAATTTCGTTCGTGACCCGCAAATACCTTCGGAATGAATCCTTTTCAGTATATTGTGCGCCTAAAATAACGGCCTTGAAATACGCAAAAAATGCTACGTTGCCATTTTACTACCTCGTAGGAAGCCATAAAGTACTACAACTAAACATACTGTGAAGTACTAACGTATGGTTTACCGCGAAGATTCAAAGGGAAGTCAATACATGCGACAGACATACCAAGATTACACTGCGAATTGCGATGCGAGCGCCAACGATCTACGCCTGAACTAAAATTGATAATGTACGGATAAATGGTCGACCTTGGGACTTCATTAGAAAATTTTGCAGGAACGTTCCTAAGGCCCTCAAGGTCATACTGGCAAAGTTTTACATAGGAAACGTTGTGACTTCCGAAATCGGAAGTCTCCACGTTGTAGATGAAGTCACATCGTTAACTGAGTAGGTATTTTGGAAGTTGTAGAGTATATATATATATATATATATATATATATATATATATATATATATATATATATATATATATATATATATATATATATATATATATATATATATATATATATATATATATATATATATATATATATATATATATATATATATATATATATATATATATATATATATATATATATATATATATATATATATATATATATATATATATATATATATATATATATATATATATATATATATATATATATATATATATATATATATATATATATATATATATATATATATATATATATATATATATATATATATATATATATATATATATATATATCCTCCAATTTTGCATTATAATCCGACGTATTCATGACGACAGTGGCATTTCCTTTGTCTGCTGGCATTATTAGAATGTTTTCGTTTTTGTTTAGATTCCTTAAGGCTTGCATTTCTTCTCTGCTTAAGTTTGGTTGCGGTGGTTTTGACTGTCTTAAGACTCTGGCGACATCTTGCCTAATTAACTCCGCATCTTGTTCGTCTATGGTGGAAAGACTTGCTTCGACGTTGGAAACGGTCTCTTCGACGGGTACTCTTTTTGGAGCTATTGCGTAGTTAAATCCTTTATTCAGTACGCTGACTTCTGTATCGGAAAGATGGTATGCTGAAATATTATGAACTGTACTGCTTCGGTTTGTATTTGGCACTTGTCCTGATTTTTTGGAATTTGACTGAAGGATTTCTAATTTCTTCCACAGTTTTTTTGACGTGATGTCCTTGTCTTTCTCAGTGCGCCATGATGTTAATAATTCTATGCGGTCCCACAGCAACTGATGGATCTTGTTGCTCAATTTCAGGTGGAGTCTGAAAAGTTGTAGCTCAGTCTCACTAATTTCGTTCCGGGTCCGCCTGATCTGGTCTTGGAGTAGGGCCTTGCTAGCTTTGTCCAGGATAGCTTGTGTCTTTCTGGTGCGTGTATGATAAGACAACCTTGTAAATGTTGATATCATCCGTTCGCTCGTTGAACTCCGACTGGAATCCTGCATCCGACTGGAATCCTGCAAATCCTGCATCCGACTGGAATCCCGCAGACGTTTCGCCAAAATCTTACTTGGCATCTTCAATGCTCGCGCTCCGAAAACACTTCGAACACTGGGAGGTTATCGGCGGTGCGTGCGGTATTTATACTCTGCGCCGGAGATGGTAACGACGCTGCTTGTGCGTGGGGGGAGGTGGCTCCGCCCCCTGAATTGTCGCGTTGTTAATTTCGCCCGATCGTAGTTGTTTGATTATCGTTCTCCACGTGTTGGATAAATGCAGAGCGTCGTCTCTCGTATTGAGGTGTCCGGACTTTTCTATTTCGATGGCCTCTCGTATAATCCTAGTCCTAAAATCAGGAATATTAGCTATTTGTTTGCAAGTGCCGAAATCAATTTTATGGCCGGTCTGATGTTGGTGCTGAAACAAAGCAGATGTTGTTTGTTTGTTTCTTATGGCTAAACGATGTTCCTCGAGCCTGGCTGAAATCCTTCTGTTGGTCTGTCCCACATACGTCAGGCTGCACGATCCGCATGCTACACTGTATACTCCTTGGTTTTCCAGAGTAATTTTTTGTTTTGGGTTTCTTAGTATTGCTCCGATGGTATGGTCAGGTTTGTATGCCGTTGATATGTCGTGTTTCCGTAATATTCGGCCGATTTTGTCAGTAACCCCGTTGATGTATGGCAGGACAGCGATCGATCTTCGTTGGGTCTCGTCCTGCACTCTCTGCTGCGGCTGTTGTTGTTTACTGATTGCCTTGCTGATGGTGCGCCTTTGGTATCCGTTTTGTCGAAGACAGGTACTAATTTTCTTCAGTTCTTTATCTCTGTTCCTCTCGTTTGTGAGCTTGAAGGACCGAGCAATTAATGTATTTGCCACTGCCTGTATCTGTGATGGGTGGTGATGAGATTTAGCGTTCAGATATCTATTAGTGTGTGTTGGTTTTCTATAGACAGTGTGTTCCATGTGTCCATCCTCGGTCCTTGTGATGTGCACATCTAAAAAGGGCAGACTGTTATCCTCTTCAAGTTCTATTGTAAATTGAATCCTTGGGTGAATGGAATTCAGATGATCTAGGAATTTCAAAAGCTCCTCCTTGCCAAAAGGCCATACAACAAATACGTCATCAACGTATCTTGTCCATAGTTTTGGCTTCAGATTTGCCTTCTCTATTGCTTTCTTTTCGAAGTAAATCATGAAGAGGTTGGCAATCACAGGTGAGAGAGATGATCCCATTGCTGCTCCATCTATTTGTCGGTAAATTTTCCCGTTGTGCATAAAGTAAGCGTTTTTCAGGCAATGTCTCGACAGATCCATTTTGTATGGCGGAAGATCTTCGTTTTCTTCTATAAGCAAGAGTGCCTCTTCTACTGGAATACTCGGGTAGAGGGATTTGACATCGAAACTTGCCATAATGTCGTCCTTGTCCATCCTGAGAGAACCTAAAATCTGAGTGAAATGTTCTGAGTTTTTAACATAGGAATCTGCCTTTTCCACTATAGGCTGAAGTGCACTGGCCAGATGTTTTTCCAGCTTGCATAATGGTGAGTTAAAGGCGCTTACGATTGGACGCAGGGGAACCCCGTCCTTATGGATCTTTGGGAGCCCGTAGAATTTTGGGCAACGACTCGATTTTTCCCTCGGAATAAGTTTCTTCTTTGTATCCTCGTTTATTGATGAATCGAGAATTTTGGACTTAGTTGTTTTTTCCAAATATGTCGTGGGATCTCTGGTGACTAGTTTGTATATTGGGTCGTTCAAAATATCCTCCAATTTTGCATTATAATCCGACGTATTCATGACGACAGTGGCATTTCCTTTGTCTGCTGGCATTATTAGAATGTTTTCGTTTTTGTTTAGATTCCTTAAGGCTTGCATTTCTTCTCTGCGTAAGTTTGGTTGCGGTGGTTTTGACTGTCTTAAGACTCTGGCGACATCTTGCCTAATTAACTCCGCATCTTGTTCGTCTATGGTGGAAAGACTTGCTTCGACGTTGGAAACGATCTCTTCGACGGGTACTCTTTTTGGAGCTATTGCGTAGTTAAATCCTTTATTCAGTACGCTGACTTCTGTATCGGAAAGATGGTATGCTGAAATATTATGAACTGTACTGCTTCGGTTTGTATTTGGCACTTGTCCTGATTTTTTGGAATTTGACTGAAGGATTTCTAATTTCTTCCACAGTTTTTTTGACGTGATGTCCTTGTCTTTCTCAGTGCTCCATGATGTTAATAATTCTATGCGGTCCCACAGCAACTGATGGATCTTGTTGCTCAATTTCAGGTGGAGTCTGAAAAGTTGTAGCTCAGTCTCACTAATTTCGTACCGGGTCCGCCTGATCTGGTCTTGGAGTAGGGCCTTGCTAGCTTTGTCCAGGATAGCTTGTGTCTTTCTGGTGCGTGTATGATAAGACAACCTTGTAAATGTTGGAAGCAAGTTCTGGTTGCGGCAGTTTTTAAGAAAATTCAAGTTGCACAGCGAAATAACCCTCCTTTGTCTTAGTTTTTCATAACACTTGGGGGCTGTAAAGGTCTCCTTCCCGTAAAGGTGTATGATATTCTCACGTATTGATTCACTTATGGAAAAATGTGATGACACTATATTCCGGGATATCATCCGTTCGCTCGTTGAACTCCGACTGGAATCCTGTATCCGACTGGAATCCTGCAAATCCTGCATCCGACTGGAATCCCGCAGACGTTTCGCCAAAATCTCACTTGGCATCTTCAATGCTCGCGCTCCGAAAACACTTTGAACACTGGGAGGTTATCGGCGGTGCGTGCGGTATTTATACTCTGCGCCGGAGATGGTAACGGCGCTGCTTGTGCGTGGGGGGAGGTGGCTCCGCCCCCTGAATTGTCGCGTTGTTAATTTCGCCCGATCGTAGTTGTTTGATTATCGTTCTCCACGTGTTGGATAAATGCAGAGCGTCGTCTCTCGTATTGAGGTGTCCGGACTTTTCTATTTCGATGGCCTCTCGTATAATCCTAGTCCTAAAATCAGGAATATTAGCTATTTGTTTGCAAGTGCCGAAATCAATTTTATGGCCTGTCTGATGTTGGTGCTGAAACAAAGCAGATGTTGTTTGTTTGTTTCTTATGGCTAAACGATGTTCCTCGAGCCTGGCTGAAATCCTTCTGTTGGTCTGTCCCACATACGTCAGGCTGCACGATCCGCATGCTACACTGTATACTCCTTGGTTTTCCAGAGTAATTTTTTGTTTTGGGTTTCTTAGTATTGCTCCGATGGTATGGTCAGGTTTGTATGCCGTTGATATGTCGTGTTTCCGTAATATTCGGCCGATTTTGTCAGTAACCCCGTTGATGTATGGCAGGACAGCGATCGATCTTCGTTGGGTCTCGTCCTGCACTCTCTGCTGCGGTTGTTGTTGTTTACTGATTGCCTTGCTGATGGTGCGCCTTTGGTATCCGTTTTGTCGAAGACAGGTACTAATTTTCTTCAGTTCTTTATCTCTGTTCCTCTCGTTTGTGAGCTTGAAGGACCGAGCAATTAATGTATTTGCCACTGCCTGTATCTGTGATGGGTGGTGATGAGATTTAGCGTTCAGATATCTATTAGTGTGTGTTGGTTTTCTATAGACAGTGTGTTCCATGTGTCCATCCTCGGTCCTTGTGATGTGCACATCTAAAAAGGGCAGACTGTTATCCTCTTCAAGTTCTATTGTAAATTGAATCCTTGGGTGAATGGAATTCAGATGATCTAGGAATTTCAAAAGCTCCTCCTTGCCAAAAGGCCATACAACAAATACGTCATCAACGTATCTTGTCCATAGTTTTGGCTTCAGATTTGCCTTCTCTATTGCTTTCTTTTCGAAGTAAATCATGAAGAGGTTGGCAATCACAGGTGAGAGAGATGATCCCATTGCTGCTCCATCTATTTGTCGGTAAATTTTCCCGTTGTGCATAAAGTAAGCGTTTTTCAGGCAATGTCTCGACAGATCCATTTTGTATGGCGGAAGATCTTCGTTTTCTTCTATAAGCAAGAGTGCCTCTTCTACTGGAATACTCGGGTAGAGGGATTTGACATCGAAACTTGCCATAATGTCGTCCTTGTCCATCCTGAGAGAACCTAAAATCTGAGTGAAATGTTCTGAGTTTTTAACATAGGAATCTGCCTTTTCCACTATAGGCTGAAGTGCACTGGCCAGATGTTTTTCCAGCTTGCATAATGGTGAGTTAAAGGCGCTTACGATTGGACGCAGGGGAACCCCGTCCTTATGGATCTTTGGGAGCCCGTAGAATTTTGGGCAACGACTCGATTTTTCCCTCGGAATAAGTTTCTTCTTTGTATCCTCGTTTATTGATGAATCGAGAATTTTGGACTTAGTTGTTTTTTCCAAATATGTCGTGGGATCTCTGGTGACTAGTTTGTATATTGGGTCGTTCAAAATATCCTCCAATTTTGCATTATAATCCGACGTATTCATGACGACAGTGGCATTTCCTTTGTCTGCTGGCATTATTAGAATGTTTTCGTTTTTGTTTAGATTCCTTAAGGCTTGCATTTCTTCTCTGCGTAAGTTTGGTTGCGGTGGTTTTGACTGTCTTAAGACTCTGGCGACATCTTGCCTAATTAACTCCGCATCTTGTTCGTCTATGGTGGAAAGACTTGCTTCGACGTTGGAAACGATCTCTTCGACGGGTACTTTTTTTGGAGCTATTGCGTAGTTAAATCCTTTATTCAGTACGCTGACTTCTGTATCGGAAAGATGGTATGCTGAAATATTATGAACTGTACTGCTTCGGTTTGTATTTGGCAATTGTCCTGATTTTTTGGAATTTGACTGAAGGATTTCTAATTTCTTCCACAGTTTTTTTGACGTGATGTCCTTGTCTTTCTCAGTGCGCCATGATGTTAATAATTCTATGCGGTCCCACAGCAACTGATGGATTTTGTTGCTCAGTTTCAGGTGGAGTCTGAAAAGTTGTAGCTCAGTCTCACTAATTTCGTACCGGGCCCGCCTGATCTGGTCTTGGAGTAGGGCCTTGCTAGCTTTGTCCAGGATAGCTTGTGTCTTTCTGGTGCGTGTATGATAAGACAACCTTGTAAATGTTGGCAGCAAGTTCTAGTTGCGGCAGTTTTTAAGAAAATTCAAGTTGCACAGCGAAATAACCCTCCTTTGTCTTAGTTTTTCATAACACTTGGTGGCTGTAAAGGTCTCCTTCCCGTAAAGGTGTATGATATTCTCACGTATTGATTCACGGATGGAAAAATGTGATGACACTATATTCCGGGATATCATCCGTTCGCTCGTTGAACTCCGACTGGAATCCTGCATCCGACTGGAATCCTGCAAATCCTGCATCCGACTGGAATCCCGCAGACGTTTCGCCAAAATCTCACTTGGCATCTTCAATGCTCGCGCTCCGAAAACACTTCGAACACTGGGAGGTTATCGGCGGTGCGTGCGGTATTTATACTCTGCGCCGGAGATGGTAACGGCGCTGCTTGTGCGTGGGGGGAGGTGGCTCCGCCCCCTGAATTGTCGCGTTGTTAATTTCGCCCGATCGTAGTTGCGATGTCCCCGTTATCTGCTGCGCTTCGCTCTGCTGTTTGATTATCGTTCTCCACGTGTTGGATAAATGCAGAGCGTCGTCTCTCGTATTGAGGTGTCCGGACTTTTCTATTTCGATGGCCTCTCGTATAATCCTAGTCCTAAAATCAGAAATATTAGCTATTTGTTTGCAAGTGCCGAAATCAATTTTATGGCCTGTCTGATGTTGGTGCTGAAACAAAGCAGATGTTGTTTGTTTGTTTCTTATGGCTGAAATCCTTCTGTTGGTCTGTCCCACATACGTCAGGCTGCACGATCCGCATGCTACACTGTATACTCCTTGGTTTTCCAGAGTAATTTTTTGTTTTGGGTTTCTTAGTATTGCTCCGATGGTATGGTCAGGTTTGTATGCCGTTGATATGTCGTGTTTCCGTAATATTCGGCCGATTTTGTCAGTAACCCCCTTGATGTATGGCAGGACAGCGATCGATCTTCGTTGGGTCTCGTCCTGCACTCTCTGCTGCGGCTGTTGTTGTTTACTGATTGCCTTGCTGATGGTGCGCCTTTGGTATCCGTTTTGTCGAAGACAGGTACTAATTTTCTTCAGTTCTTTATCTCTGTTCCTCTCGTTTGTGAGCCTGAAGGACCGAGCAATTAATGTATTTGCCACTGCCTGTATCTGTGATGGGTGGTGATGAGATTTAGCGTTCAGATATCTATTAGTGTGTGTTGGTTTTCTATAGACAGTGTGTTCCAAGTGTCCATCCTCGGTCCTTGTGATGTGCACATCTAAAAAGGGCAGACTGTTATCCTCTTCAAGTTCTATTGTAAATTGAATCCTTGGGTGAATGGAATTCAGATGATCTAGGAATTTCAAAAGCTCCTCCTTGCCAAAAGGCCATACAACAAATACGTCATCAACGTATTTTGTCCATAGTTTTGGCTTCAGATTTGCCTTCTCTATTGCTTTCTTTTCGAAGTAAATCATGAAGAGGTTGGCAATCACAGGTGAGAGAGATGATCCCATTGCTGCTCCATCTTTTTGTCGGTAAATTTTCCCGTTGTGCATAAAGTAAGCGTTTTTCAGGCAATGTCTCGACAGATCCATTATGTATGGCGGAAGATCTTCGTTTTCTTCTATAAGCAAGAGAGCCTCTTCTACTGGAATACTCGGGTAGAGGGATTTGACATCGAAACTTGCCATAATGTCGTCCTTGTCCATCCTGAGAGAACCTAAAATCTGAGTGAAATGTTCTGAGTTTTTAACATAGGAATCTGCCTTTTCCACTATAGGCTGAAGTGCACTGGCCAGATGTTTTTCCAGCTTGCATAATGGTGAGTTAAAGGCGCTTACGATTGGACGCAGGGGAACCTCGTCCTTATGGATCTTTGGGAGCCCGTAGAATTTTG
Organism: Cylas formicarius; assembly: GCF_029955315.1. Taxonomy (NCBI): domain Eukaryota; kingdom Metazoa; phylum Arthropoda; class Insecta; order Coleoptera; family Brentidae; genus Cylas; species Cylas formicarius. The sequence continues at coordinate 20,362,402 of NW_026844365.1, forward strand.
GGCAACGACTCGATTTTTCCCTCGGAATAAGTTTCTTCTTTGTATCCTCGTTTATTGATGAATCGAGAATTTTGGACTTAGTTGTTTTTTCCAAATATGTCGTGGGATCTCTGGTGACTAGTTTGTATATTGGGTCGTTCAAAATATCCTCCAATTTTGCATTATAATCCGACGTATTCATGACGACAGTGGCATTTCCTTTGTCTGCTGGCATTATTAGAATGTTTTCGTTTTTGTTTAGATTCCTTAAGGCTTGCATTTCTTCTCTGCTTAAGTTTGGTTGCGATGGTTTTGACTGTCTTAAGACTCTGGCGACATCTTGCCTAATTAACTCCGCATCTTGTTCGTCTATGGTGGAAAGACTTGCTTCGACGTTGGAAACGATCTCTTCGACGGGTACTTTTTTTGGAGCTATTGCGTAGTTAAATCCTTTATTCAGTACGCTGACTTCTGTATCGGAAAGATGGTATGCTGAAATATTATGAACTGTACTGCTTCGGTTTGTATTTGGCAATTGTCCTGATTTTTTGGAATTTGACTGAAGGATTTCTAATTTCTTCCACAGTTTTTTTGACGTGATGTCCTTGTCTTTCTCAGTGCGCCATGATGTTAATAATTCTATGCGGTCCCACAGCAACTGATGGATTTTGTTGCTCAGTTTCAGGTGGAGTCTGAAAAGTTGTAGCTCAGTCTCACTAATTTCGTACCGGGCCCGCCTGATCTGGTCTTGGAGTAGGGCCTTGCTAGCTTTGTCCAGGATAGCTTGTGTCTTTCTGGTGCGTGTATGATAAGACAACCTTGTAAATGTTGGCAGCAAGTTCTAGTTGCGGCAGTTTTTAAGAAAATTCAAGTTGCACAGCGAAATAACCCTCCTTTGTCTTAGTTTTTCATAACACTTGGTGGCTGTAAAGGTCTCCTTCCCGTAAAGGTGTATGATATTCTCACGTATTGATTCACGGATGGAAAAATGTGATGACACTATATTCCGGGATATCATCCGTTCGCTCGTTGAACTCCGACTGGAATCCTGCATCCGACTGGAATCCTGCAAATCCTGCATCCGACTGGAATCCCGCAGACGTTTCGCCAAAATCTCACTTGGCATCTTCAATGCTCGCGCTCCGAAAACACTTCGAACACTGGGAGGTTATCGGTGGTGCGTGCGGTATTTATACTCTGCGCCGGAGATGGTAACGACGCTGCTTGTGCGTGGGGGGAGGTGGCTCCGCCCCCTGAATTGTCGCGTTGTTAATTTCGCCCGATCGTAGTTGCGATGTCCCCGTTATCTGCTGCGCTTCGCTCTGCTGTTTGATTATCGTTCTCCACGTGTTGGATAAATGCAGAGCGTCGTCTCTCGTATTGAGGTGTCCGGACTTTTCTATTTCGATGGCCTCTCGTATAATCCTTATAAGAAACAAACAAACAACATCTGCTTTGTTTCAGCACCAACATCAGACAGGCCATAAAATTGATTTCGGCACTTGCAAACAAATAGCTAATATTCCTGATTTTAGGACTAGGATTATACGAGAGGCCATCGAAATAGAAAAGTCCGGACACCTCAATACGAGAGACGACGCTCTGCATTTATCCAACACGTGGAGAACGATAATCAAACAACTACGATCGGGCGAAATTAACAACGCGACAATTCAGGGGGCGGAGCCACCTCCCCCCACGCACAAGCAGCGCCGTTACCATCTCCGGCGCAGAGTATAAATACCGCACGCACCGCCGATAACCTCCCAGTGTTCGAAGTGTTTTCGGAGCGCGAGAATTGAAGATGCCAAGTGAGATTTTGGCGAAACGTCTGCGGGATTCCAGTCGGATGCAGGATTTGCAGGATTCCAGTCGGATGCAGGATTCCAGTCGGAGTTCAACGAGCGAACGGATGATATCCCGAATATAGTGTCATCATATATTTATATATATATATATATATATATATATATATATATATATATATATATATATATATATATATATATATATATATATATATATATATATATATATATATAGACATATATATATATATATATATATATATATATATATATATATATATATATATATATATATATATATATAATATAGACATATATATATATATATATATATATATATATATATATATATATATATATATATATATATATATATATTTACAAAAAACCATATTCCAAAGTATTTGCAGCAAAGACTGCATTTTAGCATAGATGTCAAACTGTCGTTTTCCTTCTATATTATAACACTATTTTGAACTATTCAAAAATAGTTCATAAATTTCCGGCTAAAATGAATCAAAATATGAATTTATTTAAAAAAAAAATATTTAATTTAAAAAAAAAGAGCAGTAATATATTTAAACTCTAGTATAAATTAAGAACTGAAAATGAACCAATACAAAAATATAATAACCTTTATCAGCATTTACCTATTTAATTGATCTCGCGAAATCTACGATATTTCAGGCTTCTTACTTTGTATTTTATGTTTTCCTTTTAATTCATTTATTTTATTGAAGTTAATGTGCCTAAGCAGCTTTTGTGTATAAATAAACTTGTCAAGGCGACCAATATATATATATATATATATATATATATATATATATATATATCTGTGTGTGTGTTCGAAGTGTTTTCGGAGCGCGAGCATTGAAGATGCCAATTGAGATTTTGGCGAAACGTCTGCAGGATTCCAGTCGGAGTTCAACGAGCGAACGGATGATATCCCGGAATATAGTGTCATCATATATATATATATATATATATATATATATATATATATATATATATATATATATATATATATATATATATATATATATATATATATATATATATATATATATATATATATATATATATATATATATATATATATATATATATATATAT